>NC_077231.1:100570999-100870999 GCF_027887165.1 Monodelphis domestica
CTAATCTCCGTGACCTTTGGGAGCTGAGACATGCATGTCCCTATAAGTTGCCAGGTAACCCCAGCACGAGATCTGTGCGATGCAACTCTTGCTCCACTTCTATATGTGCCAGCTGTCTTCCCAATGAGAAGGGAAGCTCCCTGAAGGCAGGAACTGGCTTTTGCCCCTTTTTGAGACCCTCCGGAGCACCTAGTACGATGCCTGACAACAGTCGGTGCTTAATGAATGCTCATCGGTTGACTAGTTACGGTAATAACTAATCACACAAGAGTGGATGTGGCATCCTCAAAGGAAACATCATAAGGGGAGAAGAGGGTCCAGGAACAGAATCCCGGAGAATGCCCGTGCTGAGGAAACGGGCGATAAATAACAGCCCAGCCGAGGAAAAGAAGAAAGAAGAGGCAGGCAGGCAGGCAGGAGTAACCGTCAGCTCCCCAAACCAGGGAGGAGCGTTTCTAGAAGAGACAAAAAAGGGTCAGCTAGGACTGACAGAGAGGGGCCAAACTGGAGCATTCCGGAGAAAGGGGACGCAGTATTTGTGGAGCCAGGTGTGGGGGGAGGGCAAACAGCAGAGGTCTAAGCAGTGAATGGGAGGTGAGAAAGTGAAAGGAACAGCTGGAGGGTGGGGACTTCTAGGACTGGGACTTTGAAAGAAAGCAGAGAACAACCTTTGAGGGAATGGCTCAGCCAAATTGGGGGGGGGGGGGGGAGTGCTGGTGTTTGTTTGTTTAACTTTGTTTAAAACTGATAGGTGAGCCCTGAGCATGTTTGCAGACCTTGGGGCAGGAGCTGGAGGATAAGGAGAGATTGGAGATGACAGGGGAGAGGGGAATGGTCCCAAAGGCACGGGGAAAGAAGCTGGCCCCAAGGGAGGGAGCAGTCTTGGCAGAGTTGGAGCAAAGGAGACAATGGGGGCCTGGGAAGATTTTTTTGAGTTGGGAAGTCAAGGAGAAGATGAGGGGCTCACAAAGGATGAATCAATAAAGTTGGAAGTGAGATCCTCTGCCAGGACGGTGGACAGAGAGGGGGACATCAAGGCCAGAAGGAAAAGGACAATGTTTGGAACAATTCAGACAGAGCCAATCCGAGAAGAGTGGAAGGATTACCCCAAAGTCGGGGATCCAGAGCTGAGAAAACATAAATGGGGGCTGACCTCAGCGGCCAGGGTTGTGCGACTTCCCTCACATTACTGGGCAAAATAGAAATCGGAGTGAAGAAAGTGGCTGGGGAGGGTAACCATGTGGCAGGTAAATTCTAACTGCAAGACCTTTGGGACTGGATTATCTCTGAGCCGCCGGTCCCTCCCGCTTCCAGTTCGGTGACTGTGTTCTGACTGGGGGTTGTCAAGGTGCACTTGGTGGTAGGACCAGGTAGGGAGCCAAGCAAGGGGAAAGGACAGCGTAGGGTTAAACTGATCAAGCAGGACATAAGGGAGGAAAGTGGAGCCAGAGCCGGATCTGCAGCTGGAGGGTGTGCTGGGCAAGTTGGGGCTAGGAGAGGGGGGAACTGAAAGGTGCAGAAAGGGGCAAGAATGCGTTTCGGAGAAGTAAAGGAGAGGGAGAGATCGAAGGCGAGGTTATTCTCAGATGGAACCTTCCAAATTCAGCACCATGATGGCTGGAAGGCAGTCCAGGTGGGGTGAGATCTCAGGTGAGATTCCAGTGCAGGAAATGGAAATAAAGATCTGGGGAATTGATCAGCTGAGAGGTCTTGTTGGGAGAGGCATTAAAATGCATACGGAAGCCCCAGTGCTGAGGGAGAGAGGGAAGGTTGAGGGCCTGGACTCCTTGAAGTGACCTGACGTCTGCAGGAGGATGGCAACAGAGATTGGCCTGGGGGATGGAGAGAACAGCTGTGAGACCCAAAGGTAGAGACTCCAAGCAGTGAACAGCTACTCTGGACAATGAGAACCAAAGACAGTCTTATCCCCCAGGCGCCTTGAGTCACAACAGAAGTATCCAGGGCCAGAGATAGCATCTGGGGATCACTGTCTTCCAGAGTGGTCCATGAGCAGAAGCAAGTATTGCAAGATCCCTCCCAGCCCCGACACTCCTCTCAGCTCGGACATGTTTGCTTTTTCATTTGATTTTCAGCTGCCAAGTATTTCTTTTCTCTCCTTGCTTCTTCTTCTGTTCTACAGGGGGAAGCAAGCCCTTCATAGCAAACGTACATGCTCAAGCAAAATGAATTCCCACTTCAATTGTATCCAAAAGTCTACATCTGTCAGTTCTGCACTTTGAGCAAACTTCCCCATTAGTCCTTTGGAGTCATGGTTGGCCACTGAGTTCATCAGAGTTCTGAAGTCTGATATTGGGGGTTGAGGTGTGTGTTTAAACTCCTACTTTCTATCTTAGTATCAGTTCTAGGACAGAAGGACAAGGGCCAGGCAAGTGACTTGTCCAGGATCACACTACTAGTAAGTGTCTGGGACCAGATTTGAACATGGGTCCTCCTGACTCCTGGTGGTCCATCCACTGTGGCACCTACCCGCACCTAATAGTCTATTCTAAGGTGTCTCCAAGCAGCTTTGTCATAATAAGATCTAAGGTATCTCCTAGCTTTGACTTGTGTTTTGAGGTGCCTCCTTGAGAGGCAGTGTGGCTTAATGAATTGAACTGGACTTGGGGGGAGGGGAGGAGTCAGAAAGCTCTGGGTTCAAATCCTGCCCCAAATATTACTAGCTATCCAAACCTAAGCCCAAATTGTTTGGATACCAAAATGAGTTTATAGAGAGATGTAAGGGGGAAAGTTATCTTGGGCAGATATGGGTGGATTTGAATTGCATCATTGGAGCCAGCATCCAAGTTGATGAGATCATAGATTCATTGGAATGACTCTGAAGTCCAGAACACCTATCTACTGTAAAAATGGAGACTTGAATTCAGGACTCCAGTCCCCAGAAGTCCTTGCTCACTTCCCAGAATGCTTTGTAATCGCACTGAATTCTCACCTGGGTAAGAACACGAATTATTATTTAAAGGAGTTCTCCCCCTACTGAGGGTCTCTTTTCTACTTCCTCTTTGGAGCAGACGTGTCTCTCATCAAGTGAGTAAAATTGAATTGGGCCTCTCGGCCCACCTAGCACTTGCCTTTCTTACTTGTATTTTCTTAAATTCTCGGTGTTAAATAAACCTCTAAAAATACAATACTCCTTGCAGAGAAAAACTAATTTCTACCTGCCTCAGTTTCCCTAAAATTGTAACTGTTACACTACCTCTGTCTCTACATCTGTAAAATGGGGATAATACTAGCACCCACTCCCTGGGGTCGTTATGAGGATTAAAAAAAAAAACCCTTAAAGTGCCATGTCAAAGTGAGTTATTATGATTGTAGTTAGCATGTCTATTATTATTTCAGAGTAGTAGATAGAAAGTGGGCCTTGGAGTCAGAAAGGCATGTGTTCAAGTCCTGCTTCATACATTTATGAGCCTGAGCAAATCACTGAAACTCTCAGGACCTACCCTGACCCCCTCCCCAACGGACAACTATCTTAAAACTAAAAGTTGTCTGTGAGTTGATCCTCTGTATTGCTGGAGGGAATTTCCTTACCAGGAGTGATTGTCTTACAGCAATGAAACCACAAGTCCTAACTTAAAACTCAACCAAAAAAAGGGGGCCTCTCTGCTCTGACATTCTGTAGTTGTAAGAGGCTAAGAGAACCTAGATTCAAACCTGGCCTCACACACTTCTAGCTGTATGACCTTGGGCAAGTCACTTAACCTCCTTTGCCTAGCCCTTGCCCTTCTGTCTTAGAGTGTTATTAAGAAAGAAGGTAAGATTTTTTTTAAAAAGCTCTAGCTTAGGGCAACAATGGCATTACCTAAGATACAAAGTTGTTGGAAGGAAATGCTTGATAAGGTCTAACTGTATCCTCTAAAGACATTGTTATTGTTTTTGTTCAGTCCTTTCCATTGTGTTCCACAAATTGTGGCCCTATTTGTGGTTTTCTTAACAAAGATACTAAAGCGGTTTGCCACTTTTTTTCCTCTAGCTCATTTTACACATAAGGTAACTGAGGCAAACAGAATAAGTGATTTGCCCACAGGCATAAGGCTAGTAAGTGTCTGGGACCAAATTTGAACTCAAGGAGATGCATGTTATCATAATAAATCATATTATTAATATCAATAGTTTTATTGCCACTGAATAAGCAAAGTTTTTTTTTAAATTATTATACTTCTAAGCAACAAAGCTCAAAGGGCCCTTTCTTTGATTCCCCATCTTTTTCTAGAAATTCTGGAAGATGGAGATGGATGAGAAAAAATATCAACCCTCAAGGAAAATAATTAAATTTTAACCAGGAAGCCATGTTACCAAGTGGAAAGATTTGGGGTCCAAATATGTGAGTTCAAATCCCACCACTGTTTTTTAACTCTTACCTTCCGTCTTGGAATCAATACTGTGTATTGGCTCCAAGACAGAAGAGCAGTATGAGCTAGGCAATGGCGGTTAAGTGACTTGTCCAGGGTCACACAGCTAAGTAGTGTCTGAGGCCAGATTTGAACACAGGACTGCCTGTCTTTTGGCCTGGTTTTCTATTCACTGAACCACCCAGCTACCCCCTCTCTAGCACTGTTATTTACTGCCCATGTGACTCTGGGGGAGTCATTTTCCCTCCATTTCCTTCTCTGTAAAAGGAAGGGGCACAAGTGTGAGTGTGTGAGTATGTATCTCTGTGAGTGAGTGTATTGTGTGAGTGTGTATGAGTATGTGTGTGTGACTGTGACTGTGTCTGAGTGGGTGACTGTATGTGTGTGTGACTGGGTGTGACTAGGTGTGAGTGTTGGGGGTGAGGGCTGGGCTCCTTCCAGGTGACTCTCGGCCGCACTTCCCCAGATCGGCCACTAGGTGGCACAGCCTCCTCGCTCGCTTGGAGCTGGAGCCTGAGCCCCAGGCTGGTTCCTAAAGTATTGGAGGATATGCAGGGACTGAATTCCAATGAAGGAAGGTGGGCGCTTTGGTCCCTAAGCAAATTCCATCAGTAAGCCTCTGGGTTGCCCGAGAAAAGTTATTCACTTAAGCATCACCTTCTGTAAGAGCTGAGCACCTCAGAGCAGCTGGGTAGCTCAGGGGATGCAGAGCCAGGCTCAGAGACAGGATGTCCTGGGTTCAAATTTGGCCTCAGACACTTGCTAGCTAAGTGACTCTGGATGCTTAATCCCCATCACCTAATCCTTATCACTCTTCTGTCTTGGAACCAATACACAGTACTGATTCTAGGGCAGAAGGTAAGTATTTTTAAAAAGGGGAAGGGGGGGACTTGTAAAGGTGGCTCATCGGATGGAGAGGCAGAGATGAGAGGTCCTGGGTTCAAATGTGACCTCAATATAACCCAGAAAAAAATAAAAATTAAAATAAAAAAGTTTTTAAAAAACCTGGCTTCAGTTACTTCCTAGCTGTGTGACCCTGAGCAAGTCACTCAACCCCCATGGCCTAGCCCTGACTGTTCTTCTGCCTTGAAACCAATGCACAGCATTGATTCTAAGATGGAAGGTAAGGGTTAAAATAAAAGAGAGACAGAGACAGAGACAGAGAGAGACAGACAGAGAGAGAAAGAGAGAGACAGACAGAGACAGACAGAGACAGAGAGAGAGACAGACAGACAGAGACAGACAGAGAGAGACAGAGACAGAGACAGAGAGAGAGAGAGAGAGAGAGAGAGAGAGAGAGAGAGAGAGAGAGAGAGAGAGAGAGAGAGAGGAGACAGGGAGAGAGAGAGAGAGACAGACAGAGAGAGAGACAGACAGACAGAGACAGACAGAGAGAGACAGAGACAGAGAGAGAGAGAGAGAGAGTTGGGCAGCCCCTACCCAGTAGACTACAATAAACTCCAAAGGGCCAGGCTACCACAAGGTCTCCAGAGGGCTTCAGGGCAGAGGAGTCTTGGGTTCTAGTCTGGCCTGGCCACTTGAAGTTGTCATGTGACCCTGAACAAGTCATTCCCTTCTTTCTGAACCCTAGTTCAGAGAGCAGACAGCAAGAGAAGAAGGGAAGGAAATGAAGTGATTTGTTAGACGACACCCCACCCTACCATCTCATGGCCTTAAGTTCCCCATCTGGAAAATGAGGTAGCAATACTAGAATGGCAAAGCCAGGGGGAACCTTAAACAGCAATCCCAGGACCACAGTTTGGGAGCGGAAGGAAGCTAAGTCCATCTCTAGTCCAAAACCTCATATTTCACAGTTGGGGAAACTGAGGCCTAGGAGAAGGGAATGGACCTGCCCATCATCACACAGGGCACTACCTAGAAAGGCAGAATTTGAATTCTCAGACTTGCTCTTTTCTCTCCAACATTTGACCCTCATGGATTTCTCCACAATCACAGGATTGATGAGAGGGAACTCCAATGCTCTTCTCACCACATTCCTTTGAGATGACACCTCTGCTCTTACCTCTCTATCTCCAGAGCAGCATGGCAACATCCTTCTTTGAAAAAAATAATAAAACCCTTACCTTCCATCTAAGAATCAGTACTAAGTATCTGTTCAAAGGCATAAGAGCTGGGCAATGGGAGTTAAGTGACTTGCCCAGGGTCACACAGCTGGGAAGTGTCTGAGGCCAGATTTGAGCCCAGGACCTTCTGTCTCCAGGCTTGGCTCTCAATCCACTGAGCCACTGAGTTGTCCCCAATAGTGTCTTTCTTAACAGGGTTTAATAAATAACTCATGTAAGCCCATGAGGATTTCAGGTTTACAGAGCCCTAGCCTTAAAACCATTCCTGTACAGATAGGACAAGGGTTATTCCATTTCACAGAAGGAAAAATTGAAATTCTAAAAAAAAGTAGGAGTAACATGATGTCGTGTGTCTTCAGACCCCTCAGGTAGAATTCATCCTTTTATAAATTGGCTGGGTGAACAGAGGGGGATGATCCAGATGAAGAGGAGGAGGAAAGTCTTAAAACTAAGGAAGAACAACCTAAGATCAATTGCCCTAGAGACAAAAGACCTGGATTCCAATTCCATGTTTGATGTGTGACTTTGGACAAGTCACTTGGCCTCCCTGAGCCTCAGTTTCCTCATCTACAAAATGAAGGGACTAGATGCTTACTTCTAGCTCTGGATCTATGACCCTATAGCTAAAGATGTCTAAAAATAGAATGGGCTACCTTGTGAGCTAGTGAGATCCCAGTCTCCTGGAGAAGTTCAAGAAGAGACCAGTAAGTAACCTTTTGCCAGGGATTGCCATATGGGGTTGGAAGTTGGACTAGATGACCTCTAAGATCCGCCCCAACCTTAAGTCTACAATCCTGTGACATCCCTAAAACACTTCTGCCTGGTGTGGGAGTGTGGGAGAAACTCTTCCATCTTCTTTCCCTAGGGTTGGCCCATCAAGCTAAGTTCCTGCCCCCTTTCCCTACACTGGCATCAACCAACCAGACTCCCTCCCCAGGACTAACAGGGGATCCCAGTTCAAAGATTCCAAACTGTACATTCCAGTTTCCTGGAACTAAAACTCCTCCAGGCCTGCCCTCCCCCCCCCTCCAGTCTTTGGACAGTGCCCTGCAGCAGCCTACTTGGTCCTGCTCTGTGTGTCTGTCTGTCTGTCTCTCTCCCTCTATGTTTCTATCTCTCTGTTTCTGTGTCTCTGTCTCTGTCTATCTGTCTCTGTGTATGTGTCTGTCTGTCTCTGTCTCTCTCTCTCCCTGTCTCTGTCTTTGTGTCTCTGTTTCTCCCTCTCCCTCTCTTTCTCTCTGTCTCTCCCTGTCTCTCTCCCTCTCTCTCTGTCTCTCTCTGTGTGTATATGTCTCTTTCTCTCTCCCTCTCTGTCTCTCTCTCTCCCTGTCTCTGCCTTTGTGTGTCTCTCTCTGTCTCTGTCTCTGTCTATCTGTCTCTGTGTGTGTGTGTCTGTCTGTCTCTCTCTGTCTCTGTCTTTGTGTCTCTGTCTCTCCCTCTCTTTCTCTCTGTCTCTCCCTGTCTCTCTCCCTCTCTCTCTGTCTCTCTCTGTGTGTATATGTCTCTTTCTCTCTCCCTCTCTGTCTCTCTCTCTCCCTGTCTCTGCCTTTGTGTGTCTCTCTCTGTCTCTCCCTCTCTGTCTCTGTCTCTGTCTATCTGTCTCTGTGTGTGTGTCTGTCTGTCTGTCTCTCTCTGTCTCTGTCTTTGTGTCTCTGTCTCTCCCTCTCCCTCTCTTTCTCTCTGTCTCTCTCCCTCTCTGTCTCTCTCTATCTGTTTCTTTGTCTCTGTCTATCTGTCTCTGTGTGTGTGTATGGCTGTCTATCTCTGTCTCTCTCTGTCTCTTTCCCTCACTCCTTTTCTCTCCCTCTCTCTCTGTCTCTCTCTGTGTGTATATGTCTCTTTCTCTCTCCCTCTCTGTCTCTCTCTCTCCCTGTCTCTGCCTTTGTGTGTCTCTCTCTGTCTCTCCCTCTCTGTCTCTGTCTCTGTCTATCTGTCTCTGTGTGTGTGTCTGTCTGTCTGTCTCTCTCTGTCTCTGTCTTTGTGTCTCTGTCTCTCCCTCTCCCTCTCTTTCTCTCTGTCTCTCTCCCTCTCTGTCTCTCTCTATCTGTTTCTTTGTCTCTGTCTATCTGTCTCTCTGTGTGTGTATGGCTGTCTATCTCTGTCTCTCTCTGTCTCTTTCCCTCACTCCTTTTCTCTCCCTCTCTCTCAGTCTCTGTTTCTGTGTCTCTGGTTCTCTCTCTGTCTTTCTGTCTCTTTCCCTCTCCCTGTCTCTCTCTCCCTGTCTGTCTATCTGTGTCTCTGTGTCTCTGTATCTCTGTGTCTATCTCCCCCCCCCCCCCCACTCCCACCCCACGGAGTAAGCTCCAGGTAGGAATATCCCTGCGGGAGGGGGAACTTTTATATGCGTCACTTGTTCGCAGAGATTGTAAACTAAGCCCCAGCAAGATTAAAAACTTGGAGCCGCGTTGAATCAGAGCCCAGGACGCCGCCGCTGGGGCCGCCACCGCCGGGGCATCCACCAGCACCAGGCATGTCAGGGGAGGTGAGCAAGCCCGGTCTCCCTCCGCCCCCACCCTGACGCCTTAGGCACTCTTCGTCCCAGATGCTCACAGCTGTTCTGTTCTAAGCGCTGTTGCAGCTGCGGGGCTGAGGAGGGCGTCTGTCTGTCTGATGCAATTATAGGGGAAAGGGCATCGCCCAGGGCCTCACCAGCACCACCAGCAGGGCTAGGACCTTGGCTTGGGGCTAGGCAGAGCCACAGATAGAAGCTGGAGAGTTAGCCCCAAATCTCGAGCAGCCAGAAGCCGGGGATGAATTCTAGTGTGATTACAAGCACTAGCAGGGACCTTTCTGGCATTCCTGGGAATAGTGACTTCCCCAAAGGCTAATAGAGAGAAAAGAACTAGAATTTGATCCCTATTCCTCCCAAATGGTCCTCCCATCACACAAACTCCCTATCTCCCATCTCCAAGCCTTTGCCCTGGTGGTCCTACATGCCTGAAATCCACTTGTCCTTCATCCCTGCCTCCTGGAATCCCCTGTTTAATTCAAGATTCAGCTCAAACCCCACTGCCTCCAATGAGAGCCCCTCCTGACAACCCTGTGCAAATCTCCTGTAAATGCTATCTTTTATCATTAACAGTACTATTATTATCATCCTTCAGGTTCTAGTGCCTTCCCTCCTAACCCACCATATTTTGTATGTGTCCTGTTTTTACCTGACGCATTTTCTCCTCCATCAGAATGTAAGTTCCTGGGAATTGCTAGGTGGCCCAGTGGACAGAGAGCCAGACCTAGAGCCCAGAGGTCCTGGGTTCAAATCTAGCCTCAGACACTTCCCAGCTGTGTGACCCTGGGCAAGTCACTTAACCCCCTTCTCTTCTGCCTCGGAACCAATACACAGTACTGATTCTAGGATGGAAAGTCAGGGTTTAAAAAAATAAGAAAAAACTACCTTTAGGAAAGGATCTGATACAATAATTTACATTCTGGTATAAATGTCTGAGGAGTCCTTATGTGTTATCCTCCTAAGGGAAGGGCTGAGTAAAAAGGGCTTTAGTAAAGCCTAAATGCAAAGGAATGGCCAGATGTCATGGGCTCTTCTTCTAGGTTCTTTGGTTCAATTCAGCTCAACTGGACAAACAATTCTGTGCTGTGTTCTAGGTGAGATGTGAAGACAAACAAGATCTACTTCCTGCCCCAGCTATCAGGTAGTAGAGTGAGTTCTATAGTTGGAGGACTTGGGTTCAAGCTGTTTGAGCCTTAACAAGTAATAAGTAAATAATAGCTAACATTTATGTAGTGCTTACTGTGTGCCAAGCACTTTACAAATATCTCACTTGATGTGTACAACTCTGGGAAGTAAGTGCTATTCTTATCCTCATTGTACATACAGCTAGAAACTGAAATTGACAGAGGTTAAGTGACTTGCCCAGGGTCACACAACTAGTAAGCATCTGAAGCTGGATTTGAATTCAGGTCTTCCTGACACCATCACTATGGTGCCACCTCTCTGAGCTTATAAAATGAGCCTGATAACACTTGGCACTGTGTACCTCATAATAGTAATTATGATGAAATTAAGAATCAAAACTATATATCAAATGAGATTAATATTTGCTTTGCAAATCTCAAAACACTGTACAAATGGGAGCTATTATTGTGAAAAGAATAAGGCAAGTATTCAGATATAATAGGAGTTTGAGGAGCATAGTTTGTATACAGTAGATGCCTAATAAATGTTTATTGAGTGATTGAATGATATAGTGGCTGGAGTGCTGAATGGGAAGTCAGACATCCTTCTTCAGATGTTTATTGGCTGTGTCCCGGGGCAAGTCATTTAACTACTGCCTGCTTCCGTTTTCTTCATCTGTAAAATGGGGATAATAATAGCACTTGCTTCACTGAATGTCGCCTGAATCAAATGAAACAATATGGGAGAAATGTTTTGCAAACTTTAAAGCACCATAAATGCTAGCTTTTATTATCACTATTACTCTTAATGAATGTTCTGCCAGTAAGCTAGCTAACCTACTTCTCCTTCAGGCTCCAATATTCCCCAGGACTGGAAAAGATGGAAGTGGCCTTGGGCACTCCCCTCACTGGGCCTCAGTTTCCCTCCTCTGTAAAATAAGGGAGTTGGACTCCAGAGCCTCTGAGGTCCTCTAGGATGTGGGAGGATGATAATCACATTAGGCAGATAGGTCCAAATGCAGGTGGGAGGTTCGGGGAAGGGCAGATCTCTCATACCTGGGATTGGGAAGGAATTCAACAAACCAGGAAAAATTGATTCCAAACATAAAGGACAAACAGCCCAAGGAAAGACAGAACCCAGGAGGGGGCCAGAGGAGAACAGGGAATAGCCCAGTTTGGCTGGAACACAGAGAGTGATTCTAAGGAAAATGATGTGAGGTTAGGCTGGAAGGGTGGGTTAGAATCAGATTGGAGAAGGCTTTGAATGCCAAACACACGAGGCAACATTAGATAGTGGAAAGCACACTGGACTTGACATAAGAGCCCGACACCTGGTTTCCTGTCTGGGCTGTGATCCTTAGAGTTGGGAAGGATGCTTCCACATGTTCAGTTTCCTCCTCTCTGAAATGGGGATCATTAATCATGTTTCCATTTCCTCCCTCCCAGGGTTGTAACCACTCACCTAATCGATTAACAATAATTAATGAAGGGCATTTCAGAAGGAACCACAGATGCTTAGTGAAAGCAATCTCTCTCTTATTCATAGCTGTGCTTTTTGTGGTGGCAAAGAATTGGAATCTAAAGGGCCATTCCTCGATTGGGAAATGGCTGAACAACTGTGGCATCTGTTGGTGACAGAATACTATTGTGCTCAAAGGAATAATGAACTGGAGGGATTCCATGTGAACTGGAGGAACCTCCAGGAACTGATGCAGAGTGAGAGGAGCAGAACCAGGAGAACATTACACACAGAGATGGATACACTGTGGTACAATCAAATATGATATTTTGCTACAAACAGCAAAACAATGATCCAGGACAACTCTGAGGAACTTTTGAAAAAGAATGCTATCCACCTCCAGAAAAATAACCATGGGAACAGAAATGCAAATGGAAGCATGTGATTTATCATTTGTTTATCAGGATATATATTTAGGGGTTTCGGTTCAATAAGATTATTCACTTACAAAAATGAACAATATGGAAATGTTTTGCTGGATAATACATGTATGATCCAGATTGAATTGCTTGTCAGTTCCAAAAGGGGGAGGGAAGAAAGGAGGAAGAGAATTTGGATTATATAACTTTGGAAAACTCATGTGGAAATTTGTTATTAAAATAAAAAGAAAGATTAAAAAAAGAAACCAGTCTCTCTGGTCCAGGAGTTTGCGGTATAGGAAGGCAAACAACATGGGCATCTCTGAGCACAGACAAGATCATCTGGAGTCAGAAGATGCTGACGCTTAGAGTGGGGGTCTCAGGAAAGGTCTCTCATCACAGGCGCTGCTTGACTGTGTTCTGAAGGAGGATTCTAGAAGGCAGAAGTGAAAAAGGAATGACTTCTGACATGGGAGACATGCCATGGATAGGGAACCTCAAGGAGGCGGCACTGGCTTGAATGAACCAAATAAAATGCAGTGAGACTGGGAAAATAGGCGGGGGTGGCTTGGGCAGGCTTTGAAACTCCAAAGAGTGGCATTGATGTTGTGGGATGGGTGCTTTGTAAACCGGAGAGTACAGAAGGAATAGTCGCTGGCATCATTGTTTTATTCCAAAAGTAATTAACAGTGTGCAGGGGAGCTCGTCTCTAGCATCTTACAACTCAACAGAGAAGCAAGACAGTCTCATAAAGGACCAGCAAAGAAAGCAGGCAGGTATGTTACAAAACAAGACACAGCCACCCAAAGGCATTAAAGGAACCTAGGGGGGCATCTGGGTGGTTCAATGGATTGAGTCAGGTCTAAAGCCCAGAGGTCCTGGGTTCAAATCTGGCCTCAAATACTTCCCAGCTGTGTGACCCTAGGTGAGTCACTTAACCCCCATTGCCTAGCAGGAAACCTTCCCTGATTCCCCCAACTATGCTTACTCTCTCCTTTGATTATCATCCATATATTTATCTGTGAATGATATTCTTTATCTATTATTCTATATGTAGAATATATCTATCATTCTATATCATATGACATAGGGCCAGCCTAGGAATCAAGAAGTTCTGGATTCAAGTCCTACCTTTAACACACTCTAGCTGTGTGACCCTGGATAGATGACAAGCTCTCAGTGCTACAGGAAATTCTCTAAGGACATCAGTTAGAACTGAGGTGACAAATCTGTATCTATGGACAGAAGTTCCAGAGATGCTGGAAGTTCTTAACACTGATGAAATCAGATTCCTATTCCTATTCCCTGCCCAAAATTCCACTTATCTACATAAATATCATATCCCTTCAAGTAAAACGAGTTCCTTGGAGGCAGAGACTTTTGTCATAGTACCTGTTCTGTAACAGTTATTGAGTGTGACCCAGTGATCCCATGAGGGGTTTTCTTGGCAGAGATACTCAAGCAGTTTCCCATTTCCTTCTCCAGCTCATTTTACAGATGAGGAAACTGAGGCCATAAAAGTGAAGTGACTTGTCCGAGGTCACCCAGCTAATGTCTAAGGCTAAATTTGAACTTAGGTCTTCCTGACTCCAGGCACTCTATCCACTGTACCACCTAGTTGCCCAGTAACAGTAGGGACTTAATTGCTCACTGGACTGGATTGAGTCCTCTCTAGATGGTAGATTTATGGAAAGCTGCAGATGAGAATCTCTCCAAAGCCCTCTAAGGTCATCTTTCAATTCTGTGTTAATTCAAGGACCAGCATTTGGGGAGCATCTCCTCTGGGCCAGACACTGTGCTAAGCACTGTGCACACAAAACAGTGCCTTCCTTTTGGGGCTCACTAGAAGCCTCTATGATCCTAAAGGATTCACTGAGAGCTTATCCCTGGCAAGTCCCCTTTCTTTTCTTTTTCTTACCTTCTGTCTTAGCATCAATACGGTGTATTGGTTCCAAAGCAGAAGAGCAGTAAGGACTAGGCAATGGGGGTGAAATGACTTGCCCAGGGTCACACAGCTAGGAAGCGTCTGAGGACAGATTTGAAACCAGGACTTCATGTCTCTGCACCCTAACCACTGAACCACTTAGCCGCCCCTCAGGAGTCCCCCATTCTCAAGGACTTTCCAGACTAGCTAGGGCAATAGAAAATACACACTTGGACAGCTACTTCCTAGCTATGTGACCCTGAGCAAGTCATTTAACCCCATTTACCTAGCTCTTGCCCTTCTGTTGTGGGGTTGTTACTAAGACAGAAAGTAAAGATTTTTTTTTAAGGAAAAGAAAAGAAAACACAGACACATGCCCAGAGACATTCAAATGAACACAGGATAGCATCTCATGGTCTGGAATAATTCCCATTTTGCAGATCAGAAAACTTGCCTATGGTGACCCAGAGAAGAATGGAGTCTCTCCTCTTTCCCTAGGTCTGAGTCTGGGGAGCTGAGCAGTCAGCAGAAGGCTCTGGTTCCCCCCCCCCCAGGCAGAGGCTGAATTCTTCTCAGTTCTAACTGGCTGCCCCACGAGCTGGATGACCAACCCCCTCTCTCACCTCCAGGATGCTGACTAGCCCACAAGCACTTCACTGCCCACGACCTCACCCCCTGGAATGGTCTCCGGATGAGGTGGGGCCACATCCACATGACAGAACCCTCTT
Source organism: Monodelphis domestica (assembly GCF_027887165.1). Taxonomy (NCBI): domain Eukaryota; kingdom Metazoa; phylum Chordata; class Mammalia; order Didelphimorphia; family Didelphidae; genus Monodelphis; species Monodelphis domestica. Next base: position 100,585,617 of record NC_077231.1, read on the forward strand.
CAACCCTCTCCCCAGAGACTTCTCTTTCTGCCACCCCATCAGACAGAGCCCCTACTCCATGAACCAAAAGAACAAAAATTTAGGTGTGGAAAGAACCCCTCATTTATAGATGGGGAAACTGAGGCAGAGAGCATTTCAATGATTTGAGGCAGCCAGGTGACACAGTGGATAGAGCATTGAACCCAGAATCTGTAAGACCTGAGTTCAAATTCAGTCCCAGATTCTTAGTTGCTGCAAGACTGAGTGCAAGTTATTTAACCTCTGCCTGCTTGTTTCCGAATCTATAAAAAAAAAAGAGGATAATAAGAGCACTTACCTCCCAGGGTTATCGTAAGGATAAAACAAGATAGTATTTGTAAAGTGCTTTGTAAACCTGAAAATACAATGGAGGTGGGGAAGCTGAGTGGCTCAGAGGATAGAGTCAAGCCCAGAGATGGGAGGTTCTGGGTTCAAATTTGACCTCAGACACTACCCAGCTGTGTGGCCCTGATAAGTCACCTAACATCTATTACCTAGCCTTTATTGCCAGTTGCCTAGCCCTTATTGCTCTTCTGCCTTGGAACCAATGCACAGTATTTTTTTAACCCTTACTTTCTGTCTTAGAATCAATATTATGTATTGTTCTAGTGCAGAAGAGCAATAAGGGCTAGACAATGGGGGTTAAGTGAATTGTCCAGGGTCACCCAGCTAGGAAGGATCTGAGACCACATTTGAACCCAGGACCTCCCCTCTCTGGGCCTAGCTCTCTGTCCACTGAGCCACCTAGCTGCACCCCTATCAATAGACAGTATTGATTCTAAGGTGGAAGATGGGGGTTTAAAAAAAGTTCTTATAGAAAATGCTAGCTAGAATTATTTGCCCAAATTCATACTACCTGGATTAGGGCAGGATTTGAATCTAGGCTCATACTTGCCCACGTTCCCAGAGACCTTCAGACTGAGAATTTGAACTCAGATCCCCTGATCTATCTCAAGTGCCCTGCTCACCCCCACCATGCTATCCTGCCTCTCAGGGTCCCACTGCCCTATCCTGATGCTCTTCCTTGGGCCAAACACACACAGGGACTGCCTCAGGCTGAGAACCAAACCCAAGGGGCTTGGCCAAGCTGTGACAGCAGAATCAGAGAATTTCCTGTCAGAATAGGGCCCTGGAGACCAGCCAGTCCAGACTCTCCATTTTTCAAAGAGAGAAACTGAGGCACCCCAGAGTGAGGAAATGGTTCACTATGGAAAGAGTACTGGGGTTGGGGTCTGAGGACCTGGATTCCATCCTTGTCCTACTACTGATCCATTAGCACTTCACCCAGCCTTTCTTCGCCTCAGTTCCTTTCTCTGCACCCCCATCTCAGTGTCCTAGTGAGAAAGGTTGGTTCAAGTGCCAATGGAGAATCTTCTACAAATGCCAGGCTTGAGCTCCAGGATCCAGGAACCCCAAAATGTGATAGAGAGGCTAATGAATGGGATTCTTACTCAAGAGCCCAGTCAGTAAGCAAGAGGTAAGATTGGAACTCAGGGCTTCTGACTAGAAGCTCTTTTTTCTTTCCTTCTCCCTTCCATTCTCTCCTCTGCCTTCCAGCCTCCCCCCAAACAGCCTCAAACAAGGCTCTGGGGCCCTGCAGCAGGAAGGCCTGCTTGTCTCCAGGCCTGGTGGGAGGGCTGAGCCTCGGAGAGTGAGAGTCTGGGGGACTGCTTCCTCTAGACATTTGACTCCCACATTCCTGACCATTCCCAAGGCGTCTCCTCATTCCAGGATTCCCGGCCAACATACCCGTCCATCCCTCCTCCTCCCCCCGCTCCACCATCCTGCCCACAGAGAGAAACTCGGGCCAAGGACAGAGACAGAGAGGCCCAGTGAGAGAGGGAGAAGGGTCCCCGGCCGCCCCAGGGAGGAGGCGCAGAGGCCTCTCCCGCCGTGAGGAAAGGCAGCTGGGCCGCCAGGAGTCTTTGGATTATGGGGGGAGTTCTAGGAGAGCGGGGTAATTGCCTAGGCAGAGTGAGGGGCCCAAGGTTGGGGAGGAACCCATCCCCCAGACTTCCCCCTCCTCTTCCCTCCCCTCCCCTCGAGGGGGTCTGTAAGAGTCTGATAAACAGGAAGAGGCCACCCTCTCCTTCTGCTCCCCCCCCCAACCTTTCAGTGCTGGCAGATGAAGTCCTTGTGTTGTACAGACCCCCACCCCCGGGGGAAGGCACTGCTGCTGTCCAGCCCCTGACCTTGCTGGCTGCATTTCCTGTCCCTTTGGAACATGAGAAAAAGAGAGGAAGACGGGAATCAGAGAGATGAGGAGAGAGTAGGCTAGGAATCCATGTCAGAGCTCTGTTGGACAGTGGTGGCCAGCAAGCTGACCTACTGTGGGGCAGCGAGCTTCCAGCACTGGCCGGAGAGGAGAGGAGACAAGACACGGAGAGACAGACAGAGAATAAGCATTTAGGTGGCGCCTACTGTGTGCCAGGCTCTGTGCTAAAACAAATATTGCCTTATTTGGGCTTACGACTATCTTGGAAAGTAGGTGCTTTTATTATCCCCTCTTGCAATTGAGAAAACTGAGGCACAAGTTAATTTGTCCAGGATCCCAAGGCTAATAAGTAGGGCAAGCTGGATTTGAACTCAAGTTTGCCTGACTCTAGTTCCAGCATGCTAATCACTGCCCTATTGGCTGACCCAAAGAGATAGTGACAAAGAGAGACTGGTGATGAGGGCTGGGATGAAGAAGTAGAGGGAAAGAATGAGAGAGATGGAGATGAAAAAGGGAAGATGGAGAGAAATAGGGGGGAGGGAAATAGATGGAGAGAAAGTTACAGAGGAGAAATGGAGAAGAAAGGAGAGAGTAAGGCAAAAGAAAAAATGGTGGGTGGGGGGATAGGATAAAAGAAATAAGGAGAAAGATAAATCAAAAGAGAACAGAATGAGGAGAAATAAGGAGAGAAGAAGAAACAAATAAGAAGAAAGAGAAAGTGCAGGAAGTGAAGAGAGAGTTGGGAAGATTCTGCATCTATGAAGAGAAAATCTATACCAGAAGTCCCATGCTTCCTTCAAAGTAATGCCTATAGCCCATCTCCCTTCCTGATTCTCCAAGTTAGTGGAGAGAAAGAAAGAGACAGACAGACAGACAGACAGACAGACAGACAGACAGAGAGCGAGAGACAGAGAGACAGAGTGAGAGAGACAGAGAGAGAGACAGAGACAGACAGAGACAGAGAGAGCAGGGAGGGAGGGAGAAGGAGAGACAGAGACAGGGAAAGAGAGAAAGAGAGACAGACAGACAGACAGACAGACAGACAGATAGACAGAGAGCGAGAGACAGAGAGACAGAGTGAGAGAGACAGAGAGAGACAGAGACAGAAAGAGCAGGGAGGGAGGGAGAGGGAGAGACAGAGAAAGAGAGAGAGAAAGACAGAAAGAGGAGAGGGAGGGATGAGGGAGAGGTAAGGAGAGAGGGGGAGAGAGAAAGGGAAAGAGAGAAAAGGAGTGGAGGAGAGAGAGGCATAGACAAAGAGAGACCGAGACAGAAAATGATTGATTTACTTTGTATATATTTTCAATCTACATGTGGTTTCTTCCCAGCGGAATAAAAGTCCTCGAGGGCTGGGACCATTCCACTTCAGTCTTTGTATCCCCAGCTACTAGCATCAGTGTCCACCCATATTTTTCACCTACTAAATGCTCATTGAATTGAATCAATGAATGGAGAGAAGTAAGCCAGTAACCTCAGAGGCACCCAACCCCTTCATTTTATAGAAAAGGAAACTAAGGCAAAGGGCAATAAAGGAATTTGGGCACCTAGGTGGTACAATGGATAGAGCATTAGATATGGAGTCAGGAAGACCTGAGTTCAAATCCAAACAAGGAAAGAGAGAATAGGCACAAAAGGATGGGAACTTTCATAGACTCCAAGAAGCACCCAGAGCCTACACTAAAGATAGAAGCTCGATGGGGACAGCTGTGTGGCTCAGTAGTGAGAGAGCCAGTTTAGAGACTGGAGGTCCTGGGTTCAAATCTGGCCTCAGACACTTCCCAGCTGTGTGATCCTGGACAAGTCACTTGATTCACATTGCCTAGCCCCTACTGCTCTTCTGCCTTGGAACCAATACACAGTATTGATTCCTTTTTTTTCCACAGTATTGATTCTTAGAGAGAAGGTAAGGGTTTAAATATCTATATGGAAGCCCCCCTGACCTCTCTTATAGGCACCCCAAGTAGATCTCCTCTCTGAAGTTAGGGGCTGGGGGGGAGTAGAGGGAGTTCAGGCACACCGGAGTATCATATTTTCCTTCCCCATCCTGCCTCAGACCCACCACCCATAAGACCGTGTGGTCTCGGCTCTGCCTCAAGGCCCTTTATTTTTAAAATCGCTGTGGGTTCCCTTCCCGAACCAAAGACCACTATGGTAACCCTGGCCTTGGGCCCAGGAGACTGGGGTGGGGCATCCGGCCACACCACCCCCTCCCTAGGGATGGCCCTGGGCCAGTGGAAGGGCAGGGAGGCGCCTGGCCCTAGCATCAGGCAGCTGGGGCACTGAGGCCTGGCATGACCCTAGCAGGGCATAGGGAGGGAACTATTAACCCTCTCCTGCTATAATAACAATAACGATAATAACACTCGTAGCTAACATTTATGGAGTTCTTTCAGGTTGGCAAAGCATATTTCATACATTCTATCATTTGGTCCTTGCAAAAATCATGGGAAGTAGGTGCTATTATTATACCCCTTTTGCAGAAGTGGAGACTGAGGCAGACAGATTTTGAGGGACTTGCCCAGGATCACATAGCTAGGAAGCGCCTGAGGCTAAATTTGAATTCAGACCCACCCAGTGCCCAGATTAGTGTGTGCCTGGACAGAATCACAGAAGGTTATGGAACAAAGAATTCTTGGAATATAAAATATGAGTAAATGGAATGTCAGCACTAGGAAGGAGCCAGAACCCAGACTATTAGAACACGGATGCCAGACCTTAGAAGAGGGAATGGCAGGTGGCAGTAAGGAGGAGGGACCTTTGGGGATCATCTAATTTATTTTACAGTTGAAGAAGCTGAGCTACAGCTAAGCCAAGTGTTTTGTTAGTAAATGAAATGAATTCATGTGTCCTAAGAAGAAGGCATTGGGGATACAAAGAGGAAAAGAAGACGCAGTCTCCACCTTCGAGATGTCCTGGAGGCATCTTCACAACCAAGAAGACCGAGGTTCAAATCCTGTCTCTAACACACAATGTTTGTGTAACCCTGGGCGAGTCACTAAACCCAGAGGTCCTTCACCTCGGGGCTCTGAACTTGTTTATCCAAACCATTTTGAAGGCTAGATCAATCGATATGGAGCCCTGGGAATGTTAACACTCTGTCCATTGCCCTCCAGGACTGGGACTTTCTTTGTATTTCCCAGCACATACTAGGTGCTTCATAAATACTCACTGACAATCTGCTACCATTCAAAACAGAAAATATTTTGTTTTGTGCATTAGAAAAGAATATTACTCTGAGAAAGGGTCCATAGGCTTAACATCTCCCAACCTAACTTCTCAGGTCCCTTAAGGCCATTCTTTGAAGACTTAAGTTACAAGGACAGCTAGGAGAATGGGCGGATAAAGAATCAGGTCTGGAGATGGGAGGTCCTGAGTTCAAATTTGACCTCAAGACACTTTCTAGGTGGGTGACCCTGGGCAAGTCACTTAACCCCCAGTTGCCTAGCCCTTGCCAATCTTCTTTCTTAGAACTGATACTAAGACAGAATAAGAGTTTTGTTTTTTTTCAAAAAAAGAAAAAAGACTTAATTTGTTGATAAAATGCTGACCTTGTAAGTTTCCTCACCTGGGAATTCCCTCTGCCTCTCCTTCCCACTTCCATGAACCTACACTACAGTGAATAATCATTGCCTCCCACAAATATCCAGGCATGCACATGTGCTCACACATGCACTTTTATTTTTAGGGGAGCAGAGAGGCATATTTTCTAGACCAGGTTTACCCACATGGAAGGATACCTGGGCTGCCACCCAGATCAGAGAGGCTTCTTTGAAGCAGACCCAGTCAAGATAATGGGCTGTTTCCTACATCAGTGGGAGCCCTCAAGACCCTTCCTGTACCCACCTGGAAAAATGTGTTGTCTTAAACCCATCATGCCCTTTGGCTTTCTTTCTTTTTTAAACCCTTACCTTCTGTCTTAGAATCAGTACTGTGTATTAGTTCCAAGGCAGAAGAGTGGTAAGGGCTAAACAATGGGGGTCAAGTGACTTGCCCAGGGTCACACAGCTAGGAAGTGTCTAAGATTACTTTTGTACCCAGGACCTCCTGGTTCTAGATCATCTCTCAATCCACTGAGCCACTCAGATGCCCAACTCTCACCCCTTTGACTTACTCTCATTCCCTTATCTGAGCCAACCTGCAAAGTAGGCAGAGTATTATCATTCCCACTTGGCAAATAAACCACTGAGACCAGAGACCAATATGAGGTTGACAGCAAATCAGAAGCAGAGCTGCTATTGTTCCTCTGAGATATATTCCCACAATCTCCAAGCCCAAACGTAACAGCAACTTCAAAAACAATAACTCACCAAAAACTAGTCCTTTTATCCACCTGTGTGGTAGCCTAGAGGATACTAGATATCAGAGAACAACCTTTCCCAAGATCACTTACTTCTATCTCAACACCATCAAATGAGACAAGGATGAGCAATTACTGACAATGATAATTATAATAGCTTATATGGGATGTTAAGTTTTACATGTATTTTCCCCTAAAAATTCTGTGCTAGATCAATGCCAGGCAATATGCTAAGTACTGGATATATGTAAAAGTCCAAGTCTTATGCCCATTTTACAGAAGAGTTAACTGTGGCCCAGATAGTGGACAGATTTGCCCAGGGTCATAAAGAAAATGCTGGAATAAAAATTACCTTTCAGTTACACAGCTCAGGAATCTCCAATAGCTTCTTCCTGCCTCCCCCTTCCTAAAATTCCATTCCCTTTCTTTGCCTGGCATTTAAAGCTCTCCATAGTTGGGTCTTCTCTTTATGACTTATCTCCCATGTTCTAGGGTGCCTACACCTGACTTCCAAAAAACCCAATTTCAGTCCCAGACACTTCCTAGCTGGGTGACTCTGGGTAAGTCACTTAAATTCTGCTTGCCTCAGTTACTTGCATCTGTAAAAAGGGATACTAACAGCATCTACCTCCCAGGACTGTTGGGAAGATAAAATGTGACCACATTTATCAAGTTCTTTGCCAGTCTTTAAACTATATAAATGCTAGTTGTTATGTTCCACACTCCCTCTGACTTTGAACATGTTTTGTTCCCTGGAATGTCTTCTTTGTCCTTCTTAGCCTATGGAACCCATCCTTTTTGTTTTTCCAAAACCAGATCTGTGATTTCATTTGCCCTTGGGAACTCCCAATAAGAAAACTCCCTCTAATAATGCAGATTGGCACCTGAGGTGCAGCTCTTTTGATCTTGGACAGTTGTCTGGGGCATTAAGAGATTGAAGTGACTTGCCCAGGGACACACAGCTAGTATGCGTCCAAGGTAGGCTTTGAACCCTTCTGACCCCAAGGCCAGGTCAGAATAACTTCTGTGGTGCACTGCCCTCTCCCAAGGGCATGGGAGCCACTCTGACCTATCGCAAAGCCTTCACTCTGGTCCCCCCAAGCTTCATGCAGTTACCATGGCAATGTTTCTTGGGTACAAATCTGGTTACCCTGCATGCCTCCCTTCTCAGAAATCTTCAGTAGCTCCCCATTGAACCCTAACTCTCCTACATGACTATAAAGACCATTTGCTGGTAATGTACCTTTCTAGCCTTATCCCTTGTATGCCTCCTACTTTCCAGCCCAGGGACACAACTGTTCATTCATTGAGCAAATCCTAGGTCCTCCTGCATCTATGGCTCTCCTCTCTCAGTCTCTCTCTCTCTCTCTCTCTCTCTCTCTCTCTCTCTCTCTCTCTCTCTCACACACACACACACACACACACACACACACACACCTGGAAAGCCATCCTTTATCTCTTGTCACTCCAACCTCTCCTTTGAAATGACTAAACAATAGAGAAATACTTATCCTTTAATGCCTAAGTGAAATGTAGCCTCCTCCAGGAAGCCTGCCCAGGTCTCAAGTTAGTCAAGCCCTTCTCCTTCAGACCTGACATTTTGTTTGTTTACTCCTTTCTAATGTACTTTGAGCAGGCATCGAGGTGGCACAGTAAATAGAGCACCAGGTCTGGAGTCAGAAAGACTCTCCTTCTTGAGTCTAAATTCAGCCTCAGACATTCACTAGCTGTGTGACCCTGGGCAAATCACTTAACCCTCTTTGACTCTGTTTCTTCATCTATAAAATGAGCTGGAGAAGGAAATGGCAAACCACTCTAGTATCCTTGCCCAGAAAACCCCATTATTAGGGTTAATTAAGCCATAGGGCTAATGAGGACCATTTGGACAGTTAAAGGGCATCCAGCCACTTAACATTGCTATATTAACATTCCTGGCTGTTCCTATTTACAACATTCTTATTTATAACATTTCTTGTAGATAAATTATTTTTATATCATATGGGAGCCCAAGGGGCATGACAGAATTGTGATTTAAGCTGGAGAACTTGGAGATGGGAATTTAGGAAGTGGTTTCCTGGGGGTTCGAGTGGCACTTCCGGCTGACACAAAGTGGCTGTTTGTGAGTACACGCTCCAGGATGACCCTGGGCAATGGGGCTTTACCTCTCCGTCCCCTGGGGAGGTCCCTGGGGAGTTCTGGAGGAAGGGCTGGCCCCCCTGAAAGCTCCCTCAGCCAATGAAATCAGAGGTCCAGGCTCCCCAGCCCCACCTCCAACCCCAAGAAATGTCATGTGGATGATTAGTTGTGGGTGACTGTGACTTATCTCCTTTTGGGGCTCTTAGCAAAGCTGGGCTCCAGGTAGTTTATCTCAGTTTCGTAGCTCCCAGTTCTCTGCCCAGTGTTTGGTGACTGAATAAATGAGAAACAGAGGCGTCATTTATTCAGCCCCACGGGTTCTCCTCCCAGTGCCCAGGCTCCAGATTCGAAGTTCATTACCCTTTCCACTAGGGAAAAGCCCTTGTCTTCTCTAAACTTTGAGTCTCTCCCAGGAGGCTGAAGTGCTAGGCAGGAGCCCAGATTGGTCAGCGTTTGTTAGGCTACAAATTATCGCTCCCAGACTACGGGAGTCCCTTTCTCTAAGGACACACAAAGATTCTTAACAGACACCCTGCCCAGTTGTCCAAGAGAGGGGAGCCCAACTAGGACGGACCAGGGTTCCAGCAGTCCGTGCTTCTCCCACCCCCTCACCCCCTGAAAAAGAAGGCGACAGAGAGGCATGGCGAAAGGCAAAGCCGTCAGGGACCTTGGACATAGCTGCCAGCTAAGTAAACAAAACGACTCTGGCAATCTCTCCAGCTTCAGTGTCAGGGACCTTGAGAGGGGCTGGCCCCCCCTTAATGCCCTGGCTCAGCCTGGCCCAGCCCAGCACACACTCACCATCTCTAGGGAGCATCAAGCCTGCTTAACCCCTTGAGGTCAGGACTAGGAAGAGACTCTGAGTTATCAGAGACTTAAGAGTTGGAAGAAATCCGGAAGGCTATAGAGCCTAACTGTCTCATTTGACAGATGAAGAAACTGAGGGCCAAAGAGGTAAAACTTTTTAGTAGAAAGTAGCACAGCCAGAATTTTGAGTCCAGAATCTAGTCTTCTGTTCACCTTGGATTTTTTTTAACCTTGCAATCCCAAGCTCCCTGAGGGTAGGTGTTGTGTCTTGCACAATCTTTGGGTCTCCTCCATTTCTTTGAAGAAGATATGTAGCAAGGGGCAGCTAGGTGGCTCAGTAGATTGAGCTCCATTCCTGGAGTTGTAAGGACCTGGATTCAAATCTGGCTTCAAACACGTCCTAGCTGTGTGACCCGAGGGAAGTCACTTATCCCTCATTGCCTAGCCCCTAACACTCTTCCGCTTTGGAACCAATGCCTAGTATTGATTCTTTTTTTTTCTTCAATCTTCTTCCGTTTTTCCTTGATTCATTTTCTTTCCTTCCCCTCTTTCATCCCCCCTCCCAGAGCTGACCAGCAATTCCACACAGTATTGATTCTAACAGGGAAAGTAAAGGGTTTAAAAGAAGAAATGTAGCCAAAAATGCCCTGAGGGAAATGTTGAATCTACAAAGGGAAATGGGCTGGCCATAGCCCTTGGCTTTCCAATTATGCTTTGAAGGTTGTCTTGATCTATCCTCTGTATCAGGACAAGAAGAGGAAAGCCTCCAGCACCTTAGGAGGACCTCCCCAGTAGAGAACAGAATGAACCTTCACAAAGGATGAGCAGATGTGGATGAGGTAAAATCTCTCTGGGGAGGCAGCAATCGGCTTCTTGGAGTATCTCCCTCAGCAGAGAGCACGGGGTTCCGTATACGGTAGAGGCATTAAAAAAGCCTTTATTGAATATATGAATAAGTGAGTGAATAAATGCATCTCTCCAGTTCCTGCCAGCTCTAATATTCTGTGTCAGATTCATGGTGTTAGGGATTAGGATGATCTGATAAAGTCTGTGACAAAGATAAGATTTAAGAGCCTGAAGGAGACACAGGAGAGGGATATGTCTTCTAATACCTGGAGAAGGTCATGGAAAGAGGGGTTCAGCTGACTCTGTTTGACCCTAAAGGGAAAAACAGAATGAGAGGAAGCAGGTAAGGGAGGTGGATGTCAGCTTGACATGAGGGCAAGGCTCTACAATCAGAACCATCTGAGAATGGCACTAGTGAGTCCCCCTTCGTTGGAAATTTGTCACCATGAGCAGAAGTGTTCAAGGCTCAATGACCCCCTCCTGGGATACTCCAGAGAAGGAGATGGGGACCAGGAACCTCTGTGTCAAATGAGATCATATTTGTGAAGCGCTTAACAAAGAGCCTGGCATTCATTGTTGTTGTTCATTTTTCAGTCCTATCTGACTCTATGATTTTCTTGGTAAAGATCCTGAAGTGGTTGCCATTTCCTTCTCCAGCTTATTTGACAAATGAGGAAACTGAGGCCAGCCAGGCTAAGTGACTTGTCAGGGGGCACACAGCTAGTAAGTAAATTTCTGAAGTCAGATTTTAACTTGGCACATAGTAGGAGCTTAATAAAGACTTGTTACCTTTCCCTTCCCCTCTAAGGTGGGTTCCACTTCTGAAATGCTAGTCTGATATTAAATCACACACCTGGATAAATCTAACTTCACATCTCATCAAACACTTAATAAAGCATTAGCCAGATTATTAACATAGGTTACCACATGGTAAGTGCGTAGCAAAAGCTCGGTGGTACAGTAAGTGCCAGGCCTAAAGTCAAAAAATTCATCTTCCCTAGTTAAAATCTGGCCTGTATGTGTGACCTGGGCAAGTCACTTCACCCTGTTTGCCTCAGTTTCCTCATCTGTAAAATGTGCTGGAAAAGGAAAAGGCAAACTTCTCCAGTCTCTTTACCAATAAAACACCAAAAGGGGTCACAAAGAGTCAGACATGAGTGAAATGACTACTGAATAGCCAGAGCATACAGTGGAAAGAGCACTGGATTCAGATCAGAGGACCCGGGTGTGAATCCCAACGTTTTGCTACTTTGGCTTCATTTGGGATGATAGGCGAGTGCACTGGGTCTATGGTTACACACAACTGAATGATAACAATTCAAATTGATTTGATTGACTGACTAGAAAACCCTCAGTCCTTGAAACTCAGCCCTGGCATATGATGTCCTGGAAGGCTTTGCAAAGGTCCTCCTTCCCTAACCACCCTGGGTAGAAGAGGCTAATGGAAAGTGTAATCCCATTCACCTCTCCAGTACTGGTCTGGTCAAGATTGGGAAAGGACATAAAGCCAGCAGGTGGATGGGAGGAGGGCTCTGAGAACAGGAGGGAGACATTGATACCAATACCAGGGAAGAAAGGAGCCTAAGAGCACGCCAGAAATGGGAAGGACCAGAGAGAGCTCATCTCTAGACCAATGTCTCATGTTACAGAAGAGAACGTTCAGTGCTTCCCTTACCAGTAGGCAGAATTCCCAGAGGTGGTCTAAGCCCACCCCTGCCTGGAGCAGGAATGCTTAGCCAAGAAGCCCCAACTTGCTCTTAGTCTACTTTTCTAGTGTTTTTACTGCACGTTCCTCCCCTCCAGACTCTGTATGATCCCACCAAACTGTCCTCAATTTTCTTCACACAATGAATCTCATCTCTGTGACTTCTCACCAGCTAGCCCACATTTTCTCTTTTCCACACCTTTGCACAAGCTGTCCCCTGTGCTAGGTATTTCTTCTTTTCTTCCACCTTTTAGAATCCTTGTTTTCCTTCAAAATTCATCTCAAACATCATCACTTAGACCTTTCCTAATGCTCCCAGACAGTCCTGCCCCCCCTGCTACTTTGGATCTGATTTATATCTGCTCACAGGTACATCTTGCTTCCATCAGAAGAATGTAAGCTTTCTTTTTTTTTTTAAACCCTTACCTTCCATCATAGAATCAATACTGTGTACTGGTGCCAAGGCAGAAGAGCAGCAAGGGCTAGGCAATAGAGGCTTGTCCAGAGTTGCACAGCTAAGCTGTGTCTGAGGTCAGATTTGAACCCAGAACCTCCCATCTCTGGGTCTGCCTCTACTCAATGAGCCACCCAGCTGCCCCCCAGAAGAATGTAAGCTTCTTAAGGGCAGGAATGGTTTCATTTCAAACTTGGCATCCCCAGCACCTATCACAGTGCCTGATACTTATTAAATCTCATAGATTCATTGAGTAATTGATTGAAGATGTCGCCTGGAGCCCCCATTGGTGAAGCCCATTTCACTTCTGGACAACTGGAATTGTAGAAAGTTTTCTCTAATGAGAAGGTGAAATCTTCCTCCCTGGAACTTTCCCACATTGGTCTTCTCTCTTCTGCCTGTCAGTCAGCAAGCATTTTATTTAGTAAGCCTTTACTATGTGCCTGGCACAGTGCTAAACACTGAAGTGGGGAGGGGGGTTACAAAGAGAAGGAAAAATTAGGTCCCTAAGAGCAAGTTGGGGCTTCTTGGCTAAGGATTCCTGCTCCAGGCAGGGAGACAATACCAGGTAACTTTGTAAATGTATGGTATGTACAGAGTAGATGAAAGGCGATCCTGAAGGGGAACCTGGACCTCCTCAAGGGGTGGGATCCAAAAGAAACTTAAAAGAAGCCAGGGAAACTAAGAGGAAGAGCCCAGGGAGCAGAGAATTCTGGGTATAGGAAAAGGCTTAAAATAGGGACAGCTGGATGGCTCAGTGGACTGAGAGGGATATCTAGAGACAAGAGGTCCTGGGTTCAAATATGACCTCAGACACTTCTTAGCTATATGATCCATGGCAAGTCCCTTAACCCCCATTGCTTAGCCCTTACTGCTCTTCTGCCTTAGAACCAATGCACAATATTGAGTCTAAGATGGAAGGTAAAGGGAAGAAGAAGCTGAAGAAGACTCTTCTTCCAGCAGACTATTGCAATAGTCCAGGTATGAGGCAATAAACGATAGGGTGACAGCTGAGAGAGATGCCATGAAGCTGACCCCATACAGATGGAATATGTCTAAGCAAAGAGTTGAGGATAACATTGGGGTTCAAAGTCTGGGCGCCTGATACATCACCACAATAGTAAGTTCAGGCCATCAATCAATGAACACTTATTGGATGAAGCAGCCAGACACTGTGCCAAGCAGAGTGCTCACGGAGCCATCTTGGCAGGGGAGGGGCAGGGAGGCGGGGGGAGAATGAGTTCTGTTCTGGACATGCCCAGTTTGAGCTGCCTCCCAGGATGCTGGGGATGCAGGACAAGAGCTCTGGAGAGATACTAGAGCTGCCTTCATGGAGAAGAGAGCTGATGAGGTCACTGAGGGAAGAAAATAATAATGTGGAACATCCGTAGCCTGCTTTAAGGTTTGTGAAGCACTTTATAGACATGACCTCATCTGATCCTTACAACAATTCTGGGAAGTAGGTGCTGTCCCCATTTTATAGATTTTTACATCGAGACAGACAGATGAAGTGACTTGTACAGGATCATCTAGCTCATAAATGTCTGAGGCTGGATTTGAACTCCTGATCCTGTCTAGCCCTCTATCAGATGTGTCACCTAGCTGCCTGGCCAGAGAAATGGGCACAGGACAGGTCTTGGGGATACCTAGATGAGAATATAGCAATGGAGACTAAGCATTGGTCAGCCAGGGAGGAGGAGAACCTGAGAGAGGCGGATCCAGGGAGAAGAGAGAATCCAGGAGAAAATGTTGGTTGATTAGTATCCCAAGCTGCGGAGAAGTCAAAAAGGCTTTTTTGTCACAAGGGGGTGGGAAGCACCCAGAGACCAAGCATTGGGTGCAGGCCCAAGTCAAGGTCAGAGAGGGAGTGTCTCTGCCTTCTTGTCCCCAGTCCGCAGGACTCCTTTGGTCCTGGAGGTGTTCTGAGCTCTGGCCGGGCCTCTGGATCCCCGCCCACCTCCCTATCACAGCCCGCCAGGCCCACACTGGACAGAATGACCCATTGTTCCTGAGCCCTGACACTCTTCCTGTCCCCTCCGGGGACTTGCCAAGAACAAAGGGCGAGAGAGTCCAGCCCAGAGTCAAGGACCCCTCCTCACACAACCCCTCCCCCTACTAGTCCCTACCCCCAGCCCCCAGAATAGCTCCCTGAAAGCCGACTCCGCTAGAAATACAGCCCTCTGCAGCTCAGCTTCGCTTCCTCTGAATCCCCCACCTCTGGCTTGCCATCCCACCTGGCCACACCAGAGCTTCTGATCCCGCCTAGTGTCCTGCAACTCTGCCTGCTGGGGTGTAGGGGAAGGAGGGGAACCCAATCAGGGATTCCCTAGCCCCAGGTCAACCGAGAATCCCAGAGCCATAAAGTGTCAGAGCTGCATTGGGGGGCCTTAGAACTGGGGTGTCAGGGTTGGAGGGGCCTTAGAACAGAGGATGCCAGGGCTAGGAGGGGGCTTAGACCGGGGAATGTCAGTACTGGAGGGGCCTTAGAATGGGGGATGTCAGGCAGGAGGGTCCATCGAATAGAGAATGTCAGATCTGGAAGGAAATTTAAAATAGAATATCAGAGCTAGGAAGATGATAGAACATGGAACATCAGAAAACATGGAATGTCAGAACTGAGTGATCTTTAGAATGTGGGCTGTCAAGGCTGGGAAGATCTTGGACTAGATCAGAAATAAGAAAGATGTCAACAGTCATCCATTCCAATCCCTCCTTTGGGGGCCTGGAAGACTGAGCCCCAGAAAGGAAGAATGACTTTGTCCAGCTCTCCTATGACAGAGCCAGGACTAGACTCCAGCTCTCTGGCTGGGTTGGGAACCCTGGGTTCTCTTCATCCCACTATTCCTTTCTTTGCTGTCCTGCTCTGCAGAAAGACATTAATTATATAAAAGAATGCTTCCCCCACCCTCCCTGTCCCCATTTCCCCAGAGCCACAAAGAAGACTCTGACACTGATGAAGTCAGACATAGGAATTGGGGTCTGAGCAAAAGATTTCCAGCTGCCCTTTCCCAGTGCCTGGAAGTCCAGGGACATTTCCGGCCTCTGACAGCTGTTCCTGCTCCAATGGGTGTCTCCTGCAGAAGCCCCCCTCACCACTAATGTTAACTGTTTGCCGCCCACTCTGACCCTTCTTCCCCCAGCCACACTCTGGCTCATGTGCCTTATCTCATCCTCACAAACCCACTTGGAATCACAATCCTCTCTCTTTCTTCTCCGAGCCCCAGTGATATTTCATGCCAGTGCCCCCATATGGTCCTGGCTGTATCACTCCCAGTCTTTGTGACCCTAGAAAAGCCCCTCAAGTGGGCCTCAGACTCCCAGTCCATAAAGTGAGGGCTCCGTTTGTAGAAGTGTCTCTGAATCTGTCATAATCATTTCAGTTCAGAAATCGTGTATTCCATTCCGTTCATATAACAATGTGCTTGGCCATTCCTCTGGTGCCGAGCACTTCCTTTGTTTCCATTTTCTTCCTACAAAAAAGAGCTGCCATACACACTATCATCCATATGGTCCTTCCCCTCCCACTTTGATGACTCAGGGGCATATGCCTAGTATGGCTATCAGTGAGTCAAACGGTATGCAATGTAGGCTTTCGTAGTTCCAAATTGTTTTCCAGAATAGATGGGCCAGTTCTCAGCTCTACCAATAGGCCTTTCCTCAATACCTCCAACAATTGCCTTTTTCCTTTGGTGCCATCTTTACCAATCTGGTAGGAATGGGTTTGAATGTCAGTTCTTGCCATTTGCATTTATCTCATGATTTATGATTTGAGGCATTTTTAGTACGGTTTTTGAGCAGACACTCTAAGAGCCTTTCCAACAAAAATTCTAACTTCTAGTTCATGAGACACCAGACCCATCACCAATCTCACTCCTCCCATCCCACTGAGTTCATTGGCCTCTCAAACTTCTCATAGTAATTATTAAGAATTAGGGGAAGTCGTTTTATTCATTAAGATATTTCAATGGGGGAACTCAGTGACTTGAGAGCCAGGTCTGGAGATGAGGTCATGGGTTCAAATCTGGCCTCAGACACTTCCTAGCTATATGACTCTGGGCAAGTCACTTAACCCCAATTGCCTAACTCAGCACTCTTCTGCCTTGGAACCAATACTTAGTGTTGATTCTAAGACAGAATGTCAGGGATTAAAAAATTATATCCATAATCCACTTTCTAACCTTGCATTCATTCATTTAGGCACTACTTACCAAAGGCCTATAGTAACTACTATGTGTGGGGGGGAGGGTACAGACAGGTATAGATGTATATGAGAGGAAGGGAGAATGGCATGCAAGAATGAATGAAGTCTAGTCCCCACCTTCAAGGAGTTTAGCGTCCTTGTGGTACTGAGATTCACAGATGAAAAGTTAACTTCATCATAAGACAAGAGAAGAGAACAAGGAGGTGAATTCCAGTTGCTGGTCATGTGTAAGATGAGTAAGAAGAGTTCAGAAGAAGAAGAGATCACAATGGGTGGTCAAGACAACGTCTTAAGAAGAATGGCCTTGAACTAAGCTTTGAAAGATGGAGAACTGGCAAAGAAGGAGGTGCAGGGAAGACTTTCCAGACAGAGGAAATGAGAGGCATCTGACAAAGGCCTTGATTTGCAATCAAAGGGCCTGGATTCCTGGGCACAGCCAAGATGGCAGGATAGCAGGGAAATGCTAAAACTGCTCTGAATATCCTCCCAAACTGGTCTTGAAAGAGCATCTCAAAAGGACAGAAGTCAAAGCAGGATGAGTGAGGGGGCTCTTACACTAAACACAACGTGAAAGGTAGGCAGAGAGAGTGGATTTCCATGATATAAGGGAGTAAAGCTGCACAAGGAAAATCACAGGCCAACCCCCTCCCCCCCCACCCCCTCCCCTCTAATTACCATGCCAGATGCAGTGCCAGGACCAGGGCAACCTCAGGATTCTAGGACACTGGCTGCACTAACAAAAAAGCACCACAGACCTACCCCTAGAGGCTCCAGGCCATGACAGTGAGATTCAGAGCTCAATAGCTCTGGGCTCACTCAGGTCTCTATGGCAGTAGCAGTGGAGATAGCCTCAGGACAAAACACTGCAAAGTGGACTACACCCCCCAAAAAAAAAGCACTGCAGACCTCTCCCTGGAAAACTCAGATGCTGAAGGTAAGGTTCAGAGCTCCATAGCACTGGCCTCACTCAGACCTCTGACCTGGAAATGAAGATAGCCCCAAGGCAAAACCCTTCAAGCCAGAAGCTAAGCTAGAAATGACCAGCAACTTGCAAGACTCTCAGTCCTCCAGTGGAGAAAATGAGTAAACAGCAGCAAAAAAAGCTCTTGACCCAGGAAAATTTCTACGGAGAAAAAGAGCAAAAAACCCAGAAGCATCAGGAGAGAGGGAGAAACAAGAAAACACAGGCAAACTCTCCAAAAAATGGAAACTAGTCACAAGCTCTGGAGGAACTCAAAAAGGAAATCAAGAACCAAGTAAGACAGATAGAAGAAAAATAGGAAGAAACATGGTGGGGGGTGGGGTGGGAATGAAAGTATTGCAAAAAGAAAATAACAGCTTAAAAGGCAAAATTGGTTAAATGGATAGAGAGCTACAGAAATCAAATGAAGTAATAAGTATAATAAAAATCAGAACTGACCTGCTAGAAGAACAGGCAAAAAAGTCTATTGATGAACAGAGTGCCATCAAAAGTAAAATAGACCAAATGGAAAAGGAGAATCAAAAGATCATGGATGAAAATCAGTCTTTAAAGACTAGAACTAGGCAAGTAGAAGCTAATGACTTCACAAGGGATCAAGAAAGAAAGAAAAACAAAATCAAAAGTGAAAAAAATAGAAGAAAACATACAATCTTTCATTGGGAAAAAATAATCTGGAAAATAGATCTAGGAGAAACAATTTGAGAATTATTGGACTACCTGAAAGTCAAAACCAAAAAGTAAAAAGTCTAGACATCATATTACAAGAAATTATCCAAGAAAACTTCCCTGATATTCTTGAACAAGAGGGAAAAATAGACATTGAAAGAATCCACAGATCACCTCCTGCAGTAAATCCCCAAATGACAACTCCCAGAAATACTATAGCCAAGTTCAAGAGCTTCCAGGACAAGGAGAAAATACTGTAAGTGGCCAGACAGAAAAAAAAAATTCAGATATCATGGAGCCCTAGTCAGGATTACAGAGAATCTAGCAGCTTCCACACTGAAGGACCACAAGGCTTGGAATATGATATTTCAGAAGGCAAGAGAACTGGGTCTACAACCAAGAATCACCTACCCATCAAAACTGACTATATACTTTCAGGAGAAAGTATGGAAATTTAATAAAAAAGATTTCCAAGCGTTCCTAAAGAAAAGACAAGGATTAAAAAGAAAATCAGATGTCCAAATACAAATTTCAAGAATATCATAAAAAGGTAAATAAGAGAAAACATTTAAGGGTTTCAATAAGACCAAATTGATTATATTCCTATACAGAAGGCTTGGGTTCAGATATTAGCTCTTCCATTTACTTATAGTGTGACCTTGGACAAGTTGCTTCTTTCTGCTCCTCAGTTTCCTCAGTATAAATGAGAGAATTGAACAAGAATGCACCTGGGGTCCCTTGGTCTCTAGATCTCTGAGCCTATGAATGATCTGAAGGAGCAGGAATAACCTGTGCTTGGACCAAGGGGCCACAGTGAACAAGGCACAGTCCCAAAATGACTGAATGAACTATAAAAGGCCTTGAAGAGGAATGTGGATGGAAAGTCTATGCTTCAGTCCCTCTCTGGGCTATAGAAGGAAGCAGTAGTCTAGTCCATGGACCCATCCTCCATCCCATAACCTTCCCAAGAGGCAACCTACCAGACTGATAGAGATAACACAAAAGATCTAGATTCTATTCCCAGCCCTTAAACTATTGAGTTTACTATGTGATCTTAGATGACTTATTTTCCTGCTCTTTAAAATTAGAGGGTTGATGTTTGTACAAAGATATTTATAGCTGCACTTTTTGTGGTGACAAAAAAATTAGAAAATGAGGGGATGTCCCGATTGGGGAATGGTTGAACAAATTGTGGCATATGAGGGTGATGGAATACTATTGTGCTATAAAGAATGATGAACTGCTTCATTTCTATAAGAACTGGAAAAATCTCCATGAACTGATGCAGAGTGAAATGAGCAGAACCAGGAGAACATTGCACACAGGAACTGTAATTGACCTTGCACTAAAATCAATGCAAAGATCCAAGACAATCCCAAGGAAATTATGAGAAAGATGCTATCCACATCCAGAGAAATAACTGTGGGAGTAGAAATCCAGAAGAAAACATATGATTCATCACTTGTTTATATGAGTGTATGATTTGGGGGGTTATTTAATTACAAAAATGAGTAATATGGAAATAGGATTTGAGTGATAATATATGTATAACCCAGTGGAATTGCTTATCAACTCCTGAAGCAGGGAGGAAAGAAGGGAGGGAGACAACAAGAATCATGGAACCATGGGAAAAGAAATTTAAAAATTAAAAAAATTTTTAAATGAGGGGGTTGGACTTGGCCTCTAAGTACCCCCTCTGAGTATGGGAGTTCCCAAATCTTCACCCTGATCTCCCTGTTTCTCCAGTCCTAAAGCCCTCCCTGCTCCATTCTTTCCAGGCCTGTATCTCCTCCCAGCTCCTGTAGCCTGTGACCTCAGAGGAGAATGAAGCTTCTTGCCATGGCCTCAACCCATCAGACTCTAAGCGAAAGAGGCAGTCTGAGCCCCGGGTCAGGCATCTCCAGGACCTCTTTCTCTGGGGAGGGGGTCCTTGATGCTGTTGCTGTCTGCTGATCTGTCTTAGGCTCTATCTTCATAGTGACTCTATTGCCAACTCCCTAACTTTCTCCTCTCCCCAGTTTCCTTCACCAGAGGCTCCACTCCCAGCTGACTCCCTTGGGCTCCATCTCTTTTCACTAGAAAAAAGTAGGATCCTGGGCCTTGTATAGGGGACATGAGGGAAGACCCACTCTATGACAAAATAGGATCATGGCCTGGAAGAAGATTGGCCAGCCTCTGGGTTTTCACCGATCATAGAATCAAAGTTCTACAGCTGGAAAAATGAAAGAAAAAATATATGAAAAGAAAAAGAAACAAAATAAGAACAAAAAAATTAAAACTAAAGGAAAAAAGAAAACCAAAATGAAACAAAGAGTTAAAGGAAGTTCTATAGCTGGAAGAGACTTTACAGATGAGGAAACTAAGGCAGAGAATGCCTCGGCCAGAGTGATGTAAATGCTAAGTGTTTGAGGCAGGATTTAAACCCAGGTATTCCTGACTCCAAGAACTAAACCTGACCCACTACTCTCACACATTCCTTCTTTAATCTATACTGTGCTTTATGGGGACTTTGCCAACATCCCTCTAAATTATCGAAGTGCCTGGCACATGGTAAACTCTTAACAAATACCGGTTGACTTGACTAGATTTGACCTCACCCTACCAGAACTGTTGGAAATGGACCAGAATTCCATCAGAGATGGAAACAAGTTGTCCTAGTCCAGAGAGTGCTGAACTTGGAGTCAGGGAGACTTGAGTTCGAATCCATGGTTCGCTCTTAAAATTCATACACAAACAGGAATCTCCTTGTAATACACAGGACCAAGAACCCTTCTAATCTATGTTGTAATCTTGCTCATAACATCCTGGACTCCAGAGAACTCTAATCCATAACTGGATATTGTCATTTAGTCGTGTCTGACTCTTTGGGACCACATTTGGAGTTTTCTTGGCAGAGATGCTAGAATTGTTTGCTATTTCTTTCTCCAGTTCATTTTACAGATGAGAAAACTGAGGCAAACAGGGTTAAGTGACTTGCCTAGGGCCACATATCTAGTAAATGTCTGAGGTCAAATTTGAACCCAGGACCTTACAACATCAGGTCTGGCTCTCTATACACTATGCCACCAGGGGGAAGCTAGGTGGAAAGAGAGCCAGACCTGGAGATTGGAGGTCCTGGGTTCAAATGTGACCTCAGATACTTCCTAGCTGGGTGACCCTGGGCAAGTTACTTAACCCCCACTGCCTAGCCCTTATCCCAATTCTGCCAATATTTAGTATTGATTCTGAGACAGAAGGTAAGAGTTAAAGCAAAAACTCTTAGGTGGGTCTCACTTATGCCTTTACATATATTATTTCACCTCAATTTCACAACCTCAGATGGAGGCCCCAGAGTGGTTATTATGACTGTTTTACAGATTAAAAAACAACAAACTGAGATTTAGAGTTGTGATTTGACCAGGATCACACAGCTAGAAAGTGGCAGAACTAAGAGGCAAACCTGATTAATCAATCAACACTCAGTCAATAAATATTTATTAAATACCCATGTGACAAGTGGTCAGCTAGGAGATGAAGTGTATAAAGCTTGAGCCTGGAGTCAGGAAGACTGGAATTGAAATCCTACCTTAGATTCTTATTGGCTCAGTTACCCTGGACAAGTCATTTGTTTGCCTCAGTTTCCTCATCTGTCAAGTAAGCTGGAGAAAGAAATGGTGAATGCTTCTGGCATCTTTGCCAAGAAAACTCCAAATGGAGTCACAGAAAGTTAGACGTGACTGAACGACTAAACACAACAAGAATGGGCCAGGCACCTTACTAAGCCCTCGTGAAGCACCTCCTATGTGTAAGGTCCTGGGCCAGGCACTGGAGATACAAAGACAGAAAAGAAACAATCTTGGCCATCCAAGAATCTTACATCCTATTTCAGGAGAAACAACCTGTACATAAATAGGGGAGAGCAAAATTAGGATGAGGAAAGGAGAGGCTAAGAAAAGAGCTGAGTCTTAAAGAAAATGAGAATTCTAAGAGGAGAGGAAGGGAAGAGAGTACATTCCAAGCATGGGGCACAGCTGAGGCAAAGGCGGGGAGATGAGAGATGGAATATCATCTATGAGGAATGGCAAGTAGGTCCGTTTGGCTGAAACTCAGAGTATCTGTAGAAAGGCTCGAAAGCTAGTTTGGATCCCAGAATCTCCAACATCCCATCCAATCCTTTTTCCACTTCACCAGAGCAAAGGAAGGGACTTAGGCAAGGTCTTGAAGAACAAAAGGAATCTGGATATACAGAGAAAAGGGAAGAAATCCATTCTAAGCTCATCTCTCTTCCACATGGAAATATTCACTAAGTCCTGCAAAAACTTATAGTAATCTAGGCACAGTCAAAATTCTATGTGATAGGGCAGTTAGGTAGCTCAGTGGATAGAGCACCAGACCAGGAGATGGAAGGTCCTGGGTTCAAATCTGACCTCAGATACTTCCTAGCTATGTGATCCTGGGTGAGTCATTTAACTTTAATTGCCTAGCCTTTACCTCTCTTCTGTTGATAGTTGGCATCAATTCTAATAGAAGGTAAGGCTTTTTAAAAAAAATTCTATGATTCTCACTTATGCTAAGGAAGATTGCCAATGCTTTGTCTCTGCATTCAGAGGCCCTGGGTTCAAATCCTGTTTCTGATGCTACCTCGGTGACCGTGGGCAAGTCATTTCTATGGGTCCATTTCTTAGGATGAGGAGGTTGGACAAATGGTCTCTAAGGGCCCTTTTAGCCCTAGATCCAGGGTCTAATGACAGCTCCCTACCAGCTTTTCTCAAAGCAGACAAGAAGCTCTGGCTCCTGAACAAAGGTCTCCGGGTCCTTTCTTCCAAACACATCTTCTCCCCCACCTGCAGCCCCTAAAAGGGCAAATGCTCTGGTGTTTCAAGGTTTGTCCTCTTACCCACCAGCTCTACTGGGCTCAGCAAAAAATTCAATCAACATAGCGAACCCTGCGCAGGCAAAGAGTACCGAGCTACTCCCCTCTCCCCTGCCTCACAAGATGATGATGATAATAATAACAACAATCCATCTCTCAGTCATTTACAAGGCATCCCTTGGGGGTCCCACCCTGTGTTCCCAGTGGCTGCGCACTCTACAGAAGAAGATTCCATCCTGCCTCGGAGGATTGAACAATGTGATGGCAGAGACAGGAAGCAATAGCAAACTAGGGAACAATAGCAGCCAGGACAGAAAACAAAAGGACGGGTATAATCATACAATGTTAGAGCTATAACTGGCCTCCCAGAACAGACTGCCAGGCTTGGGAGGGGCCATCTTAGAACAAAGGATGTCAGTCCTAAGAGGGACCTGAGAAAACGGAATGGAGGGGCAAGGGGGAGGGAGAGGCTTCGGAGCCCAGAATGGCAGAGCTCTTCATGTCGGAGGTCTAAAATAAATAGTAGAAGAGCTGGGAGGGACTTTAGGCGATGGCAGAGATGAAATAGGACTTAAAGCAAAAAATATCAGTTAGAAGAGATCTTAAAGCATATAGAGTAATAGAGCTGGGAAGAACCTTGGAACAGGGAATGTCACAGCTGGGAGGGATTCTAGAACTAGGAAGGTCAGAGCTGGGAGGGGGCTTAGAACAAGGAATGTCAGAGCTGAAAGAGAATTTAGAGCAGGGAATGTCACAGCTGGGAGGGATTCTAGAACTAGGAAGGTCAGAGCTGGGAAAGACCATAAAACGGAATTTGAGAGCTGAGAGAGAGCTTAAAATGGGGAATATCACAACTGGGAAGGGGTTTAGAACAGGGAATGTCAGAACTGGGAAGGACCAGAGAACAGGGAATATCAAAGCTGAGAGAGGCTTTAAAACATGGAATATCAGAGTTGGGAGGGGACTTAGAACAGAGAATGTCAGAGCTGGGAGGGACCTTAGAATTTGGGGTGTCAGAGCTGGGAGGGACCTTAGAATTTGGGGTGCCAGAGCTGGGAAGGGCTCTAAAGCCTCAGCAATCCAACCTGTTCAGTGATGTAATTGCAGAGTCTCAGGGCTGTGGCCATTGAAAAAAGAGATAGAGATTGAGGAGACAAGGAAGAGTATGGCAGAGGTGGAATGTTTTGATTGTCCCAGTGTCCTTCTATTATTTTCTAGGCTCCAAAGGTTTCTCTCCCTCCTCCCTTCCCTCTCCCCATTCTACTTCCCTTTCCATGGTGGGGGTGAGGAAGGCCTGAGCCATGTCCAGCAGCTGACTTGCCATAAAGAATGATGGGTAAAGGGCACACCTCCTGCCCAAATGGCCAACACTGGCCAAAGACAAGAAGCTTTTAGAGACATAGATGGGTGGATTGACAGCCACCATGAAAGCCAAAAGATGGATCAACAGGCAGACTCAAAGGGAGACTAGCTGAATCTTGACGGACCTGTGAGTGTGGGTGTACAGATAGCTAGGCTAACTAGAAGATGGATGGATAGACAGAGTGCTGAACAGAGAGACAGGTATCCAGTTGTATAGCCTAGCAGAGGGTAGAGAGAGGCAGAGGAATGGAGGCGTGTCATCAGGTGAGTTGACAGACAGATAGAAAGAATAGGCAATACCAGGGTGGAGGAAGGGGATGCCACCCTAACTTGAATTGGAGACCAGCCCTGACCTTCATGGACAAGCCATTAGGGTGACTGAGTGAACACTACCTTTGTGGAAAGGGTAGTGCCATCAACATTGTCTCCTCTTCATTCTGTGTCCATTCTCCAGGACCCAGACCACTTTCATGCATTCCCCACTCTCAGTCCTTCTGGTCTGAGACATGGAAGCTAGCTAGCCAGGGGAGTCTATGACCATGGCCTGAAGAGTGATCCCCCAACCTTCCCTGGAGAGGAAAAGAGATGGGGGAGGGGAGATAGGAGGCTGCACTTTCCCCAAGGTAGTCTCCCCCTGCCCCCATCTGGAAGGGATTTGTTCTGCATTCTGCAGTCCAGGGATGATGACTGTGCAGCCCACACTTAACCCTTGAGCTGCACCCAGGCTGTTGACAAAGATGTGCTGAAGATCTGGCTGGCCCAAACTCATTCTAACGCTGTTCAATTGCTTGAGGAAGGATCATTGGTAAAGACAGATTGGACCTGACATCTACCCCTTCTCCTCCTTCAAGAGGACAAACTAAGGCAGAAAAACCCAGAGTCGAGACATTCATAGATTCCATCCAGAGAGACAGACAGACAGACAGACACACACACACACACACACACACACACACACACACACATACAAAGAGAGACAGAGAGGAGGGAAGGAAGGAAGGAAGGAAGGAAGGAAGGAAGGAAGGAAGGAAGGAAGGAAGGAAGGAAGGAAGGAAGGAAGGAAAGAAGGGAGGGAGGGAGGGAGGGAAGGAGAGAGAGAGAGAGAGAGAGAAAGAGAGAGAGAGAGAGAGAGAGAGAGAGTGAGAGAGAGGGAGGGAGGGAGGGAGGGAGGGAGGAAGGGAAGGCGGAAATTTCCTTTAAAGTACTTATATTTCAAGGGAAGGCAGTAGATATAGAAAGCTGTGCCCAAGGAGGGTCATTTTGGTAAGCAAATTATAAGAATGTTGAAAAGGGTCATTGGGGAGGCACACCACCACCCTGACTTAGATCAGGGTTTCAGAACTAGACAGGGGAATGAGGGAAGGTGAAGAGGAGGAGAAGGATAGACAGCTGGAAAAAAAATGTTGAGAAATGGTAGGGGTAGGGTAGTCCCCACTCAGGACATCAGGGTCCTTTGGCAGCAGTGCAGGAGATAAAAGGATCGAAGCCTGAAAGGTAGACATCTCTGGTCTGGGTAGCAAGGCAATTAGCTGGCCAAAAGATGGTCAGGAATGAAATGTGAAGTATCTGTGGAAGTAGAGGTAAGTAGGGAGTCACGAATTTCACCCTGTAGGTTCCCCCTCCCCCAGCCATGCCCATTCCTTATAATAAAAGGGAAAAAAGCTTAGCCAGCTTAGCTAAAACATCAAGCAAGTCCTATGGTCTGTTCATGCCCCACACCCAGAAGCCCCCAGTTCTACAAAGAAGTCTGAGAGGTATGTTCTCTGGTATTTCCTCCCTTGCTCCCTCCCTCCCTCTGCTTAGCCTCCCCAGACTCCTCTGCCTCTTCAGATTCTTGGTTTCTTTTGGCGCAGTAATATTCCATGACATGCATGTCCCACAATTTGCTTAACCATCCCCAATCGATAAGCATTGACTTGACTTCCAGCTCTTTGCTTACTACAATAAGCATTTTAAAGTGGGCAATTTGAGCTCCTCCAGAAGGATGGATGGAAAGTAGGGGGTCATTGATTTAAAACAGGAAGAGTCCTTAGATAGCATCTTATCCAACCCTCTCATTGTCAAAAGCAGGAAACTGAGGCCCACAGAGGACACAAAGCTTGCCAGAGGGACATATATCTTAGAAGCAGAACCAGGAGTTCAGCCTAGGTCCAGATCCAGAGCCCAAGAAATGGGGCTATTCTTAGGGCAAAAAGATGAGGGTTCTCTAGAGGCCATGCCAAAAGGGGTCTGTTGTGGAGTTAAGAAGGGTCACCCTGCATCCTCAGGGAGCTCATGCTCCCCACCCATCCAGCCTCTTGCTTGGGGTGAATCCCCAGGACAGACCCCAGTATTGCTTTCTTTACCCGTGGTAATCCTTGTGAGCCACCTCTGCCAGTACCAGAGACCAAGTTCAGAGGTTTTAACCTTTTTTTAACCAAACAAAAACCTTAAGGAATTTACATTTTACTGGAGGAGGAGGTTGGGGGGGGGGGTAGGGGTGGGGAGACATCACTCAAATTTAGTTGGCAATTTGAACTCTCATTTTATACAAATATCTATACCTATGTGTGTGTGTGTCCCTATTCTCTATTTTCTTCACCCCCCCCCCCGACTCTTTAAACTTTATTCCAGCTATCTGCCCTTCTTTCTCCTACCCCTGCTGCTCCCTATTCACTTCCCCCATCCCTCTGCCCAGTTCTGAAATCCTGATCAAATCATCTGATTCGAGAACCTCACAGATCCTGGAAAGAAATCCTAGGCTCCTTTCCCCTTTGGTGCCCTGCCCCTATGCTCAGCCTCCCCTCCCTTTTCCCTGCCACTCTCCCCCCACCTCTGTCCTAGTGGCAGGAAAGCTGGCCAGAGGGATGGGGCCACTCCTCTAGGTCTGTGCTCAGACCCTGAGGAGTCCCTCTGTGCCACAAACACTCAGATTCTGATTTCATCCCCCCTCTCAGCAATCCAGGTAGCAACTCACTGGCCAGCGGGATCAGGGATCGTAGATTCAAAGCTAGAAGCTGCCTTGGAGGCCCTCTGGACCAACCTCCAGAATCTACAGAGAAGCCAACTGAGGCCCAGAAGAGGAAACTGACTGGCACAAGGTAGGGAGGGGATGAGCCGAGTTTCTAACTCAGGTCCTCTGATTCCGAAATCCACCCAGAACATACTGCCTTCTCTGTGGCCAGGGAGAAGGAGGAATGAGATGTCAGGGGAGTAGGGCCTCCAAACCAGGGTCCTGGCCCATGGCCAACGCGAGGTTACTGCCTGTCCACACCACCTGGCCACTAACCTCGGTCCCATGAGATCAGAGATTACATTTCTCCAGGAGAAAGAGACGGTAGAGGCCATTGTGTCCAACTCCCTGGCCCTTTTACAAATGAGGAAACTGAGGCTCAGACAGGACGATCTCAGTTTCGGCAAGGGGAGGGGGATCTCTAACAGAAAGAGAGGCGTGTTTGTATGTGTGTTTGGGAAGGGAGGGGATGGACGAGAGTAAAGGCCTGAACTCCCCTCCCCGGGACGGCCCAAGCAAATTCTTGCTGTCTTCGTTCCTTGGAGGGCATTGGCCACTAGCGGGCTGAGATCCCGCCCTGCCCTCCACGCCCCCCTCCCTTTTCCTCCTACTCCCTCCCTCCTTCCCTCCCCTCTGGCTTGAAAGCCAGCGCTTGGGGTGGCAGTGGGACTGGCCGGGACGGACGGACAGGCGGCCGCGGGAGGGCAGGGCACCGCTGCTGGCTCGGGGAGGCCCAACCAGCCAGGGAGGAAGGAGCTTTTGGTATCCCCCGCCCCAGCCGCCCCACCCCACCCCCAATCCTGCGTGCATCTGCCTGGAGTGCCCGGGGGCAGGGCGGCCGAGACTCGCTGGGGAGGTAGAGAAACTGCCGCCACCGCTCCAAAGTTTCTTTTCCTCCTCTGCCGGGAAAAACAAACCAGCCCCCAACCCAGAGAAAGCCAGAGAGAGGTAAATGTGCCCATTTCTGCTGGGGCTAGGAGGAGTGGGGTCAAGGTGCCCACCTCGGGCAGCCCTGGAGGGCTGCACGGGGAGGCTCACCCGCACAGAGTTAGGCTCTCTGCGGGGAACCATTCTGTGCGGGGCAGTGTGGGTGGGAGTTGCCTGGGCCAGGCTGAAGGCTTTAGAGGAGCTTCCCCGGAGCTGGAGATTTTGAGGGGGGGGGGGGGGCGGAGGATCCTTGGAGGAGAAGCGAGTGAATCAGCGGTCGGGGCCCCCCCAGAGGGCTGGGCATAGGGAAGAGGCTGGAGCCCGGGCTCCACCACCCCCCGCTCCTCATTCCAGCGTCTCAGACAGGAAAGGGAGTCGCGGCGGGGGGGGCGGGGGGGGGGGAGGCGGGGGAGAGGAAAATGCTGTGCGAGGATTTTCTGCCCCGGACTAGGAGTCCGCGGCTGGCTACACCCCCACCGCCTTCATGCCCCCACCCTTAGATGCCGGCACTGAGAGCGGGAAGGAAAGAGGGGGGCGGGGGAAGGCTGACGGGACGGACAGAACTGGAGGTTTGCCCTGACCCTCCAGTCCTCTCTCCCCGCCGACGCCCGGTCCGGGCCAGTCGCCTGCGCGTTCCATACCCTTGGATTTGGGGAAAGCCGATGAGGTCAGCTCCCGTCCAGTTCCCCCGCCCAGTTGGGGATCTCCCTACTTCTCACCCCCCCCCCAATACATTGGAGAGTCTCTTCTCCTTGGGGTCCCCTCTCTCCTTCCCTGCCCAAGCCACAGCCAACAGCTGGGTAGAAGGACCTTTCTCCGAGAGGAGAAACCATGTCCCGGGGGAAAGGCAGAGGGGGAGGGGGGATGAGAAAGGGAAGGGGAAGGGGGAAGGCTTCTCTGCTCAAGGTGACAGGAAAAGAGAGCGGATGGGACTGGACGGGACGGGACGGGACGGGAAGGGAAGGGAAGTCGGTGGTAGGCAAGGAAGCCTGGAGGGGAGGGGCTGCGACCGAGCTGGAGGTGGAAGAGTTAATTCCAGATGTTGGAGAGGACCTTCTAGCTCCGCGTGTAAGTTTAGTTCCTACTGAGTGCTCTGCGCTGAGGGCAAAATAGATGCCTGCATCCATTCTACTGGGGGGGGGGGGGGGGGTGCGTCCCACCCGAAAACTGAAACGGTCTTAAGCCTGCAGAAGGGCCACGGGGCCTCGGTTTGTGGCCCTCGGGGAAAAGCACGGCATCTCTGGGCCTCAGTTTCCCCACGTGGAAATGGTGGAGCGGATGGAGGAGGCCGGAGGAGGGAATTATCTTTGCACTACCTGCCTCGCCGGTTTGCGGCTACTGGTTTACATCCACAAAAATGAAAGGGGGCGGGGGGAGCAGGAGTCACCCATTCTTTCTCCCCTCAGGGTGAAAGGACTCTTAGGGACACTGTCCAGGACCTCCCCAGACCTCGCTAAGGCTTGTCCATCAGACCAATTGGCATGGGGGGAGGTAGGAGGGAGGGTTATGAATGATCCCTGCCATGCTCTGCCCAGGCTGTCCTCTCCCTGCCCCCCCTTCCAGCCCGCCTGAGGATCCCTCGCACTCCCTGGCACCCTGGCACCACGCTCTCGGTCACTGCCTGGCCAGAGTTGGGTGCCGGAGCTGTCTCCAGGCTGTGACCTCTCTGTCGGAGGCCCGAAGAACACGTGGCGCCGGGGCGGCGGCTTGACCCTCACACAATAGGGGCAGCACCCAGGGAAAGAGGGTGTGGATACCTTCATCCTGCGCTCTGAAGCTATGCGACCTTGGGCCAATCACTGTCCCCCTCTGAACCTCAGTATCTTCCTCTATAAAATACCGGGGTTGCACTAGTTGTTTTCTAATGGAGCCTTCCAGTTCCAAGTCCCAGGATCCCAAGAATATTCTGGCCTAGGGTAGTCCTGGAGACTAACTAGCAAGCCTTTGCCTCTCCCCCTGTGAGTCCGCTGCCCGGTACCTTCTAGCTTGGAGCCCCCGGCTGCCTGGCCTCAGAGCTGCAAAGGCGCCCCCTACCTTCGGCTTAGGGTTCCAAAGAGGCTCTTGGGACTTAGATCCGGAGGGCACTTAGGAATCTCCTAGTTATGGGGTTCTAAATTAACCTGGAGCTGTGAATTTCTCTTTTAAGATATTTTATAGCTATTTTAAAATATAATTGGTTTAATTTGCAATCATTCTACCAGGGCTTTTTTTTTTTTTTGCAAACAAACAAAAATTCAATACAATTCAATTAATATTTACTAAGGACCTTTTATGTGCCAGGCACTATGCTAAGGTTTGGAAGGTTGTGACTTACCCAGGGTCATGCTGCTACTAAAAGGGATTGAAGGATTACAAAATACTGTCCTACTAATAACTCTCTACAAGGATTACCATATCCATTTCACAGATGAGGAAACTGAGGCTGAGATTATCCAGAATTACATGGCTTTTGTTCAGTCATATTTGATTCTTTGTGACCCCATTTGGGATTTTCTTGGCAGTCACTGGAGTAGTTTGCCATTTCCTTCTTCAGCTCATTTTTAAAATGAGGAAACCGAGGCCAACAGGGTTAAGTGATTTGTCCAGGCTCACCCAACTAGTAAATGTCTGAGGCCAGATTTAAACTCAGGTTTTCCTGACTACTTCAGACATGACACTCTACCCATTCTGCCATGACTCACAGGGCTAGTCACTGTGAAAGACAAAGGCAAGATTTGAACTCAGGTCCTCCCGATTCCAGCCAGTTCCTTTTCCCTGATATCCTTTGCCTCTCAGGAGAGTCAACCCTGTAGGTAAATGAGGGTTAATAATAAGCCCTCTCAGGTGTATACTTAAAGCTCTTTCCCATCAATTATCTCATTTGGTCTGCGGGTGGAACAAAGTTGATTATCCCCATTTTAAAGATAAAAAAATTGGCATCCAGAATTGAGGTGATTTCACCACAGGTCACTCAGCCAGTAAGTGTCAGAGAGGATTGTGGGATGTCAGAGAAAGCTTCACAGAGCGGACTGGACTGCAGTAGCTGTACCACAAGAATGTGGAGGCTTCATTTAAGTAGGGAACTCGTAGGGAAGAAACTTCTCCAATGCAGACTGATGGCGGCTCCACCACCTGGAGCCTTCCAGTTGCCCAGGGCATTATGATCTCATCCATTCCAACCCTGTCATTTGACAGATGAGGAAACTGAGGTTCAGGAAGAAGTGAGTCATCCTGG
This sequence comes from Monodelphis domestica, assembly GCF_027887165.1. Taxonomy (NCBI): domain Eukaryota; kingdom Metazoa; phylum Chordata; class Mammalia; order Didelphimorphia; family Didelphidae; genus Monodelphis; species Monodelphis domestica. Next base: position 100,617,291 of record NC_077231.1, read on the forward strand.
GTCACTCAGTCAGCTTGGATCTAAGCCTGCCTCCAAAGCCCTGGACTAGGTCCTTTGGACTCCTGGGCTCTCTGTCTCTGATCCTATGTGTCAGACACACGACAGGAAGCCAGGAGAGTACTCTGAGCCTGACCCTCCAAGTACCAGATCACAATGACTCCTGAAGAAGAGTTGGGGATTATAGTGTTAAGAGAAGAGGGAAAATGACCCTCCACCCTGGCTGCAGAAGGGCCCTTTGGGAAGAGTCTTAGAGGGCTTCTTCTGATCCAAAGAAGTGACTTATCTAAGGTCACATAATCAGGATATGTCAGGTGCAGGTATTAATAGCCAGCATTTATAAAGGGTTGACTTTGTGCCAGGCACTGTGCTAAGCACTTTATAACAAGCCCAGGAAGTATGATTATCCCCATCTTACAGACAGGAAAACTTGAGGTAAACAGGTCATGACTTGGCCAAGATCACACACCTAGGAAGTATCCAAGATCAAATTTGAACTCACAACTTCTTGACTCCAGGTCCATCACCCTCTCCACTTCTGCCATCTAGATGTCCCAGGTGTTCTGACTCCAGAGACTGAGAACTCTTCCCACTGTATGGAAGGGAAGGAGAGTGATCAGTGGATGACTAGTTTGGGGCAACTAGGTGACTCAGTGGACAGAGTGCCAAACTTAGGAGAATCTGGGCTCAAATGTGTCCTCAGACACTCCTAGCTGTGTGACCCTGGGCAAGTCACTTAACTCCCATTGCCTAGCTTTGATCACTCTTCTGCCTTGGAACCAATCCACAGTATTGATTCTAAGATGGAAGGTGAGGGTTAAAAAATAGATGGCTGCTTAATTTCAGGAATATCCACTATGAAGAAATACAGCACTGAAAGCAGTATTCTTCCCACCCCCCAAGCCCTTACCTTCCATCTTCAAATCAATACTGTATATAGGTTCCAAGGCAGAAGAGCAGTCAAGGCTAGGCAATGTGGGTTAAGTGACTTGCCCAGGGTCACACACCTGGGATGTGTCTGAGGCCAGATTTGAACCTAGGAACCCCCCCCCCCCCCCCCCCGTCTCTGGGCCTAGCTCTCTATACACTGAGCTACCCAGCTGCCCCCTAGAAACAATATTCTAATAGCAGAAATGGAGCTGGTTATGGTGTCAAAGGATCTGAAATCAAATCCCACCTAGATCTCCCTTCTGCCTGGGTAACCTTGGACAAATTACTTATGTTCTCTGGGTTTCCATGGCCTCGTCTGCAAAATGAAGGATTTGATGACTTCTGTAAGGCTTAAATGGTAGGAGTTTGACAAAAGCGAGGAAAGCAGTTGAATAAAACACAGTTTAATTCTAGAAGAACTACAGATAGAAAATACAAAGGAGGAAAGAGAGAATATTACTCTAATACTCCATGACTTCCTAGGACCTTCCCATGCTAAATCAATCCATCATCTGCTCTCTGCCTCAGTTTTTCCATCTGTAAAATTGGAGGGGGTTGGGGATTGGCCTTGATGACTGCTAAGACCCCTTCTCACCCCAGAACTCTCCTCTTGGGGTCTTAAAAAATAAGGCTCTTCTGGTATTTTGTATAGATGAGGCCCCGGAATCTTAAAAAGAGCTTTGTGAAGTAGATAATGAGAAATGTAAACTCCTGAGAGTGAAGGGACTTGCCCAGGAGTCCTCAGAACTCGTAGGACCACAGCTCTAGACCTGGAGGGAACCTCGGAAACGGGGCTTTGGAGCCCAAGGACCTCTGGCCTCATGCCCGGTCTGCTGGTCCCTAGCCAGGTGCTCTCCTTCCCTGGCCTCGAGCTCCCAATTCCCCCTCGTGCTCTGTGATCCCGAGTCTTGTCTTCACTTTCCGCCCTGTCCTCCTCCAGGTCTCCTCCCCCTGGAATTGGCCGGCTCGCTCGTCCCCAGCCAACCCCCCAGGAAGAAGGGAGCTGGCAGACGGCGCTAATCCCCCTGCCCTTCTAGACCGCGGGGCCCGTCCAGCCAGTCGAACCTGCTCCAGCTACATCCGGGAGAGCTCCGTCCCAAGTCCTTCCAAGCCAGGGCCATGGCTCCCCCACGAGCCGCACCCTCCAGGGCAGCTCGTGCTCCCTAAGAGCGGGACGGGGTAAGAAACCAGGACCCTCCGCCCGGGGCTTCCCGTTCCTCCCCCTCGACTCTCCGGGAAAGCCCAGTGCGCGAAGCCCCCTTGCCCATCGCCCTCCCAGGGCCCGTCGGCATGGACACGAGGAGGATGGAGCAGCCCAAGGCAGCCGGGCCAGCCCTGGGCTGGATGTCGGGCTCGCACAGGAAGAGGAGGCCCACGAGGGCCGAGCTGACGGCAGACATGATCAGCCCGCCCCTCGGCGACTTCCGCCACACCATGCACGTGGGCCGAGGCGGGGATGTCTTCGGGGACACCTCCTTCCTCAGCAACCACGGCGGGGTGGGCCGCGGCGGCGGCCGCTCCCCCCGAAGCTTCCTCCTCCGCACTCTGCAGCAGGTGCGGCGGGGAGGGCCTCCTTCCCGGGGGTCCACCTCCTCGGCAGCCTCCTCTCCTGACCCCCCGGCCATCTCGCCCATCATCAAGAATGCCGTGTCCTTGCCCCAGCTCCACCAGGCCGGCTACGACAGCATGGTGGTGAGCAAGCTGAGCTTCCGAGACAGCCCTCGGGGGTCCCCTGATGGACACCATGGCTATGGTAGGTGGAGCCTTCCTTCTCTCTTTACCTTCCCTCTTAGAATCCGTGCTGTGCATTAGTTCCAAGGCAGAGCAGTGGTCAGAGATAAGCCATGGTGGTCAAGTGACTTGACCAGGGTCACCCAGCTAGGAAGTGTCTGAGGCCAGATTTGAACCTGAGCCACCCAGATGTCCTTCCCTTTCACATTATTTTTATTTTTAGCCCTTACCTTCTGCCTTAGAATCAATACTGTGTTTTGGTTCTAAGGCAGAAGAACAATAAGGGCTGGGCATGGGGGGTTAATGGACTTGCCCAGGGTCACACTGCTAGGAAGTGTTCAAGTCAGATTTAAACCCAGGAGTTCCATCTCTAAGCCTGGCTCTCTGAGTCACCTGCTCGCCTTGCTTCACATTATTTTTGTGTTTCTCAGAACACTTCCAGGAAGCTCAGGAAGGTCTTAATGCCAACTTGTTCAGCTTAGGGGAAGGCAGAGAGAGCTAGAAGTTGAGCCCAAAGACCCGGGTTCAGATGCAGACTTTGGTTTTCCTAGCTGAGTGACCTTGGGCGAATCACTTAACCTTTGGACCTCCCTTTTCCCCTCTCCCAAATGAGGCTGCACTTTCTTCTCTGTGAAAGTCAGGCTGTACCAGACCGTGATAACTAACATTTTTATCTCGCTCGCTTTACAGTTTGCAAAGTGTCTGAACCTCCCCCACAGGCATTGCTATTTCCATTTTACAGAGGAAGAAACTGAGGCTCATGCCCAGGGTCACATGCCCATGGGTGTGGGAGGGCAGATCCTGAAGCAGGATGGCTCACTGCCCCTGTGTCACCCCTTCGGGCTCGGTCCCATGCTCCTGGAACATCTCCAGACCCTTCCAGGATTCCCATTCCAAAGCTGTGGGATCCAGGCTTCCATCATTGGGGGACGGACCTGGAAGGGGTCAGGAGCTTGCCTGGCCTGGAGACAGCCGTGGAGTGATGCTGACACCTTGTGGCAAAAAAGAAAAAATCACAAATCCCCAGAAATTGGGCTCGTCCCTTCCTCTAGACCTGGAAGGAATTTTTAGTCCAGACTCCTCATTTTACAAAGGGGGAAACTGAGGGCCACAGTACCCCAAATCCCTCACTTCAGGGGCGAGGAAACTAAGGCCTAAAGTACTTGTCCAAGGCTCAAGGCATACACAGTTCAAGGGTGGATTCCCTTAGTCCAGAACCAGAGATCTTTGCAAAGTACCAGGCTAATAGATCTGGGGGTTCAAGCCCAGTGGCCTGATCTAAGCAAGGTCAGTGCTCCCTGGTTTCCCCATCAGTAGACAGACACCCACAATGGCATGAGTGAATTCAGTTTAATTCAGTAAGGGACAAGACGTGGCCTTGAGTGACCATCAGCCCTTTCTGGCTGCTTTCTAAATAGTGGCACCAGCTCTTCGAGGTCTTTTTGACTTTGCTTCTTGTTCCTCTCACATTTGTTGTTCAGTATTTTAATCGTGTTCAGCTCTTCTTGATCCCTTTTGAAGTTTTCTCAGCAAAGATGCTGGAGTGGTTGGCTCTTTCATTTCCTTTTCCAGCTCATTTTTTCAAATGAGGAAACTGAGGCAAACAAGGGGAAGTGACTTACCCAGGGTCACATAGTTATTGAAGCCAGATTTTTAACTCAGGCAGATAAGCCTTCCTTTCCCACAATAGGTGCTTAATGAAGATGTATCGAATGAATGGGTCATTAGTCTGATCTGTAAGCAGAAAGGACTAGCACACATTGACAGCTAAGTGGTACCTTGGATAGAGCACTGGATCAGAAGTCAAGTAAGCCCTGATTTCAAATCCAGCCTCAGATACTTAATAGCTATGTGATCCTAGCCAAGTTACTTGCCTTCCTTCTCTACTATAAAATGGGGATAACAATAACAAACACCTCCCTCTCAGGGTTGCTGTGAACCTACACAAATTACTTGCCCTCTGTCTCAACTTTCTCCTCTGTAAAAAGGAAATAATAATAGCATCTCCCTCTTGGGGTTGTTTTGACCCTGGACAAATTACTTGCCCTTTCTCTGCCTCAGTTTCCTCTTCAGTAAAAGGGGAATAATAATAATAATAATTTCCCTCTCAGGATTGTTTCAAAGATCAAATGGGACCTATAAAGTGTTTTACAAGCCTAAGGTATTATATAAATGTCAATTATTGTTATTATGATTATCATCATCATCCTAATATCTAAACTGGTCCATACATGTGGGAGGTATATATTAGAAAGAGCCCTGAACATAAAAAGAAAGAGCCCTGGACAGAGGCAACACAATAGAAGGGCTGGAGAATTTCTAGGTTCAAGGCCTGATTCTGACTCATCTTGGCTGTATGTCCCTGATCAAGTCACTTCCTTTGGTGCCTCCAGACCCATCTCCAAGACTTTTTTGTTTAAACCTTTCTTTTCTGTCCTTGTAAGAACTCTAGGACAGAATGGAAAGGGCTAGACAATTGAGGTCAAGTGGTTTGCCCAGGGTCACCCAGCTAGGAAGGTTCTGAGGTCCCATTTGAACCTGGGTCTTCCCAATTCCAGGCCTGGCTCTCTATCCTCTGTGCCATCTAGCTGCCCCAGTTGACTGACTTCTATAGAACTCTAAAAGCATTGGCATGAACAGAGAGAATAGACACAAATCTCTAAGGTTTTAGGATTCACAAAGAGCTCTCCCCTCTGCCCATTTTAACAGGTGGCCAGACTGAGGCTCAGAAAGGTCAAACAGCTAGGAAGTAGGGGCTCAGGACCCACAGAAGTCCTTACTAAACATTTTTTCATTCATTCAACCCCAAGACTTCTTCTGAGTCCTAGCCCAGCCTCGTCCCCACTATAATTGGGTATTTCTGCCACCCCCGCAGGGCACAAACTCTGCGTGCCTTCGCCCAGACAGTTTCTCTGAACGGCCCAGCTGTGGTGACTCTTTCCCCGGTGACTGGCGAGCTCTCTGGCCTTTCTGCAGTTGAGCCGATGCTTAGGCAAAGGCCACATACTGTCTCTGATGGGGCGCCATCTCTCCACTCCTGCCAGGAGGCTCTGCCCACACACCGAAGCCAGATCTGCAAGGAGGAGGCTTCCATGGAGGCCAGAATGTTACTTTTTATACTAGACTCTCATCCACGACTCGCACTGTCTCATCTTTGCGGCTTGGTGCCCTGTCTGATCTTGGGCGAGTCCTCTGTAAAATGAGGGCTTGGGTTCCATGTTTTCTGAGCCAAGTAGTATAGTGGATAGAGTCAGAAGTACTCATCTTCCCCCGTTCAAATCTGGCCCCGGATATTTCCTAGCTGTGTGACCCTGGGCAAGTGACTTAACCCTGTGGGCCTCGGTTGTCTAATCTGTAAAATGAGCTGGAAAAGAGCGTGACAAGCTGCTCCAATATCCTGGCCAAGAAAGCCCCAAACAGGGTCACAAGAGTTAGAGGCTCTTAACTAAACAACAACCACAAGACTTTTGAAGGGCAGCTTCTAGAAACCCAGATCGTTAATCTCTCTCCAATCACTTTAAAGTCATGGTTCTCCCTGACACACACACACACACACACACACACACACACACACACACACACTCACACTCACACACACTCACACACACTCTCACACACATGCTGTCCAACATGACTGCCCCAAGAAGATTTCAGATAACATTTAAAGGAATCTCAAACAAGGAAAAGAGATCTGAAAATTCAGCTCAAGTCCTTCACTTTCCAGGATTGAACCACCAAGTCCCAATCCCGTCCCTCCTCCCTCTGGTGGTTCTATCAAGGGACCTTCTGCCTTCTACTGATAGCTTAATCCTTTCTCAGTGGGGAATTCTGGGTGCTGGCCTGGCTGCCAGACTCCTCTGGTGTATGGGTAAAGGAGAGATTGTCCCAGAGGGGTCAATGACCAAATCACTTCAGGGCCAGAAAAGCAATGATGCAAACCATGATCCTGAGTTAAGTTTGGTTATCATCCTTAATCCCTTTAAAAAAAGGACCTCTTTGTTCCTTTGTCCTGACCTACCAACCACCTTTCCAAAAGGGCTTTTTCCTCTTAGGAAAGGATTTTAAAGAAGAGTATTATGTTCTTCTTGGCAGCTAGGTGGTGTGGTGCTTAGCAAGGAAAATCTGAGTTCAAATCCAGCTTCAGGATACTTACTGGCTGTGTGACCCTAGACAAGTCACTTAATCCTTAATTGTCTTAGTTCTCCTGCAAGTGGGGACACATTAGAGAAAAAACCGACAACACTCTCCAGTATCTTTGCCAAGAAAATCCCAGAGTCAGACACAACCAAACATCAAACATTATTTCTTAATGTTTTCAAATATTCTTCCGTACTTTGCTGCATAACTTGAACAAGTCATTTTTCATCTCTGGGCCTCAGTTTCTAAATCTGTGACATGAGGGGTTGGACTGGATCCCCTCCATGTAACTGTAAATTCTATGAACTCAGGTTCTAGTTCCCCTCTTTCTTTTCCATGTCACTCTTCAGTAGGCCTCAGTTTCTCCTCCGTAAGATGAGGGAATCAGGCTAGATGGTCTCAGAGAGCTCTTCCAGATATAAATCTATGATCTGTATGGAATAGAATAGCATTTCTTGTAGTTCAGTTCCGTCTTGTGACCCCATTTGGGGTTTTCTTGGCAGAGATACCAGACTGGTTTGCCATGTCCTTTCTCAGCTCATTTTTCAGACGAGGAAACTGAGGCCAACAGGGTTAAGTGACTTGCCCAGGGTCATACAGCTAGTATGTGATTGAGACCAAATTGGAACCCAGGTCTTCCTGACTCCAAGCCTGGCGCTCTGTTCACTGTGCCCCCTAGCTGCCCGAGCATTTCTGAAGCCCTTATTCTGTGTCAGGCACTAGATTAAGTGCTTCCAACACAAATAGGAAACCGAGTCCCCACCTGTTCTGAAGGAGTTCTGATTCTCATCGGGAGAGGGGACACAATGCACGGAGGACAACTAGCGGGCTCTAGGGGTGCTCGAGGCCAGGCAGATGATGGTGGCCGTGAGCGCCCCTCAGGACCTCACTCAGCCTTTGTCCCTCCTTCCAGGTCTGGAGTCTGGATTCTGCACCATCCCCCGCCTCTTGCCCTCTGAAAAGCCGCTGGACAAGGACAGCTCCTTCCCTTCCGAGTCTGAGCTGCCTCGCTCGGACTCGGAGCCAGAGCTGCATCGCTCCGATTCTGAGCCCAAACTCCATCGCTCCGACTCGATGCTCTCCTTCCGCCTGGACCTGGGTCCCTCCCTCCTCAGCGAGCTTCTCAGCGCCATGAGCTTGTCGGAGGGGCCTGGGAAAGAGCCGGCCCCGACCACAGACCCCCAGCCCCCGGCCGCTGAGCCCCGGCCTCAGGGACGCTGCCCCAATGGGGTCTCAGCGGCCAAGAGCCCCCCCGGGGAGAAGCCGGGGATCCTTCCGGCCGAGAAGCCCAGGCCACCGGCCGGTCTGAACCCGGCCAGGGGACAGTGGGTGGGCAGCTGGGGCCCCAGGCCCCACTATAGCGAGGTGACCGCCCGGCAAGAGCTGGCCGGAGTGTTGCCTCAAAGCCGGGCCTCGTGGGAGAGCCAGGATGAGGGCCTGGGGCTCTCCCCCTGCTGGGCAAGGGGCAGCTCGGAGAGGGAGCCCCGGAGAGCCCCGGTGCCCAGCACAGTTCAGGCGAGCTCATTCCAGTTTGCCGATGAGGACGATGAGGTGAATATGTGAGCGTAGCCTGCTAGGACCCCGGCGCGGCACAGGCCTTCTCCCAGCCCACTTCGGAGGGCGCAGGGTTTAGGTGGAGCGGACGATCCCCATCCAGTAGGACAAGCCGCAAAGCCAGGGGTGCGGGGGAGGAGGGAAGAGGAAAAGGAACTGGCATCGCTTCCCATCCCCCCACCCTGGCGCTCTCCCTCCACCTCCCCACCCCAGGCCATGCCAGTCAGCGGGGGGCGGGGAGGGCAGAGACTGGGCCGGAGTCTCCCTCCCTGCCCACTCCCGTCCCCCCACCCTCCACCCAGGGCCTTCTCCCTTCCAGTGAGCAGTAGGAGTAGGTAGGAGGGGGCTGGAAGCGGGAGAGCTGAGACGGGATCTGGCCTGACCCCTGCAGCCGTGGGCACCAGATGCCCAGCTTCCTCCCATGCCGCTCCCACAGCCGAGCCGGGCTGACAGTGCAGCCTTTGTGGCGAGGGGAGAGCAGGGGAGGCAGCACAGGAGCCCATTGTCTTCATGACTACTCCTCGTGGCCCAGCCCCCGGGGGGTCCATTCCAGGCGGTGGGGGTGCCCCTGCCCCCGGGGTGACGGCTTCTCCACCCACTGCCGTCCCTTCCAGACTGTTGTAGACCCAGGACCAAAGGCCACCATGACCTCAGCCGGGAGGAATGCCTGGCCTTGGCCTGCCGGCCCCCCTGGGCTCTCGGGGTCCAGCCTGATTCAAAGAGGAAGGTTTGGGGTTTGGGGTTTCTGCTGGGGTTTTTTGGATACAAATTTGTCCCTCTGGAGGAGGCGGAAAAACTGTGTCTGTTGTCTGTCTTGCTCAGCAGCGGCCACCCTGGATCCTGGGCAGAGCCCAGCTCCTTCCCAGAGGAGGAGGGGACGCGCCGTGGGGCTAAGGGGCAGGGGCTTCCAGAGGCCTCCCCAGCTGGGAGCGTTGGGGGAAGGGGGCCGAGAGGTAATGAATAACAAGGCTGGAATGTCCCTGCCGATAAAGGCGCAGGTGTGTGCCTGTGTGCGAGAGATGGGGGAGCCAGGCCTTATCTCCCTTTCCGGGAACACGGGGCTTAGACCTGCCCCCAGGTGCCTGGCACTGGGTGCTGCCAGAAACAACAGCATCTCCCATTTCTGGAGAACGCCAAGGCTTACAAAGCACAATGGGCCTGTGAGGCAGAAGAGAGGAAGAGTCCTTTTTACACAGGAGGAAACTGAGGCCCACAGAAGCCAGGAAGAGACTCCCCCAAGACGGCATGCCTCGGGCTCCCTTCAGGTCCTCCCACTCCTCCTGGCCCCCTGCTCAGGGTGGGATAGTCATGGCTCAGACCTGGGGCTGCCCCCCGGCCAGCTGTGCTTGTGAGGAGGCTATTCTAAGGGCCCTGCTAGACCTGCCCCACACACAGCCCTTCCAGCTCAGTCATCCTAGGGTCCTCCCAGCCCTGGTACCCCCCCCCCACTCTGACACCCCTGTTCTAAGGCCCCTGCCTTGGGATGCCCTCCTCAGTGCCCGTTCCTGGCTGTCCTGGCCCGGGGCAGCAGCCCAATCACCCTCCAGCGAGGCGGCAGGTGGGCCAGAAGCCCAGGACATCCCAGAGCCTGGCTGGTGAGGAGCCGGAGAGAGGCTTTTATTGGGGTTTTGATGGGGTGGAGGAAGGGGAAGCAGCTGCTCAGGCCCTGCCCACCTCCCAGGCCTCCCTCAGTCCAGCTTGAAGGAGGTGAGGCTGATCCCGCCTTCCACACAGCAGTAGGGCAGGTGGCTGCACTTCCTCCGGTTGGGGAATTTCACCTGGTGACCGTCGGGAAGCTTCACCTGGAACTCGTCTTCCTCCAAGGTGACGGTCAGCTGTGGAAGGAGAGGGTCAGAGAGTCAGAGGGACTCCTCCAGGAATCCAAATCAAGGAAAAGACCAGCGATGGGTCATGGGTCCGGACCACCCGAGCCCACTCCCTTCATGCTACAGACAAGGAAACTGAGGCCAAGTGAAGTGATTTTAGGTTGCCCAGAGAGTAAAATCCAACTCCAGAGCCAGTATTCTCTCCACCAATAACTCACTGCTCTGCTCCTGCTGGGGTGCAGGGAGGGTGGGGGCTGGGAGATGAGACTACTCCCCTTGGCTGTGGGACTTTAGGGAAGTCTCTTTCCCTCTCTGGGTCCCAGCTTTCTCCCCTGTAAAATAAGGGGATGGGGCAATGCCGTCCAAATTGCCTTCCACCTCCAAGTACGAGGGGTCCCTCTAGATTTGCAAAGTATTCACCCCAAAATCCACAAGGACATGTTCCGTGGCAGTCAGGGAAGAGACCCAAAGCCAACAATTCAACACTCCCGGCCTCAAAGAGCTAACATTCATAGTGTCCAAGGAAACAACAGTCAGGCTTTGATTTCCATACGTCTAATCCAACCCGCCTCGTTTTATTGACAGGAAAATTTACCCAGACTGGTGAAGGAAGCCCCTTGCCCAGGGCCACCCAACCAGGAAGCAATGAGGCAAGGAAGACTGAGTGGGAGCCTTGGCTTCCAAGTTCAAAGTCTTGGGCTCCTTCCACACCCACGCCACGCTTCCTTCCTCCGAGCCTAAGCGACCTGACCTTGTTTTTGACAGTCTTCTCAGAAACGTGACTTGTCAGCACTTGAGTGGGGACAAAGGGTCTCAAATGCTCTCTTTGACCCTCCCTCAGCACCAGGGCAGCCCAGGAGATAGAGCTCTGGGCCTGAAGCCAGGAGGATCTGAATTCAATGCTGGTCTCAGATACTAGCTAGACACTAGCTCTGTGACCCTGAGCAAGTCACTGAACCCTGTTTGCCTCAGTTTCCCCATCTATAAAATCAGCTGGAGAAGGAAATGGCAAACCACCCCAGTATCTTTGCCAAGAAAACCCCAGAAGAGTTTGAAAACAACTAGGTGGTTCAGTGGATAAAGCACTGAGCCTGGAGTCAGGAAGACGAGTTCAAATCCAGCTTGAGACACTTGAAAGTTGTGTGAAGCTGGGCAAGTCATTTAACCTGTTTGCCTTAGTCCACTGGAGAAGAACATGGTAGACCATTCTAGTATCTGCCAGGGAATGCCATGGACAGTATGGTCCCCAAGGCCACAAAGAGTCAGACACAAGCCAACAATACCAATCACCATGTTGGGGAGTTCTCGTGGGCATTACCATCCCCATTTTACAGAGGAAGAAATTGATTCCAAAGTGAAATCCCACAACCAGTGTCAGGAGTATCCAAGTCTCCTGTTCCCAGATCCAAGGCTCTTACCTTAGACCATACTGCCCTTCCTCCTAGGATTTTTTCCCTTTGATCTCTGCTATATCCCACTCCCCCACCACCATTCCACATTCTCACCTTTATCTCAGTCCCTGGACTAAAACAAACATGATCATCTCGATGTTCCTGCTCCCAGCGCCCTCCATTCTGGGAGTTGCAGACGATGGTTTTCTCCCCAAATCGGGGGTTGAAATGCAGGTCCAAATTTCCAGGACTCTGACCCAGATTAATAACGAACCTGTCAAAGGGGAAGGACAGAGAGTAAGTAATCAGCCTGGGTCATGGATGGAAGAAAGGGGCTGCTCAAAGGATTGCACAGAGTTGAAGCAGAGTGATCCATTTTACATATTAGGAAACTGAGGCCCATGGAGGGGAAGCAACTTGTCCAAGATGAAAGGTTTATAAACTTAAAGCAGAAAGAGACCACCAAGGACATCTAAAGCAATTGCTTCATTTTACATCGGAGAAGGAAACTAAGGCACAGACAGATTAAGCAGTTTTCCTAAAGGTACTAAGGGTCAGAGGTGGGATTTGAACTCGGGTCCTCTGACTCCAAACCCAGGTGGCCCTTTTCCCACCTTCATGGGAAGGCTTGAGTTTCAAAAGGCTCGACACTTTCTCTAAATCTGGAGAACTGAAGGGTCTTTGGTGAAAGAGGAATCCTGGAGAGATTCATCTTTTACTAAAATCTAAAGATTTCCCAAACTATGTTAGCTCCTCTTGTGGGGCAAAGTCAGAGTTAGCCCCAATCCGGATGGGCCAGTTATTCCACCAAACTACAAAGAACAAAAGCCTCCCTACATCACTCCTACCAAAAGAAAGAAGGAATAGTGGGGGGAAATGTTGAACCTGGAACAAGGAGACAAGACACTTGCTAGGTGTGTGACCTTGAGCCACTTCCTTCACCTCTCTCAGCCTCAGTTTCCACATCTGCACTTGTCTTCCCTATCAGCCAAAGTTGGCAGGTGGGGGGCATTTCACAAACCTCAATGAGGACTGTGACTTCACTGAGAAAGGAAATACCAGGTGAAGATGCTCCTTCTACCAATGCTGACTGGCACCTGTCTAGCAATTTAGAGACTTAAAAAAAAAGCCCTTACCATGTGCCTTAGAATCAATATTGTCTATTGGCTCCAAGGCAGAACAGTAAGGGCTAGGCAATGGGGATTAAGTGACTTGCCCAGGGTCACACAGCTCTACCATTCTTTTTATTATTTTTTTCACATCATTCTAAAAAAGATGTTCCAAGTTCTCTCCCGGATCCTTCCCACCCATTGGGCAGACAAACAATATGATGCCAACATTCTGAGATTCCAGAATTGCAAGACTCCAGTGATCACAGAACTTGAGAGCTGGAAGGAACCTCGATGGAATTACTCCAACACAGCAGACAGGCAAAGAGGGAGAACCCGCCACCTCTGGTGGCATCGTCCTATTTTGGGGCAGCTCAGTCCTGCTCTCCAGATCAAATATGTTACTTTGACATCTCTACCCATCGTGCCTCGTTCTTACATTCTGGGGCCAAAAGAAACAAGTCTAATCCCTCCTTCACTGGACAGCCTATCAGATACTTGAAGAGGCAGCCAAGTGGTACTGGGTCTAGAGTCAGGAACACAGGTTCAATGGGACCTCTAATATGCACAAAATATCAGGATCAAATGAGAGGGGTATCTAGGTGGCACAGCAGATAAAGCATTCCAGCTGTGTGACCCTGGGCGTGCCTCTTAACTCCTGTTTGCCCAGCCCTTTGCCCTTTTGTCTTAAAGTTGTTACTAAGACAGATTAAGGGATTTTTGAAAATCTATTGACCCCCCCCCCCATCACTGGCCCTGGATCCATGAAAAGATTTTAGGGGAGTCTGTGAATCAGGACAGGATCAGATGAGAGAATATTTACATGCTGCTTGGCACATAGAAGGTGCTATATAAATGTTCGTTATTATTTTTGGTAAGGAAGACATGAGTTCAAATCTAGTCTCAGACACTCATTAGCTGCATGATCCTAGGGAAGTCACTTAATTTCTGTGTCAGTTTCCTCTTGTGTAGAAATTGGGGATGGCAGAAGCCTTCACCTCTCAGAGCTTTTGTGAGGCTCAATTGAGACTATTTGTAAAGAACTTTGCAAACCTGCAAGCACCCTAGAAAGGGCAGCTATTATTAATGAAGGCAGCTATCACATCCTTTCCTTCCTTTTCTCCCAACTAAACATACTCAGTTCCTGCAACACATCATCCCATGATGTGGATTGTCCCGGTCCTGGTCACTTCCTCAGGACATGTTCTGATTTATCAACGTCCTTCTTAAACTACAGTGCCCAGGAACTACATGATCTTCTTCAGGAGGTCTAATGTGGCAGAGCGTGGTGGGACCATCACCCAAGGTTCCATTAGTTTTGTTGTTATTGTCATTCAGCCATGCCTGGCTTTTTTGTGCCCCCATTTGGGATTTTCTTTGCAAAGATACAAGAATGGTTGGCCAGTTCCTTCTCCAGCTCATTTTATGGATGAGGAAACTGAGGCAAGCAAAGTAAAGTGACTTTCCCAGGGTCACACTGCTAGTAAGTGTCTGAGGTCAAGTTTGAACTCAGATCTTCCAGACTAAGCCTGGTGCTCTATCCACTTCATCACCCAATTGCTTCATTAGCTTCAACACTACTGACTCTTGGAGAGCACGCAGTACACTCAAACCCCCAGGTCTTTCTCAGACAAACTATTGTCTAACCATTCCACCCCGTTTTAGGCTGCTTTTTTTTAACCCTTATCTTCTGTCTTGGAATTGACATACGTATCAGTTCCAAGGCAACAGCACGTCTTCTGTCTTCTGACCCCGTGCCTGGCTCTCTCTCTCCACTCAGCTATCTAGCTGCCCCCATCCCATACTTCTAAAGGTGATTTTTTTTTTTACCCAAGTACAAGACTTTGCATTTGTCTCTACTGAAATGCATCTTGGGTCATTCAGCCCAACGTTTGAGTCTATAAGGATCCTTTTGGATCTTGACTCTGCCATCCAATATGTCAGCTACCTCGTCCAGCTTTGTGGCACCTGACCACAAACTGGCCAGTCGATAGCTCTATCCAAGACAATGACAAAAAATGTGAAACAGCACAGAGTGCTCAGGCCCTCCACTGGACTTCTCCTGCCATGTTGCCATTAATAACTACTCGTGGAGTCTTGCCATCCAACCAGATCTGAATCCCTCTGACTAATCCATTTAATCTAATCCATTTCTCTCCATCCTTTCCACAAGAAGAGCATGAGAGATTTTATCACAGACTTGGTTAACATGTAAGTCAAGGGGCAGCGAGGTAGCATAGTGGATAGAGTGCCAAGCCTGGCATTGGGAGATCCTGGGCTCAACTTTGGCCTCAGGTACTTCCTTCTGCGTGACCCTAGGCAAGTCAACTGAATCCCCATTGTCCAGCCCTTGCCTCCCTTCTGTCTTAGAACTGATTCTAGAATAGAAGATAAGGATTTTTAAAAATATGTATGTCAATAATACCCACAACATTCTACCTGTTTAGCAATACTATCTCCCTGTCCCCACTCCCCCCCCCCAAAAAAAGCACTGAGGTTAGTCTGGCATGTCCTATTTCATAAAAGGCAGCTGGGGGTCAGAGTGGCTAGAACACTGAGCCTGGGGTCAGGAAGACCTGCATTCAAACCCTACCTCAGACACTGACTACCTGCATGATCCTCAGAAAGTCATCCTATTGGCCTTAATCCACTGGAGAAGAAAATGGCAAACACTCCAGTATCTTTGCCAAAAAAACCCCAGCTAAGGTCATGAAATGTTGGACACAACTGAACAACGGAATTCTTAATAAGCCCTAACCTAACCACTGGCTTTTCATGTCCCCATTTCCCTTTCTGAATGTTTGCCACCCAGCCCTTTGATAATCTCTTTCAGGATTTCCCCACGTATCCAAGTTAGACCCAACCACCCCAGAGTCTGCAAACTCTGCTCTCTTCCCTTTTCTAAAAGTCGAGCCAGCTCTGGCCCTTCTCTGATTTTAGGACCCTCCCCAGTGTCTCACAGGCTTTCCGACATCTCTGATCCTATCTCCTGTTCTTTCAGGACCCAGAGAGGAAATTCCTCTGGGCCAGGTGACTAGAATTCATCCAGGGTAGCTGGGTGCTTCCTGACTTATCTTGGGCAGAAACGTCCTGTTAGTTATTATTCTCATGTCATTTTCACTTCCTTTGCAGAGAAAACAGAAAACAACACTGTTCTAAGATGTTATCATTCTCTGATTCGCAGTGGTCTGAGGCTAACAGTCTATTATTGTCTCATAGAAGGCTAGCCTAGGTCTAACATTCTGTGGTTCCACTCCCACCCAGATGAGGACCTTCCTCGGGCCCTCTGAGAATTCCCAGGAGACCCCCAGCTCGGTAGGAGAGCCAGCTCTGCAGCCCACCCACCACCATTTACCCAGATTTACCCATTTGCGTCATCATTAATTTTCCCCTTGAGCTTCAACGTCATCCCCTGCTTCAGGTCCATGTGGTGAATCTCCACTTTATCCTGCCCAAAAGAAGAGAGGTTTGCACTGATCCGGCATCCTTACATTCCCCCCACACACTTATAAGCATTGGTCACTCCCCTGCCCCCCCCATCTCTGGAGGCAAAGAAAAGCACCCAAGGGCCAATGTAGTACAGGCTTGTTCTCAATCACCTCCTCCTCTCTTCTCCATTTTCACCCCCAAAAGCCCTGCTGGCTGCCAGTGGGGGTGGGGTCCCTAGGGCAACAGATCTCTTTATACAGACATTTTCTGGCTGGGTGATCTGGGGCAGCCATTGACCATCTGAATTTTGGTTTTCCTCATCTATAAAATGGGTATAATGGCATTCATGCCAGCTACATAGCATCCATGAAGAAGCCTTTTCCCATTGGCCCTGATGCAATGACTTTCCTGTATTGACTGTTTCTGATTTCTCCAGCCTAAACAAGCCATTGTTTGTCCATATTTGTTTGCTTGTTGTTTCCCCATTAGGCTGTGAGCTACTTGGGGGCAGGGACTGTCTTTTGCCTTTCTCTTGTGTCCCTGTGCCTGGTACACAGTAGATGTTTACTAAGTACTTCTGAGGGGCAACCAAGTAGTTCGGTGGATAGAGGCAGATATAGATGGAAAGACCTGAGTTCAGATCTAGCCTCAGATACTTCCTAGCAGGGTAATCCCAATTTGCCAGCCCTGACCACTCTTCTGCCCTGGAATCCATACTTGGTATCAATTCTAAGACAGAAGGTAAAGGTTAAAAAAATGCTTGTGGGTTTGAAACGAGCCAGGAGGGTACCCAGAGAACCAGCCCTCTCCATTTACAGATGAGGAAACTGGTCCAGAGAAGTAGAGTGATTTACCCCAGGTCCTGCACCTAGTCCTCGGCCACTGTGAGCAAGGCGCAAATTAACCCCAAGGTGCCTAGACACAAGGCTGGGTTCATTAAAGCAGCAGAGAAATCCCCCAGTGGGGATGGCCATACAGAGCCAGTCACTCTACGGGGTTGGGCATGTTTCCTCCTGCTGGGGGCCTCGATATTTATTATTTGATGAAAGGGCAATAGAGAGAGAGAACAAAGAAATGAAGCACTGGGGGGGGGCATGGCAGGCACTGGGGCACATAAGAGGGGTAAGGTTGGACGGAGGGACAGAGTGTCCCCCATAAAAGTGACTGACTCTTCACCGTGCCCACCCTAAAGGTACACAGACATTTTGGCCTTGGCCTTGACTGACCAGTCTCCTTTCAACAGCCTGGTACAGGACAGCCCAGAGAGTGATCAATTTCAAATCAGAAGACCTGGGTTTGAAGCCCACCTCTTCCATCTCCTACCTGTCAACGTGGAATCTAGAAGTCCCCAAACTGATAGCCTAGAAAGACTGAGTGCTTCCCCAGTTTATTCAGCTCTGAGGTGAAAGTCTCAGGCTTGAGCCTGTTCCTGGGAGAATCCACCATCCACTTCCGATGGGGGCTAAGCCCAAGCCAAAGTCGAGAGACTCTTGGCCCTATAGGCAGCACATTTGGTCTCACAGGCTGGAGGAAGGTGGGATATCCTGGGAGAGGCTTCTGGAGACAAGAAGAGTCTCTTGACTTCGGCTTGGCCTTAGTCCCCATCTGAAGTGGATGGTGGATTCTCCCAGGAACAGGCTCAGACCTCTGACCTAAGTAAAACTGGGGAATCACTCCATCTTTCTAAGCTATAAGTTTGGGGACTTCTAGATTCCATGTTGACATATGTCAGACAAGTCATGCTCTCCTGCCTCAGTTTTCTCATTTGTAAAATGAGGTTGGAGAGCTGGACTAGAAAACCTCAAATGAACTTCCTGGATCTACTTTATGTCTCTGTCTCTGTCTCTCTGTCTCTCTCTGTCTCTCTCTGTCTTTCTCTCTCTCTCTCTCTCTCTCTCTCACACACACACACACACACACACACACACACACTCACTTTGATATTTGGAAGGGACCAGAGAGTCCATAGAATTGTGCCAAAACAGAAACAGAGAGAAGGGGCACCTACAGTCCCCAGGTAGTCTCAACAGACTTATCTAATGGCAATTTGGGGATCAAAAAACTGGGAAATCAGTAAGGATAAGAATTAGCCAACTGATAATAATTTTTTAACACTTGGCATATATAAAGAACTCTATGCTAGACTTTGGCAATACAAAGTGACATGTAAGTGGTCCCAGGGTAGCTGGGTAGCTCAGCAGATAGAGCTCCAGGCTTGGAGATGGGAGGTCCTGGGTTCAAATTTGGCCTCAGACATTCCCTAGTTGGGTGACCCTGGGCAAGTCACTTAGCCCCCATTTCCTAGCCCTTATCGCTCTTCTGCCTTGGAAACAATGCACAGTATCATTTCTAGGACAGAAGGGTAGGGTTTAAAATTTTGTTTAAATGGACCCCACCCTCAGGGAGCTTACATTCTATCTAGGGAAACAACAACAGATACACATACAACTATGTACAACTTTATACAAAGTAGCTGAGAGGTAATTATTGAGGGGAGACATTAGCATTTGTGGGGATCAGAGTCAGGACCAGGTCTTGGACCAGTTACTTAATCCCTCGGGCAAGTTACTTTCCCTCTCTGGGCCTCAGCTTCCTCATCTGTAAAATGGGGAGGTGGGATTGTACTCAGTGACTTCTAAGATCCCATCAAATTGATGATCCCCTAGGTTGAGAAAGCCTATCTTCTCCTCCTTTCTCCTGATGGACCCTTACAACCTTCCTACAGACAGGCTAGGACACACAAGGGAGCCACAATCCACAAAAGCTCCAGGGCTTGTCTAGTATACAAGACACCATCTGGGAAGGATAAGGACTGGCACCCATGTGTCCTAATGCCTAATCTGAGGTCCTTTCCATTCTAGCCTCAAGGCAGAGCAGGAGGAGGATAGGGAGACCCAAAGGAAGATAAATGAGGCCAGAGGAAGAGTGGTAAAAGCCCTCCATAGCCAGCCCTCCCCATCCAGCTTTGAGATTACCTTCGACATCTTTCTTACAGATGAGGTGACTGGCAGATGCTGTTTGCAGTAACTTGGGGAGATTTGCTCTGAGCCCCAGAAGTAGCAATGAGCTTATGACTCCCAACTGTCCAGAAGAAAAGCTTAAACATTAACTCTGGAAGGTTATAAACCTGAGGACTTTGCCCAAGAAGACTCAGCTCTCCTGGGGTATCTCTTCTTCCCATCTTCCTCCCCTGAAGAACAAACACATTATCTGTGCCTCTTCCTTCCTCTATGACCTTGTGCCTGGCACCTCCTGCCCCCCATCTGCCTATCAGCCCTGGAACAAGAACATTAGGCATCTGGTGTCAATTCTGTCAAGCAGGGGACTATGGGAAGTGTCTAAAGTATGAACAATCCTGTGTGTCATTGAGAAAGACTGGAGACAGGGGCACGAGGAATTGGAAAGACTGAGGAACTGGGAGATTAGGGTGTTGGGATGAAGCAAGGCAGGAGGCAAAAGACTGCTAGTAAGTCAGGAATTTAATGGAGAAGACTGAGTGACTTGAAGGTTTATAGCTCCAAGGATGGGGATAGAAAGGAGAGGGGCTGGACCTGTGATTTCATTGGTACAGGGAATACCCAAGAGTGAAAACTCCCTTCATCAGTGCAGGCTGCCTTCTCTGCAACATACAGTCTAAGAGAGTTGCTGAGGGCACTGAGAATTTAAACAACTTGCCAGCAATTGTTTTTCCTGGTTTCAAAGCTAGTTCTCTACACACCAAACCACACTAAGGTTGAAAGAAGGTGCCAGAGGAAGGGAGGGTCTGAGAGTGATCCTATAAAGAGTAGAATCCTGGTTTGGGGATGTGAGAGAGGTTACAGCCCACCTTAAAACAGGAATAATCAATGCCAATCAGACAACAAACATGGATATATTTTAAACCCTTGCCTTCTGACTTCATATCCATTCTAAGAGCAGCAAGGGTTGGGCAATCAGGTTAAGTGACTTGCCTAGGCTCACACAGCTAGGAAGAATCTAAAGCTAGATTTGTACCCAGCACCTCCCATCTCCAGACCTGGTTCTAGGCTGCATTAGGTACCAGAACTTGGAAGAAATGTTAGAGGAAGAGATCTAAGACCACAGAATCATACTTCTAGATTTGGAACCTGGAAATCACCTAATCCAAGCCCTTCAATTTGCAAAAGAGGAAACTCAGGTTTAAAAATTGACCAGGATCCCACAATAAATAGAAGAGACAGGATTTGAACCCACACTCTCTGCCTTCTAAAGCCCAATGTCCTTTCCACTGCACTATCTGGAGGGCTATGTTAATGCAGCAGAAAATTAGGGGAGGGGGCACAAAAGAAAGGAAGGGCAGAGGAGACTAGGGAAGGAAGAGGGCTAGAAAGAATGGAGTGTGGAGAGGAGAAAGAGAGGTGCCTAGGGAGAAGGCGTTCCTGAGTCATAGACCTGGAAAAGCTGGAAGAAAGGATTTGCCATCCTTCATGCAGGGCAAAGCCAAGTATTGTGAGAGGCTTAAAGGCCCCAGGGTTCTTTATTATTATTATTATTATTATTATTATTATTTACCCTTTTTTAAGATAGAGAATATTCTTTATTCTTCTCCCACCCCTGAAAACACCAGAAATGACAAAAAAGGATTCACAGTCCTAATCCCAACTCCCCTATCCCAATATTCATAAATAATCACCATTCTCTTCTCTCTCTCTGTTGAGGCCCACTTTCTTCAGGGTCCTGAAGTCCGCCTTATTCATAGCATCACTGATTTGGAGTGCCTTCACAAGGAGACACCCTTCCTGACAGAATTCCCACATGTGCCTTTTTAGCTCCAAGAGATGCATACATACAGGCATTGGGCCTTTTTGTATTGTCCTCTGGTTTGGACTTCCCTGGTTGGAGAAACCCTTGGGGTTTATAACATCATTTATCAATAGGAGTGTGCAATCTCTTCATGAAGGAAGGAATGGGTCAGGTGTGTGTGACTGCAGGGGAAAGACCACCAAGGTTTGAACAGCAATGGTGGCAAAGTCTTAGGCTGTAGGGAGTCTCTTCAGGAGCAGCAGAGGCAGAAGGAGAGGATTATTCCTTTTACCGGAAACAGATCCTGGGTAATAATCATTGGCAAATATTTATCTAGTGCTTACTCGGTCTAGGGCTGTAAAAAGACCAAAAGGGAGGGAAGAGGCAAGAAGGTCACCTTCAGGGACATGGCAGCCAGTGTAGGCTGCCTGACTTTACTGCTGGTACTGGAATGAAGGGGAAGATGGTGGTTAAAGGAAGAGTGCTTCACACACACACACACACACACACACACACACACACACACACACACACATGGAGAAAGAGGGGGAGGGAGGGAGGGAAGGAGAGAGAGAAAGAGAGAGAAAGAGAGAGAGAGAGAGAGAGAGAGAGAGGAAGGAGAGAGAGAGAGAGAGAGAGAGAGAGAAAGAGAGAGAGAGAGAGAGAGAGAGAGAGAGAGAGGAAGGAGAGAGAGAGAGAGAGAGAGAGAGAGAGAGAGAGAGAGAGAGAGAGAGAGAGAGAGAGAGAGTGCCTGACACTGGTCTTTCCATGGTTGGAACCCTGAAGCTTCAGGATTAAATTAATTGGCTTCATAGCCTGGCCCCCTCCTGCCTTTCTACCTTCTCATTCCTCACTCCCCTCCACATACTCTGGAATTCAGTGACCCCAGCTTCCTAGTTTTTCCAACAAGACACTCCCATCTCCAGACACTCCAAGACACTCTCCAAGCTTCCTCATCTCTGCCTCTTGACTTCTCTGGCTTCCTTCAAGTCCCCACTAAAATGGCACCTGCTACAAGAATCATTTCCCAATTCCAGTTCATTGTGCCTTCCCTCTGTCTATTATCTCCTGTGAGCTCCTTAAGAGTAGGGACTGTTTGTGCCTTTTCTGTATTCCCAAAGCTCCACTGGTGCCTGCCATAAGCAGGTGATCAATCTATGCTCGTTGACCTGACTTGACTGTTTGGGCTGTTCAGTCATTTCAGTCTGGTCCAACACTTCCTGATTCCTTGAATTGACTACCACCACCCCATTCCCATGGAAGGGAAGGCAGTGTGATTTGGTGGAAAGAATTCTGGACTGGAAACCAGAGGGCCTCTGTTGGAATCTCACCCTGCTACTATATGACTTTGGGAAAAGTCATCTTCTCTAGACTGGCTTTGAAATCAGAGGACTGGACTTGATCATCCCTAAGGAAAGCCAGGGCCAATTCTCATGCATGTGGTCTTTTAGGATTACAAAGAACTTTCCTGACTACTACTCCATGAAGTAAGTAGTCTTAAGTGTTACCACTGGAGCAACTAAGTGGCTCGGTGGGTAAAGAACTAGATCTGCAAATAGAAGATCCTGGTTTCAAATCTAGCCTCAGATACTTCCTAGCTGAGTGACCCTGAGCAAGTCCCTTAACCCCCCATTTCCTAGCCCTTAGTGTCCCTCTGAGATTCTAAGATGAAAGTTATGGGGCTGATTTTTTTTAAGTGTTACTACCAACTCTATGTGAAAGAAGAGTGCTGGGAGGATCAAAAGAGAGGCCAGGTGTTTTGCAGAGACATCTGCTGACTCCAAGGCCAGCCTCCTTGCCACTATTGTCTCTCAACCAGTGTTCTCTACACAAGATAAACACATTATGAGGCCACTGGGTTCATTAGTCCTACTGTGCGCTCTTTTTTTCCTTTTTAATAAATTCATAGGCCCCTAGATGTAGAGAAGGCCCCAGAAGCCCTTTAATTAAATTCTCTCATTTTACAAGTGAGGAAACTGAGGCCCAAAGAGGCCCAAGATCACACAGGTAATAAATAGTAGGGTCAGATGGTTATTGTTCAGTTGCATCTGATTCCTCTTGACTCCATGGACCATCGTGCACCAGGCCCTTCTAACCTCTACTTTCTCTCAAAGACTGTCAACATGTTTGTTGTTTCCTTGACTCTATCTATCCATCTCATTTTCTTCCATCCCCTTCTTTTGCCTTTACTCTTTCTCAACATCAGGGTCTTTTCCAATGAGTCACATCTTCTCATTACATAGCCAAAGTGTTTAAGCTTTGGTTTCAGTATCTGACCTTCCAGTGCAGAATCTGAATTAATTTAACTGTTGACTGATTTCATCTCCTTGCTATCCAAGGGACTTCCAAAAATCTTCCCCAGCCCCACAACTAGAAAATGTTGATTCTGTGGTGCTCAGCTTTCTTTATGATCCAACTCTCTGCATTGTTACTGGAAAAACCATAGCTTTGATTATCCAGATCTTTGTCAGCAAGGTAATGTCTCTCCTTTTCAGTATGTTGTCCAGATTTGCCATCAATTCCTGTCCAAGTAAGCATCTCTTAATTTCATGGCTGCAATTGCCATCTGCAGTGATCTTTGAGCCCAAGAATATAAAATCTGACACGGCTTCCATTTCTTCTCCTTTTGTTTGCCAGGAAGTGATGGGACTTGTTGCCAAGATCTTAGTTTTTTTGATGTTTAGCTTCAAGTTAGCTTTGACTGTCTCCCCTTTCACCCTCATCAAGAGGCTGCTTAATGCTTCTTCACTTTCTGCCAAAATTCTAAATTAAATCCTCTGGCTTCTTCCTCCAAATGGCAGCTAAAATCCCTCCTTCTATAAGAAGCCTTTCTCGGTCCTCCTTAATCTTAGTGCCTTCCCTTTGAGACTCCCCACAATTTATTTTCTTTAAGGCTTGCTTATAGAGTTGTTTGCGTGTTGTCTCTCCTTAGATTGTGAGTTCCTTTGGGGGAGTGGGGGCTGTTTTTTTACTTTCACTGTTTTTCTACTGCTTAACACAATGCCTAGCATAGCATACACAGTGGGTATTTAATAAATGCTTGTGGATTTGATTTTTATTTTCTCTTACTCAAAATCTAGTACCCTTTCCACAATACAGTCCCATTTTATTAATTCTTTTCATCTTTACATCACAATTTTTTTCTGGAAATAGCGACCCTCTTCTCCAGATAGAACCCTCTCCTGTAACAAAGAAAATTGCTATGATTGTACACAACACTCTGAATAGGTAGTCCCCCACCTCTCGTGGCCAGACTGAGCATCCTTTCCAGTCAGCAAGTAGAAACCGAATTAGGATCAGTGTCAGGAGAACTGGGTCCTTGTCTTGGTTCATTAACTCTGTGGCCTAGAAAAGTCATTTTTCTAGGCCTCATCTGTAAAATGAGATTGATTCTCCATAGACTATTGTGAAGATCAAAGGAGAAGGCCTACCATCATGTTCTAAATGTAGGGTGCCCTGAATACAGGCTGTAGAGAATACAAATCTCTACAATGAGATCTCACAAGCTCCTAAAAATGATAGCTAAAATTTACATAGTGCTTACTATGTGCCAGGCACTGTGCAAAGTGCCTTACAATTATCTCATTTGATTCTCACAATAAGCCAGAGGGGGTGCTGTTATTATCCCCATTTTACAATTGAGGAAACTGAGGTGAACAAAGGTTGTCTTGGCCAGGATAAGACAATTAGAAGGTGTGAGGCTGGATTTGAACACAGGTCTCTTAAGATTTACACTTGATCTTAGCCATAGGCCAAGAAATAATGGTCTCCTAAGATTTATAAGTTTCATTTTATTTATATTTATTTATATTATTTATATGTGTTTAATTAAACAAAATATTTTTTCTATTAAATTTATTTAATTAAAATATTTCTTTATATTTTTAAAATGTTATTATTTTAAAGGTCATCTATCCCAATTCTCTTATTGTATAGAGGAGAAAACTGAGACTCTAACTAGTATTAGAAAGAGTGGCTCTTTAAAAGGAAATCCATACAGATATGCATATAAATATATCCCCATGTGGGCACTTAGAGGCAGACACAGAGACAGGGACAAAAAGACCCAGCGACAGACAGACATGGACAAAGAGAGAAGGTGAAAGACACAAACACAAAGAGATAAAGGCAGAGGAGAGAAAGAGGAGAGGGGAAGGGAGGGAGGAAGGAAGAAGGGAGAGGGGGAGAGAGACAGACAGAGGCAGAGACAACAGAGAGACATACCCCAAAAAAATACCCATTGGAAAATATACTTGGCTTTGGGAGCAGGGATTATACAATTTCATTATTTCACTTCATCAAATTATACAATTTCAGTGACCATGTTATATGAAAGCTTCTGAAAAGAGCAGAGAGTATGGTCTTTTTTTTTTAACCCTCACCTTCCACCTTAGAATCAATACTATATATTGGCTCCAAAGCAGAAGAGTGGTAAGGGCTGGGCAATGAGGGTTAAGTGACTTGCCCAGGGTCACTCAGCTGGGAAGTGTCTGAGGCCACATTTGAACCCAGGACCTCCCCTCTCTGGGCCTGGCTCTCCATCCACTGAGCCACCCAGCTGTGCCTCAGTCTTCTTCTTAATGACTGAGAGTGCTCTATAACCGTGATACTGCACTAAGTGCACTAAGGGGAGATGATAGAAAAGCACAGAGATGGAACGAGGAAAGGTTTTGTGGAAGATGAGACACTGACATTCAGTAATTCAAGAGGAAATAAGCACGCAGCCCGGTGTCACTGACCATAAGGGCTAAGGGAAGTTGTAGGTCTGGGAGGACCATGGAGGTTTGGGGGCAGAGGAGAGGGAAGGCAGAATCCTAAAAGGCTTTGAAAAAAAAGCTGAGTGAGCTGGGCCTCAAAGACTTGGAGGATTTGGAAAGGACAGGAAAAGGGTGGGGCCAGGAACTGGCAATCTACTTCCCTGGATAATAAAATGAGAACAGTTGTTCTCCCTAGAGATAACAAAAAACAATCAGAAACAAATAGTCAGAGGGTTCCTTTCTTTGCTGCCTGGCACCTAGAGGCTTGCCAAGCAAAAAGGTGGGTGATGCCTGCCAAGCTCCATGAGACAGACCTTGTAGAATTTAAAACTGGAAGGGATGGGGCAACTAGGTGGCTCAGTGGGTTGACAAAAGGTCCTGGGTTCAAATATGACTTCAGACACTTCCTAGCTGTGCAATCCTGGGCAAGTCACTTCACCCCCATTGCCTAGCCCTTAACACTCTTCTGCCTTGGAACCATTACACAGTATTGATTCTAAGGTGAAAGGTAAGAATTAAAAAAGAACTGAAAGGGACCTTGGAGGTCATTTAGGTTCATCTCTTCACTTAGGGAGGAACCTCTAGAGACTTGAACTCAAACCCTCTGACCCCTAATTTATTGGCCCACAGCACGCCTCCCTTGGTGGAAATGGAAAGAAGGGAGAAACCTGGGAAGCCAAGCACAAACTCTCAGTTCTCCCTAAACACATCTGGGAGGAGATGGAGAACATAAGTAGGACCCAAGACATCTAAAACATCAAAGTTCAGCAGTGTTCAATGCACAAAAATGCAGCACACATTTCTTGGGAACGTGCTGTATGCAGAGCACTGTGCTAGGTGCTGAGGGACCCCAAAACTCTGAAATATGTGGGTACTCCCTCCCCCATGGAGATGGAAACCCAAGCATGCCCAGAACATTCATCTAGGTCCGTCCATAATTTGCCACAGAGGGTCCACCCAAAGTTCTGGAAGTGGTGTGAGGTGGCTATCATCGGAGCCCCAAAGGCCCCCCACCATTTTCTCTTCCCATCATACATTTCCCTGAGGACACTCTTCACACCTTCTTGCTTCTTGTAATTCCTCCCTTGTCTCAGGCTACACTCAGCTCACACCCACTTAGGGTCTGTCCATAACCCTTGGGATGAGCCTCAACTTCAATCTTTTGACAAGTGTTAACAGGACTGGCCAATTTTACCTTTTGCATCCCAACTCTTCTCACTACTCACAGAGCCACCCCTCTAATTCAGCCCTCATCCCCTCTCCCTTGGGCTACTGAAAGGGCCTTCTAACTAGCCTTCCTGCCCCAAGCTTTCCTTCTTTTAGCTGCCAAAGTGATTGCCCTCGAGTTCAGATCTGACTAGGTCATGCCCTAGCTCAAGAAACGTGAGTGGCTGCCTGTTGTCTCTGGTATGAAATACCAATTCCTCTACCATCGAAACGCCTCCATACTCTGCCTCTAAACTGGTCATTGAAACTTATTTCATCTCCTTCCCTTTCATATACTCTACATGCTGACTATACTGACATCTGACTGTATACCCCACCCCACCACACACACAGCACACTCCACCTCCGGCTGCTGGACCTTTGTCCTTCATGCCTGGAACACCTTTCTTTCTCATCTCCAACTCTCAGAATTCCTACCTCCCTTCCAAACTCATGAGCCTCTCATGAGGGCCACCTCCTCAAAATTCCCATGTCTGTACTGTGGGTCCTCCCAGCAGAATGTAAGCTCTTTTTGGACAGGGCTGCTTTCATTTTTTTTTAAATCTCTAATATCTAGCCTAAGGTAAGTACTTAAGAACAGCTTGGTGGATGGAATAGAAATTCTGTAGCATCTTTGGAAGGATATGGGTGTTGAAGTCTCATGGTAGATCAAAAGATCATGGATTTGGAGCTGCAAGAGGTCTTACAGATCAGTAAATCCAATCCCTTCATTTTTCAAATGGGGAAACTAAGGCACAGAGAGATTAAATGATTTGCCCATGGTCATTTGGCCAATAAGTAGATAAGGCAAGAAATGAAGCCAGTTTTTCCTGCCTCCAAACCCAATCTCTCTGAGGAACTCCTGGCTCCTTGAAGGCAAGAGCTGGAGTCTTTTTTACCTTTACATAGTGTAGTACCCAAAAGCCACTTGACAATTCATAGGTTCATCAGGATGTCCAAGTTGAAATGAGATTGGCTAATGCAGGAGGACCCTTTGGGCAGCCTAGTGAAGTCCCTGAACCCCTTCTCTGAACTGTGTTTTTAAAAGGAATAAAAGAAAATACAAAGGTTTGGAGCCCTGCCTCATCATCATACAGAGGAGCAAACTGAGTCCCACAGAGATTTGCCGAGGTCAAGGTAAAGACCTTACTTCTTCCAAAGAATCAAAGGTCCTGGTACCAGGATAGAAGGCCTTGAGAGTGGAAGTGGAAGTTCCAAATGCCCCAGGCCCCCGGAGTGAGGGGGAAATGTGAGAAATAGGGAGGGGGGGACATTCTCTGGTTGGAGAGGGGAAGAACTCTTCAGCCAGGAGGTTTATTGGACACCTCTGGGGAAAAAGGTATTTCAGAGAAAAACGGTATAGTCAGCTGAGATGTGCCAGTGGAAAGCCAAGGCCTCTCAGGTACCTTATCTCACTCTCCTCCCTCTCTCCCAGCCAACTTTACTGTGTGCTCTGAGCATATTGGCCTATCTGCCCCCTTCCTCTTCCAGGCCGAGACAGGACTGAGACTGTGGGACAAAGGGAGAGAAACTAGAGGCTCCTACTGTCTACCTCCCTCCTTCCACTGGCCCTCTGACTCCCCAAGGCTAAAGTTGGGGGAGTCGGAGAGAAAGAAGGGAGGAGGAAGAAGAAAAGGAAACAGGAGTAAGAATGAAAGAAGGGAAGAGAAAGGAGGAAAAAGGGGCACCAAGCAGAAGGAGGAGTAAGGAGATAGGAGGAAAAAATTTGCCCTTTCCATTACAGTAGGCAAGATTTAATTGGCTAGGAAGAAGGAATTGAGATTTAGGAAATCACAGAATCTGAGACCTAGAAGACACCTCCAAAGGAAAAATCATTTGGACCAATCTATATAGGAATGCTCTCTGAGGGATCCCTGACAAGTTATTATCCAGATTATTTACCAACCCATTTAAATGGAGGGAACTCACCCCCTTAGGAAGCAGCCCATTTCCACCTTTGGAGAGCTCCAAGGGTGAAAGAGCTTCCCCTCTTCCCCTTTTATTGGCTCCAAACCCCCTCTTTACAAATCCCAACCACTGATATTAGTTTTTCTCTCTGGTGTCACACAGAACATTGGTCCCTTTTCCCACATGAAAACTCTTCCCAAAATGTTGTTTATCAATCAGTTCTAGTTCTGGAACCCCAGGGTCCTGAGATTTAGCACCTCTTATCATCTGAGCACCAGGCACAGTCTCTGTGGGCTCACTCTCTAACTCTCCTCCTCCTCACAGGAACCCCTCCACTCCCACAGCTCCTCTAGTCCTTCTACTCAGCACCCACAATGTAATAAGCATTTGTTTGTCCTCTGTTTGCTTCTTAGCCTTGAGTGCACAGACTAGGGGCAGATTAAGACCTCAGCCACTTGTTTCCTAGGTCTCATGGTGGATACATTTTTACAAGTGTATCAAATTTTGCCATGAAAAACTCTTGGAAAGTTAATAGCCAATGCCAAATTCTTTCATTTCAGATTGTTTTTTAAGTCCCAGAACATAGCAGAGTCACATAAATAATATCCATAAGCATTCAAAAAGCTAGGTGACACAGTGGATAGTGGCTTGGAGACAAACTCGCCTTCCTGAGTTTAAATCCGGCCTCAGACACTTACTAGCTGGCCAAGTCACTTGACCCTGTTTGCCTCAGTTTCCTCATCTGAAAAATGAGCTGGAGAAGGAAACAGAGAACCACCCCAGTATCTTTGCTAAGAAAACCCCAAATGGGATCACAAAGAGTCAGGCAGGACTGAAATAACTGAATGGTACATAGGAGACAGACAATGGGCTACAATCAGAGGATGATGGATTTAGAGTCTGAGGATTTAGGTTTGAATTCTGGCTCTGTCACTTACTGGTATGAACTTGGGTCTTCACATCTCTGATCCAATTTCCTGATACATAAAATGAAGTGACTGGACTAGGTCACCTTGAGATTCCCTTCCTGGTCTAAATCCTTGATCAGAGGTCAGATTGGTGCTCTTATCTACACAGGGAGAAATCAAGTGGGTAAATCAAGGAATTACAGAATTTGAGGATTTCACATTTTCTCTCTCCCTTCCCCCTTCCCCATGACAGTGGTAGATAGTCTGATAGAACTTATACCAGTGCTTCCATGAACAACATATTTCTATATCGCTTGGGTCACTATAGATCATTATAGAACATCAAACAAATAATTAAAAAACTCATGAAGGAAATAAAACAGAAGATGACAGGCTTTGATCTGCCCTCAGACTCCAACAGTTCCTTCATTGCCTGTGGAGAGCATTTTTCATCATAAGACCCTTGTGGCTATCTTGGAAACTTACTTTGTAGATAGTAGTTGAGTCCTTCACGCTTGGTCGTTGTATCATATTTCTGTCACTGTATACATTGTTCTCCTGGTTCTGCTCACTTCACTTTGCATCACTTCATTATAAGTCTTTCCAGGTTTTTCTGAACTCATCCTAGTCATCATTTCTTATGGTGTTCCATTACAGCCACATACCACAAATTGTTCAGCCATTCCCCAAGTGATGAACAGCCCCTCCGTTTCCAATTCTTTGCCACTATAAAAGACAAGTTAAAAATATTTTGGTGGAGGTAGGTCCTTTCCTTATCCCTGATCTCTTTTGAATACAGACCCTGTAGTGGAATTGCTGGGTCAAGGAGTGTGCATTCTTCCACCATTTTAAAGATGAAATCATTCAGGCAAGTCAAGAAATTATTATCCTCTTTGCTCTTGGCAGAGAGTGTGCCAGAAGAGGTTTAGACAGAGTCTCTCATCATTCATCACATCTCATCACGACATACATCTCTGCCAGGTGGAGGAGCTGTCTTCTCCCAAATGACACATTTATATTATCTTTCTGACCAGATGGTCTGTTGTCTCTTCCACTGACAAAATGACTTCTGTTTCTCTTTCCACTGATCTTCACTCAAATGTTTTGTACCACATTTCTCTGCTCTGGCTTCCAAATCTCCTTACATACAGTACCTTTCTTTCTTTTTTAAACTCTTACTTGCTCTTAGAATGGATATTTTATATCGGTTTTAAGAGAATAGCTTAAGAGTCAAGCAATTGGAACTTAAGTGACTTGCCCAGGGTCAAACAGTTACAAAGTGTCTGAGGTTGATTTTGAACTTAGGTCCTCCCAACTCCAAGCCTGACTCTCTATCCATTGTGCCACCCAGCTGCCCTTAAAGTAACTTTCCATACACACTTTTAACATACAATGCTACACACACACACACACACACACCTTTTGCCAATCCTTTTTCTTTTGAATAAGGCTTATTCCTCCACAGTCCCATTCCAGACTTGGATTTCATTCTACTAAGTCTGAATGACACCTATAAGATAAAATTTGCTTCTTTAGAGGTGGATCTCTATTCTCTCTTCCTTATTACCTAAAATTTGGAAACAAGCCAAAGAAAAATGACCATTGTCCATGCAATGATATAATAACAGATGATAACAACGGGTGACACTTATACAGAATTTTTAAGGTTTGCCAAGCCTTTTACATATCATCTCATTTGATCCTCACAACTACTTTGTGAATTAAGCACTACAGACATCTCTAGATTATTGGGGAAGGGGATAAGCATTTATTTGGGCCTACTATCCACCAGGCACTGTACTAGGTGCTTTACAAACATTATCTCATTTAATCCTCACAAGAGCCCTGGGAGGGAGGTGCTATTATGATTCCCATTTGAAAATTGAAGAAACAGGCAGAACAGGTTTAGTAACTTTCCCAGGGTTTCTCCATTAATAAATGTCTGAGGCTGGATTTGAACTTGAATCTTCCTGACTCCTAGCCCAGGCCTCTATCTACTGTATCACCTAGCTGTCTCATAATATAATAATGAATGGGGCACCTAGGTAGCACAAAAGATAGTCTGCCAGTCCTAGAGTCAAAAAGACCTTAGTTTAAATCTGGCTTCAGACAATTTCTTAGCTGTGTAACCCTAGGCAAGTCACTTAACTCCAATTGTATAGTCTTGCCACTCTTCTGTCTTAGAATTGACACTAAGACTGAAGGCAAATGTTTAAAAACAATAACATAATTGTTATAATTCCCTTTCTCAAAGGAGAATGGAACAGCTGAGGCTCAGAGAGGTTAAATAGTTAGGTCATCCACCTAAAGTTAGTTCAAGAGGCAGGATTAGAACCCAAATCTTCCTGACTCCAAATCCAGTACTCCTTATGATACAGTAGTTTGGGTCACCCATAGGTGCCAGCACCAAGGAGGACTGACAAGGGGAAAGGGTCCAAATTCATATAGGATAAAGCCTGCAGGAATCACTAGCAGTCATGCCCAGATTCTATTGAAATAACACTGGTGAATTTACTGGGCAGAATTTTCTGCTCCTGTTTCTCAATTTTTTTTAATGGATCAAAGAAAGTCCGATTCCTAGGTGAGAGGAGCTGAGAGAGGCGTCCCAGAGATTGTGGTTCATTATTGTTATTTATGGTCAGTTCTGGGTCCTCTGGGTCCCTCGGCTATTCTGATGTGGTGAATTTGCATTTCTAGGAAAGTAAAATAAGTGTCACATGAGGATGAAGATATAACAGTGCTGGAGGACAGGCAGAGTGGGGGTGGGAGGGGCAGAGAAAATGGAAGAGAGGGGCAGGGGAGAGCCCAAACTAATTAATCGCCTCTGCGGGGTGCAGGGTAGGCTGCCCAGCTTTGGAGCCCAGACTCTCTTGAGAAGGGGGGAGGGGGAGCTGCTACCAATAGCCATCTCCTGCTAACAGTTAAAGGCTGAGTATGGAAGCGGATTTGGGAAATTGGAGAGGCCGGACCACAAGCGGGAGCAGGCTTCAAGGCTTTCTGCTGGCCTTGGTCAATGTGAGGGAGCTGGCTATTTTTCAGCGCCACGCCAAAGCAGGACAGAGGTTCGGTTCCTATGGGAGTGAGAAGAGAACCATATTTTTTGTTTAGTTCATTAATTTAGGCTATTTTCCCATGGTTCCGCTCCCGGAGCCCGAGAGCAATTCCACTGGGTTTTAAGAGTGCCTGGGAAGAGAGCCGTTTGATAAGGGATCCTGGATGGGAAGCTGGAAGGGAGGGAGATCACAGGCCATCTGGCCCAACCCCCTCATCTCACAGATAAGGAAACAGATAAGGGCTCGGGGCCATAAAGGACTTTCTCAAGGTTCCGGGGCAAGACTCGTCACCGGGAGAGAAAGGAGAAAGGTAGCCCGGAACCGGTGAGGGCAAAGGGGGTGGGGATGGGGGGGGGGGGGGGGGGAGAGGAGGCTGGATCCGAGCATGCTCAGTTGGTGATGATTCAGTCACACAAGACCGGTAAGGCTGGGACAGGCCACTGGCACCAACACATTCAGCTGTTGGCAGCTCAAGGCTGCAGCACCACCTGGTGGCCACTTCAGGTAATGTGCCCTGAGCAATTTCTCTAGCTGCCTCTCCCAGGATCACTGTCTATTTAGGGCAGTTGCCTATGTCTGTGGAGATGCATGCTTTTATGTTCTCTTTATCTCTAACCATCCTTCTTCGGACCACTCTTTCTGCCAGGGGCATCCCCATTCACCCTGGCTTCCACTTTCTTATTACGTTTTTTACTGCCTGCTTTGATACATCCCATCATGCCCTTCTTGCTCACAATTCAAACCCCTTGCAAAGTACAATCCTCAGACACCATTAGGTATTTTGCTTTACATTTTAGCATGCAAGAGTGATAGATAACAAAGACTGAAGTGTAATCTAATGCTCCAATAATTTGCCTTTTGTTAAAAGGAAAGGCAATTTCAAATAAGGAAACTGAGGCCCAGAGAGGGGAAGTGAGGTCAGAGAATTATAGGTTGGTTAGGGAATCCTCATATACCGAGTAGCTTCAGGTAACAGTCAGTGAGAGAGAATTGCTCTATCTTTTGGAATACTGTTGTGCAGTAAGGAACGATGAACTGGAGGATTGCAGAAAGAGCTGCACAAACTGATGCAGAGTGAAACAAGCAGAACCAGGAGAACAATGTACACAGTAACAGCAATATTGTGAGATGATCAAATGTAATAGACTTTGCTACTAATAGCAGTGCATTGATCCAGAACAACTTTGAGATAAATGCTATCCACATCTAGAGGAAGAACCGTGGGAGTAAAAATGCAGAAGAAAACGTATGCTTTATCACTTGTTTATATGGGTATATGATTCAGGGTTTTGAACTTAAAAGATTACTCTATTAAAAACAAATGATATGGAAATAGGTTTTGAGTGATAATATATTTATAACCCAGTGGAATTGCTTATCAGCTCTGGGGGGCTGGGAGGGGAGGGAGAGGACAAGAATCATTTAAACTTGGAAAAATATTTTTAATAAAATAGTTTTATTTTATTTAGATATATTTATCTAGATAGACTATATTTAGACATAAAATTATATTTAAAAAGTACATGTTCTAAAGATATGTGTACATATATCATCTTTTTTTTAACCCTTATCTTCTGTCTTACAATAAATACTGTATATTGGTTCCAAGACAGAAAAGCAGTAAAGGATAAGCAATGGGAGTTAAATGAACTTGCCCAAGGTTCCACAACTAGGAAGTGTTTGAGGGCATATTTGAACCCAGAACTTCCCATCTCTAGACTTAGCTCTCAATCCACTGAGCCAGCTAGCTGCCCATCCATATAGTTTAATAAGAAGAAAAAGCAGAGTGATCAATCCTTGATCTCTACTTAGAAATAAATCTGTACATCAAGCTGACCCAGTGGAAAATGCTAACATCACCTTAAATTATATGTCTAAGGAAAAAAATAAGCCACTCTCTGGAATGTTACTATTGTGGTCAGAAAGGCCATCTAGCCAGGATTTGTAGGAAAAAGTAGGATCGGCAGAGTTTGGACCCATACCACTCACTGGTGAGTCTGGAATGTAGAGTAGTTTCTAAATTGCTACTATTGTAGGAGAAAAGCACATCTAATGTATTTTAAGAAAAGGAAAGAATAGAATAATGCTCCTCAAAAACAGGGTAAGTTTGACTGACCCCAGTAAAGCCTCTAGTCTGAGGGCTTGTGTAAGAGTTTGCTTATATGCTGTCTGTATTTTGTGCTAATCTAAGTCAGTGGGTACTTTCAAGTATTTGGTTTGGTTTTTTTTTTTTGTCAAGTATTTGTCTTTTACTTTGGTCTTATCAGCCAAAGGAAAAATATTGTATAAAGTTTCAGAAAATATAATATCTGTCTTTGCTCTCCAGAGATTCTAATGCTGACCATTTTGAGGATACCAGGGATAAAAGACAGATGATACAAATTGACTAGAGACTAAATTTGTAGCAAAGAAAAATACTTTTTTTTTTCCTGTTGTAAACCCTATATGGTTTTATAAAAAGTTTGATGAGCTCATAAATCTTGTGAAGTTTAATACAACTAAAATTAATTGATTGAGATCACTTTTGAAATTGCAGCTTCAATTTTAGGAACTATTTTAATAATCCTGAGATTTTAGAGAGATTCAATAAGCTTCAAAAAGATGTTAAAGTAAGGAAATTTGAAAATAAAATAGTTCAGAAGAAATCCTATGAGTTGAAATCATTCCATAACTTGGTTTATTATTTGGTTTGTTATTTTATATTGCTTTCTAACATTGAAGTTATACCCAGATCAAATCACCTAACGCCACTAGGAGAGTGAAGGAAAGGAAGGGAGGAAGATAAATTCAATCACTTAACTTAGGAAAACATGTGTGGAAATCTGTTATAACATGTAGTGGTAAAACACACACACACATACACACACACATTGAAGTCACAGACCTCTAACTATTCATGGTGTCAGTTGTATTTTTGGTCAGCTAAATAATTTAAATCTTTAAAGATAAGATACATTTAAGAAACCACAATTAAAGAGAATTTCAGGTTTACAACAGGAAGGAAATCTGAGTTTTTTCTGATAAAAGGCAGAACATGAAAATTTTAAATCACCTTTAGTTCTCAAAGGAATAAAAGTAAATAATATAGGAATTTATTTGCCTTTTTGTTGCTTTTAACACCAATAAGCTCTGTTCTTAACCCAACATTGGGACTTACAAATTGAAGGTGATCCCAGAGAAAGAAAAGTTAAGACTGACTTTCCCCCCTATTTTCTTTCAAATCTCTTGAAGGCTAAGGCTTTGGAGATTTGGAGAAAAATCAGGAAACAGTTATACCATAAGGGACAGGTAGGTGTTTCAGTGGATAAAGAGCCAGGCCTGGAGACAAGAGGTCCTGGATTCAAATATGATCTTAGACATTTGATCTGATGTGATGTGATCCTGAGTAAGTCACTTAGCCTTAATTGCCTAACCCGTACTGTTTTTCTGGTTTGGTACCAATTCTTACTATCATAGTAGATAGAATATTGTAGATTCTAAGACAGAAAGTAAATGTTTGGAGGAAAAAAAGCTATATCTTGAGCCCTTCATAAAATGTAGCTTCTAGCAGACATTTTTAGTGCGATTCCTGTTAACTTTAATTAACATGAAGTTATAATAAAAGCAAATATTTTAAGTAAAAAAGTTATTATGCTAAAAAACAAAAGATTGAAGACTTAAAGACTTTTTCATATGAAATTTGGAAGAGTATAAGCCATATAATTAAAAATATAAAATTTTTAATTAGGAAAATATAATTTTAAACAACTCTGTCATGTAAAATCTTTCTAAGTTATGGCAAAAATATTTTTAGAGAAGTAATTTCCCTGTCAGAGATTTTGGAATTCAACCAAAGTTGTGACCTGAATTTATAACTGTGCTTTGATAAAATTACTTTAAAATGAACTCATTAAATGATTTGTAAGCCCATAAGAACCCAAATATGTGACAATAATATAATTACTTGACTCCATGCAATTAAAACATGTGCTAATTTATTTAGGAAAATGCAGAGGAGGAAAGATTGTTTGTAGTAAGTCAAAGAAGGGATAGGAGAAGAAAGAGTAAAAAGTTAAATGAGGCTGGAGTTTCTTTACACTATCACAGTGTAAATAAAGGGATTAAAAGTAAACCGTTTTAGAGTTTTGAAAAAATAGATTTTAGAAAATGTCTTATCTCACTGAAATAAGAAATGATTTGAGGATTTCTTTTAGATAAATGCCTCTTTGAAAAATTATATCTGCCCTGTTAGAAAATAAAATAATTGCTCTGGTGGCTAAAACTAAAGATATAAAAGAATTCAATTGCACAGAACACCCTGCACTCTCTCACTTAAAGGTGCTTTTCCTAATTGATGTAGGATGGTAACTATTTTGATTGTTTATTTCATAAATTCAAGAAATTAGATATTTGAAAGTACTACAGGAAGTTGGCTCCTGAAATTTCTCAAAGTAATCCTTAAGAATTAGGTTGAGTGATTTTGTTTATTAAGATATTCTATTGAATTATTGTCAAATTGTCTCTTGTTATAAAAAGCTTACTTCTTTTTCTTATCTAAGCCTCTGCTGATATTAAGAAAGAAAGAAAGAAAGAAAGAAAGAAAGAAAGAAAGAAAGAAAGAAAGAAAGAAAGAAAGAAAGAAAGAAAGAAAGAAAGAAAGAAAGAAAGAAAGAAAGAAAGAAAGAAAGGAAGGAAGGAAGGAAGGAAGGAAGGAAGGAAGGAAGGAAGGAAGATAAAGAAAGAAAGGAAAGAAGGAAGGAAGGAAGGAAGGAAGTCCTATTAATTAAAAGAACAACAACAAATAACTGTAATATTCTAAACTGGTGCAATTTAAGGAAACAAGGCCTTTCCCAGCCAAAGTATTTAAATTATCTGAGTTTCCTCATTATTTTCTATGGTCTCCATCCTTTAACATTTATATACCTAAGTCTAAATAATGTTACTATAAGGTTTCCTTTTTTTCAGTATATACTGCCCTGATATGCTATCAATGAAGTTTTTATATTTGAGAGAATTTTGTTGGGACTTTAATTTGATATACTTCTAATTCTGATTTTAGGTATAAGTGTCGAACCTCATAAGACCATCAGTTCATCACTCAACGAAATGCCAACCACTCATTGTGAATGGCATCAGTGAATTCTTACTGTAGATACCTGTTTCTGGGAAATAGATAGGAGAACAACCTTAGGAAGTCTTGGGTAGAACTCTCTTGACTTAATTTCCTATACAAGATTCTTTCCCACCTGGTTAACTTTGAGCGTGGCTAAGACATCTTGTCATACAATTAGTTATTTATGACTCATCCCTGATATTAACTAGACCTAATGAACAGTATTAATTCTGTTGCATCCTTCTCTTTCTTCTCACATAGCAAATTCAATTGATAAGGGCAAGTATATAATAAATGACCATAAATGATAAAATCTATAAATAGACTATAGTCAGAAAATAATTCTAAGTTGTCCTTTAGATTACAAATAATATAGACCATTAATCTACAATATTCTTTTATTATTTAAAATATTATTCTGAGTCAGCTTCCAGGTATGATTATCAGGACATACCATTAAAGCAATGATTCATAGTACCTGCAGCTCTATGATATTTGTGAACTACAGGTAGAATTCTATCTCAAGGGAAAAGCTAAGGGAGCAACTCTTTGCTGCCTATCTTGATTTCCCTTGTATGAAATATTCCCACCTAACAGTTTCTAAGCCTGGCTACAGAATTTTTGTCACTGCAATCAACTTTCTCCATGACTTTCCTGGGACTGATATCAGACTAGAGACCATTTTCCATGTCCCTTTTCTTCCTTTTATGGTAGCTTTCTGTAATCATTAACAGTGAAATATAAACAAAATATTAAAACTAGACTAAGAGATCTAAGCAATTAAATCTATAATTATAGTTCTTTTCAACTTAGTAAATTAGTATTTGAGCTTGCTTTCTTCTGCCTATTGTTGATTATAATTTGTGAATAGGAAGGTTTTTCTAATATCTTAGAATGCAATGGGAATAATTAAGATTTATGATCTGTCTTGTGTTAACCTCTAAGAGGCATCTAATTCTACTTTGTTTGGTTATTAAAGTGAAACTGAATAATTGGCTCAAAATAAATAACTATAGTAAATAATTGGAGTGAAAACATTTTTGGAGAAAGTACCAATATTAGAGGTTCATATATGTAAAATATAATTGTTTCTAATATAAAAGCTTTGAGCATGTTCTAATACTACGTTCTGATGATAAGCTATACAAATTGGTATACATATATCAATTTTTAACTAAAAAGATTCATTCTAAAGATTAGATCCTCATAAGTTCTTTAGGTTATCCTTTCAATCTTCTACTGACAATCTTTTTAAAAATCAATTGCCTAGTTCACACAAAGATAAAGAGTAGTAAGAAGTATAGAAAATTCAAATTCTCTAGTTGGATAGTCTTTATATTAATAAGATTAGAATCATGTGTTGAATCAGTCCTCACTTTATGACCCAACTATTGGCAAAGTTCTTACTACATGACCTCACTATTGGCAAAACAAAATTTTACTGACTGTATTAAATTGTATTAAGATCTATTTTATAAGAAATTTTAGCAGAAAAAAAATGTTACCAATGACCTAGACCAGAGGAAGTAGATTAAAAAAAAAAACCCTTACCTTCTGTCTTTTTTTTTTATCATTTCCAAACATTATTCATTGGAGACAAAAATCATTTTCTTTTCCTCTCCCCACCCCCCACCTCTCCCATAGCTGACTCACGATTCCACTGGGTATCACATGTGTTCTTGATTCGAACCCATTTCTGTGTTGTGGGTATTTGCATTAGAGTGTTCATTTAGAGTCTCTCCTCTGTCATGTCCCCTCAACCGCTGTAGTCAGGCAGTTGCTTTTCCTCGGTGTTTTTACTCCCACAGTTTGTCCTCTGCTTGTGGATAGTGTTTTTTCTCCTAGATCCCTGCAGATTGTTCAGGGACATTGCATTGACACTAATGGAGAAGTCCATTATGTTCGACTGTACCACAGTGTGTCAGTCTCTGTGTACAATGTTTTCCTGGTTCTGCTCCTCTCACTCTGCATCACTTCCTGGAGGTTGTTCCAGTCTCCATGTACCTTCTGTCTTAAAATCAATACTAATTATTGGTTCCAAGGTAAAAGAGTGGAAAGGGCTAGGCAATTGGAATTAAGTAATTTGCTTGGGGTCACAAAGCTAGGAAGTGTCTGATACCAGATTGGAATCCAGAACCTCCCATCTTTAGAACTTGCTCTCTAGCCACTGAGCCA
Source organism: Monodelphis domestica (assembly GCF_027887165.1). Lineage (NCBI taxonomy): Eukaryota > Metazoa > Chordata > Mammalia > Didelphimorphia > Didelphidae > Monodelphis > Monodelphis domestica. Next base: position 100,657,255 of record NC_077231.1, read on the forward strand.
CCTAGCTGTCCTCAGAGGAAGCAAATTTGCCAGAGAAATTATTCTTTAAGCTTGTTTGTTCCAAAAGGCTTAAAAGGGGAGATTTCCAAAATACCAGATGACAGCAATAGATGTCTTCAAAAATCAGAGAGGCAGCATGAGAATCAGAGTCCCAAAATATGATGGACTGAATGGAAGGAAGTTGGGTTTCCTATGTGTAAAGTAAAACACCTCTATCCCAAAGCACCCCAACAATGGGACATAAGTGTCACAGAATAAAGTCATATCTGAAAGCCTCCTGGCATCAGTGTGAGTGCCGATATGGGAGAGCACGTGCAACATGGCATATTGGGTTTTAAAAACTAACACAAGAAGTCAGGTGGGTCTATTGGCTTCCATACTGTGAATCTCAAAAATTCTCAGACCCTACTTTATAAGATTTGGTTAAGACCATTCCCCATTTTAAACAATGAAGGGACTTAGTCAAGAATGTGAGAACTCTACTCCACCCATACTTAAGCATACTTTAGGGGAAGATAAAGTTGTAAACTCCTTGCTGAACAATGAAAAGTACTTAACCCATACTTATAGTGAGGCAAAAGTCCTTAAGCTGGGCCTATTTTTAAATCTAATACAAAGGGGTGCTAAGTACCTATAAAGGTCAGGCAACTTGTTAACTTACAAGGGACAAAGAGGTGAGAACTTACTCAGAGATTTGAGTCTACTCAGGTGTGAATTACTCAAAGTTTAGTCTACTCAGGTGTGAATTCAGAATGGTCTGTCTTTTGGGAAATGTCTGTAGATGTAAGAACTTAGGGGAGGTGACATAGGAGAAAATTTGCTTTAAAAAGGAGCTCAGAAAGGGCTCTGGGTTGCATTTCAGCTGGGAGATCATTCAGCTGAGAAGCAGCTGGAGATTCAGATGGGAAAAGCTGAATTGGAGAAAGCAGCTGGCCAAAGCTGCCTTGAAGGGCTTGGTGGCCGAACTTGTTTGAGCTAGCTGAAGCTGAACTGGTGTCTCTCTGAACACTAAAATCTTGCTTTGGACAGATCTTGTGGTGAGTTGATAAAAGACTGACTGATCTCTCTCTTAGGGCTTTCAGCCTAGGCTGGCCTAGACTGGCCTAGGCTGGTCTAGCCCTTTTATCATTATTTCCTCTTACTCTCTCTCTCCCTTTCATTAATTCCTTAATTTGTATTAATTAAATCTCTAAAAAACCCAGCTGGTTTGGGTATATTTCATATTTGGGAATTTTTCCCTGGCGACCACTATATTTTTGATTTGAAACCATATTTACGCGGTCACAATTTAAGCCAACCACTCTTTTATCTGTCACAGGTTATGCCATACACTACTTTTAAATGTTACAGTTTATGGCTCCAACTATTTTAATCATTACAATACCTGCCATGGGACTGGCATTTTTCTCTCAGAGCTGCTTCCTTATCTCATCATGCCAACTCTGGCAAGTGGCAGCACCACCTGAGCAAGCTAAATGAAGTATCAGTTCTATTAAGGCTGAAATTTCTCTCTCTCTCTTACTCTTTACAAATAAATGCTTACAAATCTGATAAATAGTCTCTATATCAAGTTTTATTTATAATACCTATCTCCCAATTTCTTCCTAGTGTGCTATTAATTTGTTTGTGAGTTTCACTGGCCCCATTTGTCCTTTGTCAATCCACCAGCCATAGAATAACCCAGCATCATGGATCTCTTCTACCTGTTTCATCTTCTCTAAGAACTTTCCAAGTCTACTAGGTGTACTGTTGCCTTAGATCAGGTGCCTTTATAGTCAGCTTTTGTAATTTATCACCCATGAGCTTTTCCCTTAGAAACCAGATCTTTGGGAGACAACTGGCATGTTAATGTTATACCCTTTCCCCTCTTTTCTAATGCCATCCTTGCACCTCAATAAGGGACTACCCTCTCTAGTTTGGCATCACCCAGAGAATAACCTTCTATGCAAATAGATTGTGTTGATCCATAGAAAGATAAGTCTTTCTTGGATCAAAGAGGGGACTAATAAGTTTGATTATTGATTAGAAATTACTAATTGATGAGTATAATTATTAAGTTGAAACTGTTGTTGATTAATCTAACTTTGTAGTGAGAGATGGTACCAGGTATTATTATTTAATAGCTGAGTTGAATTGACTCTACTATTTAGGATTAATAGTAAGCCAACTATTTAAGTAGATAGATAGATAGATAGATAGATAGATAGATAGATAGATAGATAGATAGATAGATAGATAGATACATATAGATAATATACATCTATCCCGCATATAAGAAGATACTCATGTTAACTATTTAGATATCAGAGTGACTGTGTCAAAATTCCCTGCTGTCAACAACCTGCAGTTTATTGTTAATTTGCAATTTCAACCCCTCCCTTCTGAAATACCCTTTTCCCCTCATTTCTTCATAAGCTAACTGAAAACTGGCCAAGGGGATGGAGATTTCTTGCTTTCAGCAAGACTTTAGATCTCTTTTCCAGAGGACTATGTAAGTGGGAGGGGGGATAAGGGTTTATTTCTAAAAGGGTTGAACTGGATTATTTAAGAGTGTGGTTGCCAAGAATTTAATTTATTCCAAAGAGATTTAGTTATAATTTATTTACAAAATGTAGAAAGAGTGAAGTAAGAAAATCAGAGAGAGGATAGGGTAAGATATCTAGCTTAAGCACTAAGTAGTTAAGAGTTAGCTTTTCACTCACCACATGTCAGTTCAAAGGAAGAGATGTTAGAACAGCCTCACCAGGAACAGGGCCTCAGGTCCAGCCTCCACTTCAAAGAATGAAGAATTGTCTCCAGCCTCTACTCCAAAGAATGAAGAATTGTCTCCAGTCTCCACTTCCAAAGAATTCTGAGACTTCTTCACTTCACTTCACTTCACTTCTGAGACACAGAACTGTGTCTCACAGGAAGTGACAGCTCCTTTTAAAGATGCTTCTTTTGCATCACTTCCTGTGTCCTCCCCTAATTTTATGTTTATTAATCACAGTTGAAGCTTTGCTTTAAGCCTGCCCAGGGGTAGTTAGTTTAATTCTGATTCATCACTCACTACTGCACACATGGGTCACAGACTCCCACTTAATGATTAAGTGCAATATTTATACTTTTGGTGATTAAATCTAAAAATAGGCAGGGGTTATAATTTTAATCTTCATAATCAAGGGAGAGTTAATTTTAATCTTCACAACTATCAAAACTCCCTTTCCAAACAACATGACCACATGATGGACATATATTCTAGTGCAACCCAATATTGGAGTTGTCAGTGGCCCCACCTTAGATAAACTTTGATCCTCCCTTCCTTGCAAAAAGTTATAAATCACCCATACTGGAAATCCCCAGTCAACCCCCTACCCTGGATACCCATTTCTCAATTTGTTTCTGAAGTCTATGATAGAATTCCTTGTTTTGGTTTTGTTTGTTTGTTTGTTTTGTCTATTATAAAAATCTGTTGAAGTTTATGCTTAGGGTCTCAGACCAAACTGGATGTGTCTGCAAACCCATCGACTTTGTATGCCTTACAAACATATTTAAGTCAATGCATTCAGAAGTTTTGTTCTCCACTGTTTACAGTAACAGCAATATTGTTCAAGGATCAACTATGAAAAACTCTTGGCAATACAATGATCCAGGACAACTCTGAGGGACTTATGACAAACAATGCTATTCACCTCCAGAAAAAGAATTGTTGGAGTCAGAATATAGACTAAAGTACACAATTTTTCACATGTTTATTAGGGTTTTTATTTGGGGGTTTTGATTTTATATGATTACTTTCTTACAAAAATGACCACTATGGAAATGTGTTTTGCATGATAATAATACATCATAGAAGAAAGCACACAAAGGCAATCGTCATCCTTGGTTACCGAAAGACTACTACTATACTAATACATGTATACCCCAAATCAAATTGTTTGCCAGTTCCAGAAAGGGAAAGGGAAGGGAGAGAGGGAGACAATTTGGATCATATAATCTAGGAAAACTTATGTGGAAATTTGTTGTTACATATAATTGAAAAAATAGAATATAAATATAAAAAAGAAGCTTTGTTCTCTCGGTCTTTTTTTCTTCACATCTGGCTGAGATGCTCAGAGTTATATCCTATTTCTGTATTTCCCAGGCATAGGGTTATAAAGGCAAAGGGGCCAAAGATTTAGGAAAAGCAGTTTTAAACTAGAAAAAAACACAGAACTATTAAATAGTCAGAAAAACCACTCTTTAATTATGGAGAGGAGTTCAGTGCTAAATTAAGCCACCTCACAGGACTGCAATACAAATCCAGCTTTGGTCACTGAACTCCTAGGAGGGCCACTGCAGGAGATGACAATGACATGGACACTGTACCCCAGAAACCTAGGAAAACTATTGTCAAGGGAACTCCCTTGTTGTTTTTCTAACTCTGAGACTAAAAACATCCAATGACCCCACCTAGAGTCCTGAGATGACTATCTTCCTTTGATCGTCCTCTAGATGGTCAGAAAGATGCACCTTCAGACCACACCTCGATCCTATCGGACATCTGTTTGTCCCCTAAAACTAAGGAATCTTTATGTCCCCAGGCATCACCCTACCTCATGCCTGAGTGACTAACTGTTGTGAAGAATGTGTAAAATCCCCAGAACCGATGTCATGGGGGGAACAGCCTTTCCTTTCATGCTATCCTCCCAGGGAACTGCTCCCCATCTTGCTGTTCTACCTTGCTATCCTCCTGGCCACTCTCAACATTACTTTCTAAATTAATAAATCTCTTTTGTTTTTTTAAGCTAAAATTTGGAGTCATTGCATGCTTGCAAAAGGCATCCTTCCCGAACCCCAAAGGGTATCCTTCCATGCCCATAACAACAACTCCAAGAAGCAAAAGAATTTGGGGGACTTATATACCATTTGGGGAATCCAGGGTCAGGGAAAGATGATTGATTGACATTTCCATGGCTACAAGGAAATGTGAATGTTCAGCCAATACCAACTGGATACAATCAAGCTTGGGAAAGGAACCATAGAGACCTAGGGTATAAAGGAAGGGGCTATTTACAATGGATTCTAAAGGATGGTCACTACCCAGGTGTGGGTCTTCTTCTGGGATAAAAGAACATTTTAGCATTTGATTAAAATCTGTTAACTCCACCTAGCTAAATCCATTAAATATCAGAAAGTCTGTTGTTTTCCTTCAGAGTGGGTTCTCCTGGGAACTGGGCTAAACTTGGGATCTCCAGCTTACAAGCTAATCCTAAAACTTGGGGTTCATAAGATCTTACTAGGCTACCAGTTTGGGGATTTCTAGATTCCACATCGACAGCAGGCAGCAAGAAGAATCAGTCAATGATTGCTACTTCCCAGGAGTCTGCATCATAAATATTAATACCAAAACAATGTTCCTGAGAGGCTCCCTGGTCTAATAGTTTATTGTTTCTCTGTATAGTCAAGTGATTTTGTAAAGAAAAGTGAAAAACAAGGAATTCTTCAAATATATCCATATCAGGAGAAAGGAGGGGCTGCCAATAATACCATTGTATTGTGAAGTATGGAAAAATAAAATAGAAGGAATAAAGGCAGGGCATGTTTGCTTGGAAACCCAGTCAGACCTCAAAAGAGTTTTCTAAGTTTGTCTTGGGAAAAGTATCCATTTTCACTGCTGAAGCTGTCACTTTGAGACAATTGGACTCTGTCTCTGTTTCTATCTCCTCCCCTCTCCTTTCTCCCTCTCATTCCTTCCTTCTTTCTCCCTATTTCTCTTTCTCTCGATCTCTTCCCTTTTTTCCTGTCTCTCCCTCTTTCCCTTCCTTTTTCTTCTGATGTCCCTCTCTTACTTTTCTCTCTCTCTCTCTCTCTCTCTCTGTCTCTGTCTCTATCTCCCTCCGCATTTCCCACTCCCATTGTCATAAAAATAATATCCCTCTAAGGTTTAGAATAGTTCTTCCTGGCACCTGCTTGGCCCCATTAGCCACTCACTTGCCCAAACATACCTTCTGACTATCTCTGAGTCATTTTTGATCTTGTGTTATGTCTTGGCTATTCATCCCTTATCAGAGACACAGGACTTCTTGGTACTTTCTTGGTGCAGAAACTTTCTCTTATCTAGAATTAATTCTCTAGGCATAACTTTGAAAGTCACCTGATCTGGTTCATTCTCTCACTAATGACATGACTTTTTAACATTTGGATCATATCCATCTGGTGTTTATTGTGGTTCATGGTGTCAAATGATAGTCTAAAACTAATTTCTGCCCAGTTGCTTCCTAAGTTTCCAAGAAATTGTGGTAAAGAAGGGAGTTCTTTCCTAAGCAACTTATATTCTTTGGTTTATCAAACACTGGGTTATGGAGTGCAATTATTTCTGATTCTTCTATTTTTTTTTAACTAGTACCAAATATTGTTACTACTTGAAATCTAGAAATACTACCATTTTCCCATTATTCCCTTTCCCCCTTTCTTTATACTCCTTGATATCCTACCTATTTTGCTTTTTTTCTGGCTCTACAAAATATCACCTTGGCAGTTTGGTATAGCAATAAATGTGTGTTTAATGGATTTATCATTTTTATTATATTGGCCCAGTCATTTATCACTGGAAATCATTCCAATTATTTGTTGCCTTTTACTGATTTAAGAAGCATTCTGCTTCCTGGATTTAGTTATTTGCATACACTGTACACATACAGAGATGGAGGAGAGGAGGAAAAGAGAGGGAGGGAAAGAAAAAAAGGAGGGGGGAGAAAGACAGAGACAGAGAGAGAGAGAGGAGAAATTTCTGAGTAGGTTCATTTTTTATCCTGCCACTTCACTGATTCTATCCTAATTAGTATTTTTGCTGATTCCCTTGAATTTTCTATGTAAATCATCATGTTGTACAACTGGATTTCTTGGCTTACATTTATGCCTTCCATTTCTTTCTCTTGCCCCTCTTTTGCATTTCTAGTACTATGCCAAATAACAGGGAAAGAAGAATTCTTGATCTACTCCTATAGTTAATAATAAAAAACTAAAGTATTCCCCTTTGCATATGATGTCAGCTTTTGGCTTTAAGTTTCTTTTTAAAATCATAATAAAAGTCCTTCTGAATCTGTTTGATAAAATTGACAGTATGGTGCCTGAGACATAGGCAGCATTCAAAACATATCAATTAGCACCAATTAGTAGACTTTATCAAGTGCTCTTGATAGACATTCTTTGAAATAGTGTTTGAGAAGTTGTTTCTATTTTGTTGACTCACTGTCCAGAGAAATGGGGCATCTCTGTCTTTATTAATCTCTTTCTTGTGTCAAAATATCACTTTACATTATTTCCTGCCTTTTTCTTTGTTTCTCTCCAAATGATGTGGCTTAGTGCAAGGGCTTTGGCAATAAAATTATTGTTATTATTATAATTAAATTATCATTATCACCATCATCCGTAATAATCTTTTTGTGTCATAGGACCTATTGGGAGTCTGGAGAAACCTATAGACTATCCAGAAATCTGATGTTAAATGCATAAAATAAAATATATGGAATTACAAAGGGAACCAATTATAATGAAATACAGTGGTCAAAATCTTTTTTTAAAAGATAGTTTTAAGCACCCCTGAGTAGCTAGGTGGTACAGTGGCTATAGAGTGTTGGACCTGGAATCAAGAAGACTCATCTTCATAAGCTCAAATGTAGCCTCAGACTCTGGGCAAGTCACCCTTGCTATGTGGTGCTAGACAAGTCATTTCACCCTGTTTGCTTCAAGTTTCCTTACCTATAAAATGAGTTGGAGAAGGAAATGGCAAAGCACTCCAGTATCTTTGCCAATAAAACTCCAGGGCTGGAGATGAGAGGTCCTAGGTTCACGTTTGAGCTCTGACACACCTTAGCTGTACAACTCTGGGCAAGTCACTTAACCCCAGGTGCCTAACCCTTACTACTCTTCTGCATGCAATTAATACTTAGTAATAATTCTAAGACAGAAGGCAAGGGCTTAAAAAAACCTGCTGGCATAATAGGCAAAAAGGCCACCTCAAGGCCAGGAAGATATAGATTTATGCCCTGCCTTTGACTCCTAGAGGCTTTGAGACTCTTAAACAAGTCACAATCTCTAGGTCTTCTAGATAACCACCTAAGAATAAAAATTACTGAAAAACTGACACCTCTCCCCCCCCATTGATGGAGAGATTTTCTATGTATATCCTATACATTTCAGATATTTATTCCTTCATATATGATATATGTGTATATATAGAAATAGATAAACACACAGATACATAGACAGACAGGTCAATGAATGCAGGGCTAGTCCCTACTTCTCCAAATATCAGTCCATTCTAATTTACTAAATGGGTTATTACAGCAATCAGGTTCCTCCTTTTAGTGCTTTTAAAAAAACGTATCCCTTGACAACAGAGAAATGAGTATCCTGATCAATTTAATTCTTCTTGCAAGGCTGTTAAGGTCTTTTAAAAATTCTAGTTTCAATCTGATACTATCTGGAATTGCTGACACCGCTTCCTGGTGGTCTTGATGGGACATTAAAATGACCGACCAGTGTCATCCACATTCAAGTCAGCCCTTCCCAGATTGTATAGTCCCTAAGTAGAGCTTGCATTTAGTTCCCTTCCTCAGTGATGTCGCCCTTCACCCTGGGCTCAGCTTCTGCCTCCCCCTTAGAGAAATGGGCATCTAGAGAGGAAGCTGCCATCTGACAGTGAATGAGGAGATGGAAATTAAGGCCTAGACGTTAAGTGACCTATTCAGGATCCATAGGTAGCAAGGAGTACCATCAGGCTATGAACCTAGATCAGTAGTGAACAGAGAGAAGGAGACTGGTAGATGGAATCTCAGAGAGTAAGGGTTATTCTCAAGGGTATTGGAGGGGCCAGTGTCCTTCTTATATCTCCTTCAGGCTCCAAAAAGCTCACTTCAAATTCTGTGGACCTACTAAGTAAGGAGTCCTTAACCTTTCTGGTGTCATAGTATCCCCCTGGCCATTTGGTAAGACACCTTCCCAGAATCATGCTTGTGCCTCTATTCATAATTAAAGGAAATTCAAATTTTTAGCTAAAGATTGGGAAAAATAAAGATGTCTATCTATCAAGATACAGATATCTATAGATCTGTGTCTATCTATCCATCTGTCTGTCTATCCCTCTATCTATCCCATCTACCTATCTATCCTATCTAATCTATCTGTCTGTCTATCTGTCTGTCTATCTATCTATCTATCTTTTTCTCCATCCAAGGTCTTGTACCCTGAAAGGGAAAAAATGGATTATTTATTATATAAAAGGGTTGGACTAGATTGTATTTAAAATAGGGACACCAGGAAATTATATTAATTCTATCTATCTTTTTCTCCATCCAAGGTCTTGTACCCCTGAAAGGGAAAAAATGGATTATTTATTATATAAAAGGGTTGGACTAGATTGTATTTAAAATAGGGACACCAGGAATTTATATTAATTCTATCTATCTTTTTCTCCATCCAAGGTCTTGTACCCCTGTAAGGGGAAAAAAGGGATTATTTATTATATAAAAGGGTTGGACCAGATTATATTTAAAATAGGGTTGCCAGGAATTTATATTAATTCCAAAGAGATTTATTTATAATTTATTTACAAAATATAGAAAGAATAAAGTTAGAAAATCAGAGAGAGGATAGGGTAAGATATATAGCCTAAGCACTAAGTAATTTTACTCCTGGCCCCTGGCTCAACCCAGGCAGGGGAGTTAGTCCTTAGCTGGCATCAGCAAAGCCAAGGACCTGGGATACAGGGAGCCTCTCTCAAGAAGACAGGTCCCTCCTGAGGCTAGTTTCTTCAGAAATCCAGGAAAGGAGTCAGCTTTTTTACTCACCACGTGTCAGTCCAAAGGAAGAGATTTAAGAACTGCCTCAACAGGAACAGGGTCTCAGGTCCAGTCAGCAGATTTTTCTTCAGCCTCCACTCGAAGTAGAACTCCCAGTAGAACTACAGAAAAATCCAAAGTCCAAGTTGAACTCCACTCAGGAAGTTGTCACTCCCTTTTTTAAAGACACTATCTTTTGTGTCACTTCCTGTGTCTTCCTCCACTTTTTACATGGACAATTCATAGTCTAAAACTTTGCTTGGGACTGCCCAGGAGGCAGTCAGTCAATTCTGATTCATCACCCACCATTGCACACATGGGTCACAGACTTCCCACTTAATCATTAAAGTGGGATGTTTACACTTTTGGTGATTAGATCTAAAAATGGGCAGATTTCCCTACCCAACTTTTAAGTAGGGTGCTTAGACTTTTGGTGATTAAATCCAAAAATGGGCAGGGGTTACAATTTAATCTTCACAATGAGGAGAGAGTTAATTAGTTTCATTTTCACAATCAGGGGAAGAGTTAAATTTAATCTTCACACCTCTTACAGGAACCTTTGTTGCTGTTCTGTGTCATCCAATTCTTTATGATCCCATTTGGGGTTTACTTGGCAAAAATACTGGAGTAGCTGGCCATTTCCTTCTCTACCTCATTTGACAATAAGGAAACTGAGGCAAAGTTAAGTGCCTTGCCCAGAATCACACAGCTGGAAATCTGAGGCCAGATTTGAACTCAGTTCTTCATAATTCCAGGCTGTGCCACCTAGCTTCATAGGGCCCTAGCTTAAACCAAATCAAAAGTGATGGGGGGGAATACATTGTAAGCACTTAAGAAAAACTTTTTCATTCATTTATTTATTCATTCATTCATTCATAATTTTCCCTTAGTGGAAGTCTCTAGAAAAGCCTAAGTCTTGGCCCAAGCCAGAATGAAGAAGAAGAGATGATGGGAAATAGAATGGGGGCATCACTTTGAGAAGACGAGGGGAAGGCCAAAGTTTGTCCTCCTCATCCTTGGTGTTTCTGCTAAGTGGGAAGGAGAAAGGAGGAAGGAAAAGACAACAACTAAGGTTGGAAGATCCTCTAATTTCCAAAGGGATTCAGGGAATGGTAGTGAGAGACATGAACGAATGAATGAAAAAACACAATTCTTAAGTACTTACTGTGCACAGATTGTACTGTGCTAAATGCTATAGATACATGCAGAAAAGACAGAACCTATTCTCAGGGAATTACCATCCTAGTGGGGGAAATGACACATATGAAATCTCAACATCCCACCCCAAAGTGAATCACCCTAACATCCCCAACTCATACAGTGAATCTGGCTGGGGGATGACACAGATGAAGCCAAAAGATAGAAATGGCAGCTAGGTGGCACTGTAGTGCACAGAGCACTGGGCCTAGAGTTAGGAAGACTCATCTTCATGAGTTCAAATCCAGACTCAGACACTTATTAGCTGTGTGACCCTAAGCAAATTACTTCACCTTCTTTGCCTCAGTTTCCTCATCTGTAAAATAAGCTGGAAAGGAAATGGCAAACCACTCTGGTACCTATGCCAAGAAAACTCCAAATAGAATAAAAAAAGAGTCAGACATGTCTGAACATAAAATAAAAACAAATAGCTCCAAAGGAGAACTACTGATTAAACATACATGAAATCACCTCTTTTAGAATGAGTCACCAAGAGATCATGGAGTTGTGTGTTTTTTTAATATTCATTCTGTATGCCTTTGTATTCCTGTGGATAGAGAGAAAATGTCCTTTCCAAGATTTGTTTGAGAAGACAGGCATTCTTTGCCAAGTACAGGAGTTCCTAAACTGATTTCAGGAGGTCTTTGAACTCAGATGGGGGGAAGACGGAATCTTTATTTATATTAACTTCTAATCAAAGTTTAGCATTTCCTTCAAATGTTTAAAAACATGATAAAAAAAACCCTTTCCTTCCACCTTAGAATCAATACTATATATTGGTTCCAAGGTAGAAAAGCAGTAAAGGCTAGGCAATGGGGGTTAAGTGACTTGCCCAGGGTCACAAAGCTAAGAAATATCTGAGACCAGATTTGAACCTAGGCCCTCCCATCTCCAGGCCTGACTCTCAATCCACTAAGCCACCAAGTTGCTCCTCTAAATACATGATTCTGAGAAACAGTCCATAGGCTTCACCAGACTGCCAGAAGGGTCCATGGTTAACAAAAAGTTTAAGAATGCCTGGATTCATTTTTCAATGTTGGCTTCTTTCTTTGTGTTATTTCTCAGATGCTACCCAAATATTGGGGTCTTTGAGCTTTTTTCTTCCATAGCATCTAATCTATTGGCCAAAATGCTGTGTTAGCATCTCCCTACCTCAGTCACTCAGACTTCAGAATTCTCCAAAAGACCAGCCAAAAGCCTTGTTGGACCCTCTGACAATAAATGGCATCTGTCAAGGAATAGATGCCTGGGTGCCCCCTCGGGAGATCCAACCCAGAGCCCAAGGGCAGGTTCCCTGTGGATGGGGAGCTCCTCTACTTTGCACCTGATTCGAGCTAACATGCTTTTGGAAGCAGCAATCCTCAGACCACTGCAGAGCCTCCTAAGTGAGCCAAGGAGTTTGGACTTTCCATCCCCACAGGAAAGAGCAAGGAGATGAAGAATAATGGCTGCTGGCCAGATTATGCTAAGCAGTTGGTGGGGCTGCTTACCTTTAGAGTTCCTCCAGAAATAGCTTTAGCTGGAACAGACTGCAAATGGGCCCAGAATCAATCATCCCTGAAAAACTGCCGTTTAAAAACAAAGTCTTTTAAGAACTCTTTGACTCCCTAGCGTTTAGCTCCCATTGAGTGCCTAATAAATGCTTGTTGGCTTAGCTCTGAGCATCTTCTGAAACAAAAGCCCGCATCTTCGGATACGAACATCCTACTAGAGGTTTAGGATTGATTATGAGTCATGAGACACTGGAGTCTCTGAGCAATGGAAAGTCAGTCTCACCCAACAGGTGAGGCAGGAGCTGTGTGAGGAGACCACAGCAGACTATAAACAAGGGATTCGTAAGGAGAAGCAGAACACAGGAGAGATCATCAGAGAAATATGTTGAGTGGAGGGAAGCCTGTAAAGTGTCAAGAATAAGGGGTTAGCCAGTGGAATTGCTCATCAGCTCTGGGAGTGGGAAAGGGGAGGAGAGGGAGAGAACATGAATCATGTAACCATGGAAAAAATATCCTAAATTAATTAATTACATTTTAAAAAATGTTTTTAATTTAAAAAAAGAATAAGGGGTTAGTAGGAGATAGCTCCTATGATTCATTAGTAGCTCATAATGCTAAGGGAAAAGAAGGAAGGCCCTCAGTTTATTTTGAGAAACTCTCCAGTGGTAAGTCAACAGGAAAGCATGCCTACGCTGTACATGATACATGATTTGGACCACCTTAGCATAGATGAGGCCTTTCCATGTTTATGGCCTGTTTAGAGTATATGCCCAGGAGTCAGGTGGCTATGCCAAAGGCTATCAACAGTTTTTATTTCTCCTAATTCCAAATCACTTTCCAGAAGCATTGAATAGTTCCACCAACAATGAAAAATAGGTCTCAAAACCACTCCAGGATTGATTCTGTCTTCTTAACATTGTCAGTTTGATGGGTAAAAAGTAAAAAGCTCAGAGGGTTTTTGGGGGGGGGGGATTGGTTTATACTTATCTTGTTATGATTAAAATTGTCTTAAGAGGCTGATTTGGGGGTAAGAATATAAGTTTACCAATTATATCAGGTTTATTGGTTAGGCCAGCATCATAATCAATAAAAGTGATATACAATAATATGGAATTGGGTCTTGACCAATGACACATGTAAAACCCAATGGAATTGTGTGTCAGCTATGGGAGGTGGTTGGGGGGAGGGGAAGGGGAAGAAAAGAACATGATTTTTGTAATCCTAGAAAAATACTCTAAATTAATCAATTAAATAAAAAAAATTTTTTTAATTTAAGTGATATAAGTCTCCATGGTTTCTCTTATCACCAGGGATGACCTGGACTAGGTCAAGGAACTAAAAAGGTTAAAATTAATGATTGGAAGATGATTATATGAAATTATGTGGTCACACATTTATTATATCTTGAGTCAGAAGTCACAGTATTTATTATATCTTGAGTCAGAAATTTATTTCCAAATAGAGAGGAAATAATAAAGAAGAGAAATGAGAGGGGGGTAGAGAAGTTATCTATTCTATCAACCTAAATGTTTTGCTCTGGGTCTGCTTAATCCAGGCCGAGATTAATTAGCTCTCAATCAGGAAGGCTGGTAGTGAATAACCAAGTGGCCTCCTCCAAGATGGAAGCTAGTCTCTCCAGAAACTAGGAAAGGGGTCAGCTTTTTATTCACCCAACTAAGTAATCCAAGAGTTAGAGTCCAAGTAGAAGTCGAGCTCCAAGCCCACAATCCAAATCATAGTCTCCAGCAAAGCTCCCTTGAAGACTATCTAAGACTATCTCCAGAAGACAATCTCTTCAGACTATCTTCTCAAAGACAATCTGCCCTAAAGGAGTTTGGGGCTTGCTTTTTATGATGACTTCTTGTCCCTTCCCCTCTTCACAGGGGCCAATAACAGTCTAGCACTGCCCAGGGGGCAGTGTCTATAGGATCAACTTCTTATCTTCTGAAGGTTAAGTTCTCATCAAAAAGATTCCCAGATTCCTGATTTGATTGAATTTCTAAGGATGTGAATTCTCTAAGTACCTTGCTAGCTTCTCACCTAGTACTAAGTAGGATGTTCAAAAAAAGACAGTAGACTGTCTTCAGTCTAGTGAGGTATTAAGTAGGGGTACTTAAGTTAGTGTTAACTCAGGATAGACAATAGAGTTAATAATTCTCTTTCACAGAGCTTAATAAATATATTTTTAGAAGCTCATTATTCAGTCCCTCTCTTGAACATCCCAAGATATCTTTAATTGAAAATAGCCAATTAAATGGTGGTCCATTCAAATGTGGTCTCAGACACTTCCTAGTTGTATAACCCTGGGCAAGTCATTTAACCCCCATTGCCTAACCCTTACCACTCTTCTGCCTTACAACCAATACATATATTGACTCTAAGATGGAAGGTAAGGGTTTAAAAATAAAAAAATGATCCATCAACTTATCCTCTTTATCTTCTCCATTTATTAACCAAATTCTGTTTAAAAGGAAGGACATTCCTTGGAATTCCCAAGGCAAAGAAAATGCAAAAAGCAGCAGATCGGATGGCACCTTTAATATAGACAGAAACACAGGAATACACAATAATTCTCCCTAATATATAGGAATTAATATAGTATATGAAAAAAAATTCTCACAATCTTTACAGTTAGGGATTTGGAATATGTTCTTAATCACTTTCTTCTGTAAAATGTTCATATCCGTCCATCACTTGCCTCTTCATCCCTTAGATTTGAGTCTATTTTCTTTTTTATTTTAACCCTTATCTTCCATCTATTGATTCCAAGGCAGAAGAGCAATAAGGACTAGGTAACTGGAGTTAAATGACTTGTCCAGGGTCACACAACTAGGAAGTGTTTGAGACCAGATTTGAATCCAAGACCTCCCATCTCTGGGCCTGGCTTTAAATCGACTGGGCCACTTAGCTACCTCTTGTGCCTATTTTCTAAAGATCATAAAGACAGACTTTTATCAGATCGCTTTCTCCACTAGAAAGCTCTTAGTTACATTTATTTTTTTTAACCCTTACCTTCTATCTTAGAATCATACTAAGTATTGGTTCCAGGGAAGTTCAATAAGGGCCAGGCAGTTGGGGTTAAGTGTCTTGTCCAGGGTCACCTGGCTAGGATATCACTGAAGCCAAATTTGAACCCAGGATCTCCTATCTCTCAATATACATACTGTTTTTTTTTTCTTTCATATAAAGGCTTCTAAATTTTTGATACTCAAAGCCTTATTTTAGGATCTTTTCTATGCCTTTTGTTGGTTAAGATTCCTCTTCCTAACCACAGTCATGAACAGTTCTTCCATTCTCCTACAATTTTTTTAAAATGCCATCTTTTCCATTCCTCTTGAACTTATAGTTTTTAAACTATAAAGTGCTGATCTTCCTAAAATTTAAATTATATGTATACTATATAATTATAGAAATTACATATCTATCACTATGAAAAATGCTATCCACCTCCCAAAAAAAGAATTAATGGAATATGAATGCAAATTGAAGCAGACCATTTTTCACTTCATTTTCTTTGTGGGTTTTTTTTAATATGTATCTTCTTCCATATCATGACTAATATGGAAATGTTTTGCATGATTGCACATGTGTAGCCTATATTAAATTACTTACCATCTCAAGGAGAAAGAGGAGAGAAAGAATTTGGAATTCAAAATGTTAGAAAACAAATGTTAAAAATAGTTTTTATGTGATTGGGGGAAAAATGAAATATTGCTGAAAAATAAAATAAGAAGTTACATCTCTATTTATATAAATAAAAATTTTGACATAATTAATGACAAAAAATGCTCTCCACCTCCAGAGAAATAGCTGATGGAATCTGAATGCAGATTGAAGTATATTATTTTTTACTTTCTTTTTTGGGGGGGGAGTCCTATATTTTTCTTCACAACATGAGTAGCATAGAAATGTTTTATATAACTTCACATGCATAACCTATATCAAATTGCTTGTCTTCTCAATGGAAGAGGAAAAGAGTGGGGGAAGGGGAAGAATCTGGAACTCAAAATTTAAAAAGAAATGTTAAAAACTGTTTTTACATGTAATTAGAAAAAATAAAATATTTAAAATCAAAGTAATTTTACCTTATATATTTATTGATGCCTTAATTTCAATACCACATTCATTTCTGAATATCCCCCCCAACATCTCTTTTCACAAAAGTTTTTAAAATGAAAGTGTGGCATTTCAGCAAAACCAACATTTGAAGGATCTCTGGCAACATAAACTGGGCTCTTGCCACCTTCCTCTCTATTCAGTGAAAGGGAAAAGTCTTTTTCCTAACTCTTAGCCAGGGCAAACTTTAGTCATTCCATTTACCCTTTGGTAATACCCATTGGGCATACTGCTTCTGATTCTGTTTTCTTCCTTCTAAACCATCCATACGTCCCATACAACTTGCTTGGCTTCTTCTCTGGACCACAAGCCTACTTTGCTTCCAATTCTTTGTTAGCGCAGAAAGTAATGCTAGGAATATTTGGATATCTGTGGGATCTTTCAGTTTGCCTCTGACATCCTTAATCTTTGTCTAGCAGTAATATAAAAGAATTCTGAGCCTGGAGTTGGGAAGACTCATCTTCATGGGTTAAAATCTGACCTTAGACACTCCCTGGCTGTGTGACCCTGGGCAAGTCACTTAACCCCCACTGCCCAGTCCTTGACACTTTTCTGCCTTGGCATCAATACACAGCACTGATTCTAAGATAAGGGTTTAAAAAAATATACAGAAGGCATCTGGCCCTGCACTACTTCTTTCCCCTGAGAGTAGAAGGTAACATCCTTCAGGCTAGGACATGTTTGGGACTTTTGGGTGCAGAGAATATGGAATAACGGCTAAATGTGCATTTGGGGGCCAAGAGGAATGGGTCTTCTGGGTATACAAGTGTCTCATTAATGGGTCCCTTCTCTCAATGTTGCTTCTACCAGTCAGTCAGTTAATAATCATTTATTAAGCACCCACTATGTGCCAAGCAGCATGTGTCCATCCATTGTTATCACCAGTATTCTTCCAATAAGCGGAAACTGACCACCTCCCAAGGCAGGCATTCCACTCTTGGGCAGCTCCAACTTGGGGGAAAGCCCTTCCCCCGAGAGCTCGCTTCAATCCTTCCCGGGCTTAGGCTGCCTAACAAGGAGGGAAGAATCTCTGGAGCGCAAGTTACAGTATACGACTGAGAACCCTGGAATCACATAAATAGCTGCCAGGAGGAGGTGGTTTTTTCCTGATGGAGAAAGATTTTTATAAAGACAAAGTGCAGCCTCGGGGTTAGAAGAAGGGCCAAAACAGCCAAGCCTTATTTGCCAAGGGATCCTGTCCAGGGAGCATTTATCAAGCACCAACATGTTGCTGGGGACTAAAAGTACAAGGAAAAAAATGGGAGTCCTTGCCCCGGAGGAACTTATATTCTGTGCAAGAGACAACATGTGAAAGGGATGTAGGAACTCTTTGCAAGAGGACCCAATTAAATGTCAGTTTTCACCTGCGTTCAAATCTGGCCTCAGACCCTTCCTAGTTGTGTGACCCTGGGCAAGTGACTTTAGCCCTCAAGGCCTAGCCCTCACTGTTCTGCCTAGGAACTTCTAAGACAGAAGATGAGGACTTAAAAACAAAACAAAACACTAGGGGGCTCTCGGGGTCAACCACTGAGCTCTCTACCTCCCGAAGCTGCTTTTCTCCCCTTAGCTATGCCCCTTTGGGGGTTGGGAAAGCCCAGCTGGTTTGTACTGACCCAATCAGAGGTCTGCCCCCTATCCTACACTTAATTTCTCTGCCTCAGGACCTGACTGGGGACCACCCCTCTTGGGCTTGGTTCAGAGAAACCCACTCACCATCTTCGAGCTTGGAGCCCAGTCCTAAGGCTGAAAAGGATTTCTGGCTGCCCACAAAAGACAGAAATCTCTCCAGTGTTACTCTCTTTGATCCCTCAGAATTAGTCTGGTCCAGAATGGACTTAGCTGACCTTGAAAGAGGAGGCGGCGCATTGATCCCAAGGGAAAAGAAAGGTAGAAGCCACTGATAGGCACTGTAGAAAAGAGGGTGTTCTGGGCGTGAGCATGCCCGATGAAGGAGGGGGAGAAACCTGGAAGGGAAGGGTGGAGAGGAGGCTCCTTACTACTGTCAACATGGAATCTAGAAACTCCAAACTTGTGGCCTAGTGGGATCTGGTGAGCCCCAGGTTTCAGGACTAGCTTGTAAGTTGGAGACCCCAAAGTTTATACTTGTTCCCTGTTTTCCCCTGAAGGGAATCCCAGGCTAGCAGTTTCAGACTGAGTGGAGGACCCTCAGGTGAAAGACAATCCACTGTAGGTGGGGGCTAAGCCCAAGCCAAGTGGCTCTTCTTGTCTCCAGAAGCCTCTCCCAGTATATCAGTCAGTCAGTTAATAATCATTTATTAAGCACCCACTATGTGCCAAGCAGCATGTGTCCATCCATTGTTATCACCAGTATTCTTCCAATAAGTGGAAACTGACCACCTCCCAAGGCAGGCATTCCACTCTTGGGCAGCTCCAACTTGGGTGAAAGCCCTTCCCCAGAGAGAGCTCCTTCCAAGGATCGAACTGGGGACCTTCAGCTTACAAGACTGACACTCTGCCTACTGCACTAAAGAGTCACCCTAAAGGGTTGTTTTGCCAATTACAACTGGTGACTGATTCTTCCTCCCCTGTCTTCCTGGGCCAGATGGGAATGTTTCCCAATCTGCTTCACCACCATCATCATCCTCACTAGCATGTATAGTACTTTTAAATTTTGCAAAGCCCTTTACAAATATAATCTCATTTAATCTTCACAACTATGAGAAGGTGGTGCTATTATTATCTTTATTTTACAGTTGAGGAAACCGAGGCAGACAGAGGTTAAGTGTCTGTCTGTGGTCATAAAGTTATTCAGTGTCTGAGGCTGAATCTGAACTCAGATCTTCCAGCCTCTGCATTATTGGCTTTCTGACTCATTTTTGTTTTAAAGCTGCCTTTCCTAAGATAAATGTGGTTAACCAATACATTGCATTATTAGTCTTTGCATTTCCTTCCTTAAGTGCAGCAGAGGAAAGGCAGTGGAGCTGAGGAAAGAGAGACTAATTTAGAAAGATAGATTCATATATATTTTTATGACTTTTCTGAGCAAGAAGAAAAAATCCAATTTCTAGAAAAATAAGTTTAATAGCATTGCTTGGGAAGATATAAAAGGTGGGACTTCACTTCCTTCACCCATTGTTCTTTTCTCACAGCTGACTGGAAAGAAAAAAACAAGCCAATCTTAAGGAGTGGAACAAGGGAGTTAATTTTAGAGAAACTTGCCCCTCCCCTAGGAGCTAGGAAGTAGTGTCACCAACTAGAGGTTAAGAGCCTGTGAAAAAAAGTGGCTTTAAGAGCCCCTATCCTATAAGTAGTAGTAGTCTCTCTGTGATGGAGAATGACTATCCTATACATTGTAACTACTGCTAATTGCTTATTATTATTTTTATTTCCTGGGTAGTCCCAGGACCCTGCTGAGACACATTCCCAACTCTAATAAAGTGTCTGAAATGCGGTTGGGAAGAGTGTAGGTTCTCAGTTCAAATTCTGACTGTCACTTAATCCTCTCTGGGACTCAGTTTCCCTAGCTGTAAAAAAAGGAGGAGACTGGTATAGACTGGCCTGAGGCATGGGCATTCCAGCTCTAATCCTAAAATCCTATGGCCTATGGGCCTCAGTTTCTCCAGCTAGAAAAGAAAGGACTGGCCTGTGGGGGGCCCTAACAGCCCCAGATGCCAGAGGGCCTTAGTGGTGATGTCATGGCCTCTTTAAGAAGTCCCGCCCCCGTGCTCTCCAACCGGAAGTTTCCGCTCACCCGCAGCCGGAAGTGCACCTGAAAGAGCCCATCCAACATGGCTGCCAGCTGCTCTTCCGGAAGCGGCCACCCAGGATCTCAGAGGCACCGTCCGCTCCCAACGCTCTAGTACTTCACGGCGGCTGTCCATGGTGCCCTCGTCGGCCCCTGGAGTCTCCGCTTCCTGTCAGGCCTGGGCCGCCGGGCGGGAGGGGAAGCCGTTGGAGGAGGCGAGCGACGTTGGGGGGGGGAAAGGAACACGCGACGCTCTGGGCCGCTTCCGGGCTGCCTCGATGGCCGCGCGGGCGGCGCTCTAGGCGGGCGGCCGCTTGCTCTCATGGGCCGCTCGTGGTGCTCTATGCTCTGGTAATCCGCCGGGGGCGGGGTCGGAGCAGTCTCGCGAGAGCCAGGAGGGGGCGGGTGCGTGGTCCCGCGGTGGACGGAGCCCGAGATGGAGCCGGAGAGTCTGGAGTCCAGGATCAGTGAGTGACCCCCCTGGGGGGCGGGCGCGCGGGCCGGGCCGGAAGCGGAACCGGAACCGGGGGGCGCACCCCTCTCCCACCCACTTTGGGCGGCCCCCCTTGAGTTGGTCCTGGGCCCCCTCAACTGTCTGCTGACGCTTCCAGGAAGCTCCTCCTTAAGCAGCTTCCAGGACCCCCAAATCGTCCATGATAGCGCTCCAAAACTGCCTCACCTCTCTTGACTACTCCCAGGGCGCCCCCACAAGGGCCCCCGATCCGTTCCCAAGGTCCTCCCCAAAATGCCCAGAGAGCCCTCAAAACTTCCCCGAGACCACATCCCTTACCTTAAGTCTGTCTTTGTAATCCCACAATGCGCCCTACATCCCCCTCTATAGTTATCTCTGAACCCCTAGGTAGCCCCCAAATATGTCACCAGGATCCCCCAAACTTCTTTGAGACCCTGGGCCACTCTCCAAATATGGCTTCAGAAAGAAGCAACCCCCACTTAATTCGTCTCCAAGATTCCCCCATCCGACCCTCCCAAATGTGCCCCCACCACCACACCTGGAATTTCCAAATTTACCTCAGTAACCACCTTCCACTACACCCCAAGAGTCTAGCCCATTACATTCTTGCAGGCCACCTATTTCATTCCTCTAAATTTGCCACAGAACCTTCCTTTACACCAGCCTCCTGATCTAAATCTGCTTCCAGAAATTCCTGCACAGCCACCCCTCATCTCCAGCCACCCACCTAATCTTCCCCCCACATCCCTTAGGGAACTCCCCAAACCTGTCCCAGGTCTTCCCTCCTTAGACTTACCCTCCTGAGACTTCCATCTGCCCTCCTAATCCTGGCTGCCCCCTGCAGTCTGCCTTTAGCATGCCTCATGCCCCCAGAAACGCTGGGGGCTTTGGGGCTGCTCCCCAAAGTCTCCTACCAGCACCTTTACCCCTTCTGATACCCCTAGCCTAGCCTTATCAAAACTGCCATAGATACTCCCAGACTGTTGTCCCCCCTCCCCCCCAAAAAAAGAAACCTGCATTCCCACCCATCCCTAATTCTCCCCTCACACACACTGAAGTTGTCCCCATAACCCACACCCCAAATGATATTCTCATTCTGTCCCCCCAAAACACTCATATGACCTTCTAAAATCCAACCAGACTTCCTCCTCAGACCTATTACAAAGTTAAGAACCTTACTCTAGCTGCCCAAGACTTCCTTTGGCCACCGACAAAAGGTTCTCTTCATCCTCTCACGTGTGCCCTCTCAAGATGCTCCTTATCTCCAGCTTCCTTCCCACACCTCTGCCCCCCCCCCCCAAATCTTCACAGGCCAACCCTCAAACTCCCAATGGTTTATGTTTCTGGGATGCCTCCCCCTGACTGCCCTTAGGCACATACCTGAGTAGCCTCTCACACCACCTCCAAAGGCCCCATGGCTGCACCATATTCCCTTCTGAATTATTTTGTGGTCCCCAAAAATACCACTAAATCTTCATCTTTACACCACACATTTGAACTGGCCCCCTGGAAGAACACATGTTCCCACCAAACTTTGCCCAAATTTCTCAGACCCATTTTGTTGATGAGAAAAGATGGATTTAGAGGAGCTCCTGACTTGGCTAGGTCTGAACAAGGGGATCTGAGAGAGACCCCACAATTTAGGGAGGTCAGACCTAAGAATCTGTAGGGGGATGGACAGGGAAAGACCCTACTCCTTTCTTCAAAGGAATAATTTAGGGGGAGATTGAGGTGAAATACATGGAAATATATAGGGATATCAGGGAAGATGTGGCAGAATTGAGGGAGACATGGTTTTAAAAAGGATGGGGCATATCTGAGCACTATGAATTTGAGGATTCAATATATCTGAACTTTCCCCTCCACTCCCCTGGGTCCTCATGACTTGATACCCACAACTCTACCACTTAGACACACCCCCTGTCCCCTCCTTTACCATGTGCCTAGGTCAGCTGCTACCCTTTTTCTGTCCCAGCATTCCAGAGCAGGGACTCTAATCTTGGTGTCTCCTCTCCCTGGCCCACCCACCCCTGGAACACATGCCTATATTTCGCACTTCCCCCAGGCCCTCCCCCCAGTCATCTTGGCCAGGAAAAGGCCTCCCAGATCCCTCATCCCATTGTAGACCAATTATTCAGGAAATAGAAGACCTTTCCCCCCACCCCACCCCCAGTCTCCTCTGTGGAATCTTTAGTAGTTGAGGGAGCTTGTGAGCTCGTCAGGGATATGGGCCCCCTCCCCCTCCCAGGATCTGCCTTTATGGTTAGGAAAAGGTGGGTGAAAAGAACCTGCTCTTTTGAGTCAGGCTCTCTGAGGTTGGCCTGTCCCTGGCCAGGCCTGAGCTTGGGTATCTTCACCTACCTTCTGTGCCCTGGACCTTGTATGGACCATGAATGAATGAGATGAAAGTTGATAACTTACTTTGTGACCTTGAGGACATTACTTGAGCCTTGGGTTGTTTGGGGTTTTTTAATGTTTTTTTGTTTGTTTGTTTGTTTTTGACCTTGATTTCTTTATCTACAAAATGATAGGAATTGGAATAGATGTTTCATAGGATCCTGACCAGCTATAAAATTCACCTCCTTGGAGGGAAGGAACTCTATGTCCCATCAGTGAAATTGCCCATACTTTGCATTTCCAGCCTGAGAAATACAGGCCCAGGGAAAAGTCCTCTTGGAAGGCTTTGGAGGGTAGCCTAGAACCCTGTCCCTCCTTCCACTGTTTACTTTTCTTTCGGTCCCAGGATGAGTGGAAGGAGAAAGCTGCCTGGCAGCCCCTAAAAGTAGTCTCCTTGACTTTTTGATATAGCATCTCTTCTGGGTCTTTTTCTCTTCTTTCCTCCAGATGTGAGTTGGGCTGTCTTTGAGGAAGTCATTGTTTCAGGCCTTGGGACAGGTATCTGTCCTCTCCTGGGCCTAGTCCCCAAACACTATTCAAGGGTGTAACTAAATTAGCATATTAACCAGTAGCATTAATGGGGAGCCTCACTTAATTTAATTCAACAAGCATTTAGTAAACACCAGCTGTTTTGTAGATACTTGCAAACAAGGCCCTGTTTTCAGGGAGTTTGTGTTCTGCTGGCCAGCCAGCTGGAGAGCATCATCCTATCTCAGGCCAGTGAGTACTGCCCCACAGGTCTCCCTGGGAAGTGAACATCTTCTTAAAGGTACAGAGGTCCCTCTCCTGGATCCCTTAGAGCTCCCAGAAAGGGGCCCATGCCCAAAGGGACAAAACAGCCCTTTTTCCTTATCAGGGAATCCCCAAAGCAGACGTCATCAAGCTCTCATATTCTTAAGCTGAATTTGAGGCCCAAATCTTGGTGTCGGAAGGGTTCTGCCTCATACCTTGGCCAGGGTACTTCCTAAGTTCTGAGGTGGCCCCTGCCTACCAGCTCCTATTATTAGTTGTATTACACCAAATAGATTACACAGCTTGTCCTCTCTCCTTTCAATAAGTCCATGAGGGTGATAGACAAGGATTGTGATTCCCTTTTGATGGATGGAAAAACTGG
This sequence comes from Monodelphis domestica, assembly GCF_027887165.1. Lineage (NCBI taxonomy): Eukaryota > Metazoa > Chordata > Mammalia > Didelphimorphia > Didelphidae > Monodelphis > Monodelphis domestica. The sequence goes on from NC_077231.1 coordinate 100,681,553, forward strand.
GTCAGGAGTGTGAACCTTGCTTAAGATCACAGGGCTGTTTGGAAGCAGAACCAGGCTCACTTCCAGGCCTTCTTGATTCTCATGGCCAGAACTCCCCAAAGCAGCTCAGGCAGACAGTATACTCACTCTCTTTCTCTCTCACTCACTCACTCAACCCCTATCAGAATCCCTGGACATGATTCCCAAAGGTAAAAGAAAGGTGATGATGTTGCTAGAATTCCCTGCTACCATCTTGTCTCCCCCACCCTCTTGGGTTTAGTGGAAGGAACACTGGACTCAGTTGCTGAAGGCTGAGAATCAGGGCCTAGTTCTGGCACTTCCTACCTCTGTGTGATTTCACCTTGCTGAGCCTCAGTTCCCTCATTTGTAAAATTGTGATGGTGATCTTTTTCCCAAAAAAGGGGAGGAAACATTAGTTGCTTCTGACTTGGGGGATGAGGCTGGGGCTTGGGTAGATCCGAGTGCTCTACAGGGGCTGGGGACAGTGGCTCCTAAGGTCTTGCTTTGTTTCATCTACTTTATCCAAAGCCTTCTTCAGGCCTCCACCTCCCTTGTCTTCTGTGCCTGTCATTACAGTTCATTCTTGCTGAGGCCAAGCTAGTCACTTGCCCAGAGTCACACAGCTCTAATGCAAGGCCTAACTCGTGACCATTTTCTTGAACATTTCAATTCCCAGATGTCTGGGAGAGGAAGCATGCTGGGATCCCTAGGAATAGGGCAAGGGCTATCCCTTCCTATAAACCCTAGGAGAAGGGAAAGACTGGGGACCTTCTCTGATTAAGCACCACTGGTTCTGCTCCCTGGTGCAGACAGAGCAACAAACCCCCTCAACAAGGAGTTGGACTGGGACAGCATCGATGCCTTCTGTGAGCAGCTCAATAAGGAGCTAGAAGGGTAAGACATCTCACTACCTCTCTTCCCCCTTCCCCCCCACTGCAGGGGGTGTGGCAATTGGGGCTGGGGTGGAGAAGGGTTTACTCCCCTCAGCACCAGGAAGATCCTGCATTCTTGGGCTGCCTTCAGTCACTGCCTGCTTGTTCCTATGACCATCCTGTGGCCACAGGGAGATGGAGACAGATGTGCTGGCCTAAAGGAGCTCCCCACCTTCCTCTCCATAAATACCCCAAAACATGAGGAGGCAGTGGAGCTGCAAAGGCAGGTTCCCCTTGTGGGGAGTGGCCTTTCCTCTTTGTCTCTCTTTCCTACAGGCCTCCACTGGCCACTCGCCTGTTAGCCCACAAGATCCAGTCTCCACAAGAATGGGAAGCTACCCAGGCCCTGACGGTGAGAGGTCCAGGGAAAGGGAGGTCCTGCCCCTAGCCTGACTCCTGGACAGGCCTGGGGTACCCAAGGCTTGAAGCCAGAGCTAAAGCAGGTCTGGCTAAGGGGATAATGAGTAGGAATCTTTTTTAAGAGTTCTATTGGTGCCTTTTATTTTGACCTTACAATTATTACTAGATATCCCCTCTCTCCCTCTCCAATCCTATATACCTTCTCTCATGTTAAAAATTTTAAAAGGAAAAAAATTAAAAAATAGTGGGGCAGTGAGGTGGCTCAGTGAATTGAGAGTCGGGCCCAAAGATGGGAGGTCCTGGGTTTAAATCTGACCTCAGACACTGCCTAGCTGTATGACCCTGAGCAAGACACTTAACCCCCATTGCCTAGCCCTTACCACTCTTCTGCCTTATATACACTACCAATACATAGTATTGATTCTAAGACAGAAGGTAAGGGCTTAAAAAGAAAAGAAAAAAAGAGTGGGCCAAGGCGAGCTACCCCATTGACCACATTTGAAGTTAAGTCACATTCCATACCTTCAGCCCCCAGGCTCCATGATAGGTAAGAGCTCCATTGTCTTATCTCTTCTGGGCTGTGCTCAGTTTTGTTCCAAGGTCCCAGACCAGAAGTTCACTGCCCTTGGGGCCTAGAAGCCAGAGAAAGTAGATGAGAGGAAAGAAAGGACATCTCACTATTCCCTGGTCAAAAGGGCCTATCATCCCAGCTCTACATAGAGGTCTCTCCTGAGCTCTCCATTGTCAGAGTGTAGGGTTGGGGCCAGCAAGCCAGGAGGGGAGCCTAGCCCTATCAGCAAAGGAAAAAGGGCCCTGTTGGCCCAGGCCAGAAAAGTCCTGGAGCTGGGCTTATTCCTATAGAGATTGGGCTGATGGTCAGGGAGGAGAAGCAGATACTGCCTTGCCTGACCTTGTTCCACCTTCAGGTTCTGGAAACATGCATGAAGAATTGTGGCAAACGTTTCCATGATGAGGTTGGCAAGTTCCGCTTTCTCAATGAACTCATCAAAGTAGTATCCCCAAAGGTGGGTTCTAGTAGACACAGACATGGGCCCACTTCCCTCTGCCCACCCCACTCCCCAGGAATTTGGGCTCTCTCCATCCCATCCCTCCCCATGGGCCAGGGTATGAGCCCAGGGTATTTGGGGTGGAGGTACCCGGGGTTAGAGATTTATATGACTGCTCCATCCTTGTTGGGTGGGCCACCCCTTGAAGGTCCCACAGCTGCTTGCTAATAAGAGACTGAAGAATAAGAACCATGCTCAGATGGGACCTTGTTTCTCTTCTCCTCCCTTCCCTCCCCTCCCTGTCTCTGTCACTCTGTTGCCCCTATCCCACGTATTCCATATTTGTGCCTCCACCCTGGGTGCCCTACGCCTTTTACAAATCAACAGAGATGACTTAAGCGCTTCCAGCTCCCTCCTTTTTCTCCTCCGTCTTGGGAGAAGGAATGGCCATGAGGGATGTGTCAAATCCGTGGACCAGAGGGCTCCTGAGAGAGTTGTGGGGGCAGTGACCAGGTCTGGGGTCATGGGGATGGGAAAAGGGCCTTGGAGATGGACGAGTCAGGGGTCTTCTTCCTCCTTCCTGGCACAGTATCTGGGCACCCGCACCCCAGACAAGGTAAAGGACAAGATTCTGGAGCTGCTTTACAGCTGGACACTAGGGCTACCTCAGGAGGTGAAGATTGCTGAGGCCTATCAGATGCTGAAGAAGCAAGGTAAGCAAGCCATGCTTCCTCATCTCCCAGGTGAGCACCTGACATCCCTGAGCAGAAGAAATCCCAAGGCTGATAGAGTTAAAGGATAATGACTTGAAATCCTTGTCCCTCTTGGGCAGTCAGAATGACAGTTGTCCCTAGATAAGGCATGAGAACTGTCTGGCCTTGGGCCCAGTGACAGGGGTCTGGTCCGTATGCTATTCCCATAGGGATTGTGAAGATTGATCCCAAGCTTCCAGATGACGCTCCCTTCTCTGCACCCCCCACGCGGCCCAAGAATGGGATCTTTGAAGATGAGGAGAAGTCCAAGGTAAGGCAGCTGCAGAGGGAAGCTGACTACTGCTTTGAGGCAGCTTTACCTAAGCCAACATACCAGACTCTTAGGTTTTGTCAGAGTGCAGTACAAGCCAGGAGGGGGACCCAGCCCCATCAGCATCAATATCCCAACCTTTTCCTTCAACCTCCTATCCTAGGCAGATCTGGGTTAGAAAGTTGGATGGCCTTGCTGAGAAGATATGTATGGTAAATGGGGTGCTCCCAGTCTTCCCACACCTCTTTGCCAGCTCCCATTGGCCAAAGTTTCCCTCCCTTCCTTCTTGGGCTCTGTTCCACAATGGCCCTTGACCCTGCCCCTCACACCCCCATTCTCCTGTGTTCCCAGATGCTGGCCAGGCTGCTAAAGAGCTCCCACCCAGAGGATCTGCGAGCGGCCAACAAGCTTATCAAGGAGATGGTCCAAGAGGTGCCTGACTGCTGAGTACATGGCAGCTACAGGGAGGGGCCTTCAGAGCTCATGGGGAAGGAAGGGGGAATGTGACTTGTTTGGGGCCAAAGTAGTAGGTGAAAGAGATAGGGAGAGAAAATGGACTTGAGTTTCATGAGGGCCAACACCTCCCTTCTTTAGCTTGGGCAAGTCTCCCTTCTCTGAGAGAGAAGACTGTAACAGGTAGGGCAGTGGATATAGTACTTGCCCCGAGAGTCAGGAAGACTCCTCTACCTGAATTTAAATCTGGCCTCAGACACACTTCCTCACTATATGACCCTGGGAAAGTCACTTCACCCTGTTGGCCTCAGTTTCCTCATCTGTTAAATGACTTAAAGAAAGACATTGCAAACCACTCCAGTATCTTTGCTAAGAAAACCTCAAATGGGGTTTCCAAGGTTTGGACATCACTGAAACACCTAAACACCCTCCTCCTAGAGTTGGGAAGATCCCCTGAGAGGATGTCCAAGAAAACACCTTGTTAACTACAAAGGCCTATTATGATGCCTAGGCCAGACAGAAGCATAGAGTCCTGTGCCAGGGGCCCAAGCACCTAATGAAGGCCTGTCCTGGGACCCTAGAGCAAAGGTTGGCCCTGGGATGGGAACCTTCATCACACTGGCACACCCTTATACTCTCACACACTGTCCTCCTGCCTTTACCATGTCCTTCCGTTTCCCCACCAGGCCAGCTAGGAGAATGACCATTTGTTTCCCATCTCTCACACATACCCATTGGCAGTCCCACTCCCTTAAGTTCATTTCTTTCCATCAACTATTTAATCATCTACAGAGTTGACTCATCTCTTTCCCCATTTATACATCAGGAAACTGAGGCCCAACGTTAAACAGAAAGGTCAGGATTTGAACCCAGGCTCTAACTCAATGAGTCACATTCTTCATGTAGAGTGTCCTGAGCCTTGGGCACTGCCTGAGAGGCCTTCCAGTAGGACAGACAGCAACCTCAGTGGTTTATGGAGGCAGAAGAGGGAGGTGCAAGCTCAGGAGACCTGTGAGCCATGTGGACATGGACACACCTCCCTCCACCCTTTGTTCGGCCTGTCCCCAGGATCAGAAGCGGATGGAGAAAATCTCCAAGCGGGTCAGTGCTATCGAAGAGGTGAATAACAATGTGAGACTACTGACTGAGATGGTGACCAGCTACAGCCAGGGCGAGACCTCGGTGGGCAACGATGAGCTCATGAAGGTGAAGCCTGGTCTTCTGGGGCCTTCACCCTGCCCCCACCCCCTGTGGCCAGGGCTTCTCTCAGTCCTGCTTTCTCTTCCCTTTGGCCTTTCAGGAGCTGTACCAGCGCTGTGAACGGATGAGACCCATGCTGTTCCGTCTGGCCAGTGACACTGAGGACAATGATGAGGCCTTGGGTGAGCCTGGACAGACAAGGGCTGCCTGCCTGCCTCCTGCCCTCTCTGGGAGGTCTGCAAGTTCAGAGAGTAGCCACAAGGGGGCCCTTACTGCTTAGCTGGGCCTCCCACTGCAGAGGCAACCAGGATTTCATTTTGAGCCTCTTAACATTTCCTTAGGGATTTTTTGGAAACCCCTGGGCGAAGCCATGAGTCACAAAGCCCTAGCCTCGGGCCCTCCTCTCCTTTCTAGATTAGCCATGGCTCTCTCCTGGGTGGTCCTACAATTCAGTAAATATCCATTAAGTACCTACTGTGTACAGAGCCTGGTATTCAGTGCTGAGGGAGAGCCAGGGGAGATCCCTGAGCAGTGCTGACTCTGGATTCCTTCCGCCTCTCATTTCTCCCTCTTGCCCAATCCCAGCTGAGATCCTGCAGGCCAATGACAACCTGACACAGGTGATCAACCTCTACCAACAGCTGGTGAAAGGAGGAGAGGTCAATGGAGACACAGCTTCTGGCCCCCTTCCAGGTGAGCAGATTAAATGTGCCAGCTAAGGAGAGGGCAGGGAGAAAAGAGGGGGCAGTGATTATCCAAGATAGCTACAGAGAAAGGGGAGAAGGCAGCTCTGAGTACACAGGTTGGAGGGGCAGGGTGGAGTTTTGCTGGGTAACAAGCATGAGGGTGGTGACAAAGGTCTAGAACTCTGGTAACTTAGGATGTGTGACTCTTTTCTCCCTTCTCCCCACAGGTAGCACCTCAGCTCTCCTGGACCTCTCTGGACTGGACATGCCTCCAGCAGGCTCAGCCAGCCCTGCCCTACCAAGCCTGGCAAGTGGCTTGGCCAGACCAGAGCAGCCCACCTCTGTCTCCCTGCTTGATGATGAGCTCATGTCTCTAGGTAAAAAAGGTGGGGAGGGGCAAGGGTCTGCTCCCTAGAAGGGGCAGGGATATGGTGCCACACCCCATCTATGCGCTGCTGACCCTTAGATCTACAACAACCACTCACAGAGGCCCTGAGGGGAGTCAGGCCAAAGGCAAGAAAGAGGGTTTGACTGAGAAAGGAGAGTGAATCCCATTACTGCTCTCTTTCTAATAATATAACTTAGCTTCAGGTACTGATGGGGGAACCAAGCCTGGGAACCCATACCAAAGAGGCCTGATGAAGGGGGTCTCCAGCCAAAGAGCCTCTCAGGACTCTGGCAGGCCCAAGTCACAGCCCCTAAGCCTGGCCTCTAACCAGCCTCCTTGGGCTTGAGGGACCCACAGGATAGTTCTCCCCAAACTGTTTCTTTCTGTTCAAGAAAGACCTCAAGAGCTTGGGAGTCACAGTTGCCAGAAGGGAGGAAGGTAAAGACAACTCATTGACTCTTAATTCCTGGGTGCTGCTGTGCTGTGATGAGGGACTGGTGGTTTGACCAGATTCCTTCTGATCTTCCCCTCCTCCCCATTGGAGCACATTGGGCAGCTGGCCTTATGGGAAGGAGGTCTGAGCCTATCATTCTACCTCCTGCTTTTAGCCCCAGGAGCTTGAGGAGCAAGCCAGACAGCCAGCTACAACTGCTTCCTTCTGGTTTTCTCTCCCCAAAGCCCCTATGTCCAAAGGGAGCTTTGGGGCCAGCCCCAGAAAGACAGAGCAAGACTTTGGGTCTCTAGGTCTAGGCTAGGTCTATGGTCCTCGGCCTTATCACTGAGGACAGGACCCTAGGCTCTGGCCTCCCAGCCTGAATAGGCAGGAGAATGGAAAGCTAGTCTATTCCTATGCTGGCCTGATGAGATGGAATCAAACTCTCTGAACTCATCCTTCAGTTAGAGTTGAGATTCATAGCCTTAGAACTGAGCAGACCCACTGAACCTTGCTGGCTGGGACCTGACCTCACTGTGTCGTCCCATTAAGGATCAGGATCATCTCCAGGGCCAGCCTGGTTCTGAGCCTATGTCTGGTGGGAACCAGTAAGAGAGCTGCCCTTCCTCCATTCTTCCCTGTGATTGGGGTGGCCTTGAAAGGTAGCAGGCAGAGTCCTGCAGTCTGAAAACCCAGCCAGGCCTTGCATGCTTTTCCTGCCCCTTCCTCTTCTGCCCCCCCCCCCCCCCCACACACACACACACCAGCTTTTGGTTTTAGTTGGTGATGAATAGAAATAAAGGAAGGGGAAGATCTCAACTTCTGTGGTTCAAGGAGGGAGGAAACTAGCCCAGAGAGCCTTGACAGCTCTTCTGCTCTTTGGAGCGCTCTTTGTAAGGCCAGCCTGAGCCTCAAGCCTGAAGAATGCTAGCAATCATCAGCATAGTAAACCTGTCAGGTAGATGCAATTGTTATGTGCATTTTACAGATGAGGAAATAGGGGCACAGAGTTGAAGTGACTCCCAGGGTCCCCCAGGTCCTAAGTGAGTTTGTTTTCAGATCTTTCAGCCAGTATATGCCCTTGCCAGCAACCTCAGCAAGATAGATCCCTCCCCTCCCTAAACAGGCATCCCTTTGTGACAAAGAGTTCTGGGCTGGCATATGTCCAGAAGTAATGAGTCCTGAGAAGAGCTATCTCACAGAAAGTAACCCTGGAAAGATTGGAATAGGAAGACACCAGACTTGTCAGGGACATATTCAACCCCCATTTTGTGAGCCATGAGTTCAGAATAAGTCACTTCTTGCTCCATGAGCTTCTTTCCTCATCTGTGAAGAGGAAGGAATCCTGTTTGCAGCAACCCTCACAGGGAAGACAAGGTTTTGGAAGCCTCAGTGACCTCAGAGGGGAGGTCTTGGTAACATGGATCCTCATGCTCCTCACTCAGGACCTTGGGCATCATAAGCCATAATGATGGGGCCAAAGCTCCCCAGCACCCTGGTGTGCCTAGGGATGGCCCCTTGGTGGCCAGCCTTTCCTGACCTCAACCTTCAATTTGCCTTTGCAACTCTTCCCATTGTTCTGGGGCTCTATGGGGCTCATTCCTTGGCCAGAACCTTCACATAATGAAAAACATTTCAACCCATCCTCTGGTGGGTTGCATTAGATGTCTCCTAGACTCCCTTCCCACACTGAGATTCCAATTCTGGAGGACAGGGATGTGGCAGGGGAGCTTGAGGCCCAGTGTAGCCTTTTCCATAAAACCCTGTTCTTATTCTCATCCTTTTGTTCTCAGGCCTCAATGATCCCACACCCCCATCAGCCCCAAGCCTGGACAGTGCAGGATGGAACAGCTTCCAGGTAGGAAAGGGAAAAGGAACAGGTAGTCTAGGAAGCCTGCCTAACCTGTACGGCCTCCTTAGAGAGAGCTAGGAAGTCATGGGGCAGAGCCCAGGTCAGAGAGGGAAGTGACTGCTCAGAACAAAGCAGGAGAGGCCAAGCTTCCTTGTGAGTCTGAGGACTAGCCGAAAGCATAGGGCCTGGCTTCTCCCTTGGAGAGAGGAGCCACACTCCAGACTGTTTTCACTTTCTTCCTGGGGCAGGGCACCCCCTCTGACTGACCCAACCCTGTGGGGCTTCCCAGCCAAGTAGATGGAAGGAGGGTCAAACACCTGGGGGGAGAGGGAGGGAATAGGTGAGTCCATTGGTTTCCAGCTCCGCTCTCTCTGCTCTGCCCTTGCCAGTCATCAGAAAGCTCTGAACTCGCCAGTACAGCTCCCCAAACCGATAGCCAGCCCTTGCCCCAGATGCCTTCATCGTCCTCCAGTGGGCTTGATGACCTGGACCTCCTAGGGAAGACTCTGCTACAACAATCCCTGCCCCCAGAGTCTCAGCAAGTTCGGTGGTGAGGATGGGAGCCCCCAGCCCCAGCCAACTGGGAGGTAAAAGGGCCAGGCCTGAATATACTCAGTGCCCAGCCTGGCCCCAAGGTTGGGTATCCCACAGTGACTGATACTATTCTCTGCCAGGGAAAGGGGTAGCATGGAAGAAAGAAGATGAGTTCTGGTTCTTGGCTAACAGCAGAGCCAGGCCTTGGGACATCAGACCATTGAAGTGCAGCCCAATGTCACAAGTGTGACATGAGGGGAGCAACAGGCCTTGAAAACAGGCACAGAGGATGCCTTCAGCCTCAGCCCTGGAGTAAATGAGAGCCCACTTGCCTCCTTCCCATCAGCACCCACCTTCACCTTCCTCTTCTTCCTCCAAAGGGAGAAGCAGCAGCCAGCCCCTCGACTCACCCTTCGTGACCTCCAGAACAAGAGTAGCACCAGTGCCCCAACACTGCTCGCCAGTGGTTCCTGTGATCCCCTGTCACCCCCACGGCCCCCGGAGCCAGCACAAGAGATCTCCCTGGCCAACCTCACTGTGCCCCTAGAGTCTATCCGACCCAGTAAGTGAAGGCAGGGCTGGGGAACCACAGGCTTTGTCCTTACCCAATGCCAGCCTCTTTCCTCCTTCCCCTCTGCATTAAGAATTTGGGTCTAAGATGTGGCTTCTGTCCTGGCAAAAGCTTTCGACCTCAGACCAGTCCCTTCCCCAGTAAGGACCTCTGCCTGCTCATCTGTAGAATGGAGCTGGCAGTGTATCCCTTGGCCAGAGGGAGTAAGGCCGGTGTCCATCCGTTCTCTTGGCATGTGTGCCCATAGCCTATAGAACAGATGACAGAAGGTGGTCAGGGATGATATAAACCTCATACTCCCCACAGGAGAGTGAAGGTTTGGGGGTTTCTCTGTTATCACCAGATTGTGTCCCCTCCCTAAACCTCCACCCTAGGATACTATCATTCTGGCCTTGGAAATGCCCCTGGGGACCCATAGCCACTCCCCCACAACTCCTGCCCCTTCTTTCTTCTTCCCCCTGCCCCCATGCCCCGGCTGCAGGTAGCATCTTGCCTGTAACTGTCTATGACCAGCATGGCTTCCGAGTCCTCTTCCACTTTGCCCGGGACCCTCTGCCCAGCCGGCCTGATGTGCTGGTAGTGGTGGTTTCCATGCTGAGCACAGCCCCGAAGCCAATACGGAACATTGTCTTTCAGTCTGCTGTCCCCAAGGTGACCTCTTCATGGGGGGGGCTAAAGGGGAGGAAATGGGGATGGAGGATGGGAGAGACCCTTTCTTTCACCTTCAGTGGTGACTAAAGTCATAGGAGACTTCTCTGTCTCTAGGCCTCAGTTTCCACATCTGCTCACTGAGGATGTTGTACCAGAGTCCCACCCTAAAGTCTTTCAGGAGAGGAAATGTTGTGGCCTCCCCTTGTCTCTCGCCAGGGCAGGAGAAGAGGGGGGGAAGCCCAAAGAGTTGAGGGGTTGGGCCAAAGGGCCAGCGTCGGATGGCCTTCTGATACTATCTGTCCATCCCCAGGTGATGAAAGTAAAGCTGCAACCCCCCTCAGGCACTGAGCTCCCTGCCTTCAACCCCATTGTCCACCCCACAGCCATCACCCAAGTCCTGCTGCTCGCCAACCCCCAGAAGGTAAGCAAGAGCAAGTAGTTAAGGGTCTCAGACTACTGGAGAGGGAGTGCTCAGGGGCCAGAGCCCTAACCCTCACCCAAATCCAGGCCTTTCTACTCATCTGGGATTCTCTCTCCTATCCTTCCTCCCCAGGAGAAAGTCCGCCTCCGGTACAAGCTGACCTTCACCATGGGTGATCAGACCTACAACGAGATGGGAGGTGTGGACCAGTTCCCCCCACCTGAGTCTTGGGGCAGCCTCTAGAAGCTGGCTGGGAAAGGAAAGGTTGTATGGGAGGCTCCAAGGAAGCCTGTCCTCCAGGGTGGGGACGGGGGCCCAGCCCAGACCTCCTTGGGGCCTCTACTACCCCCATTCTCACCCTCTGTTGGTTAGGACTTCACTTGGAAACCTGTGCTCCCCAGGATGGGGACCAGCTCCCCCCTCTAGCCATATACACTGGGGTCTGGTGCTTCTCTCCCCAGTGTTTCTCCTATGACCAGCTCTTCCCCACCTTCCTCTTCCTCTTCCTTACTGAGCTAAATCCAGAAGGAGAGGCAGAGGCTAGAGCTTTCCCCTAGTACAACAGCCTCATCTCTTACAGATCCATCCCTTAGTCAGGGACATCCTACTTGGTCTGTTGAGATGCAGGAGGGCAGGGCAGGGAGGGTGAATGAGTGTCTGTCCCTTCTGGGCTTTGGGAAAGGTTTGGGTGGTCAGGACCCTCAGCACCACTGTAGCAGTCTTGGGAGGGGGCCAGGCTGAGGCACCACGGGATGACCCTGGAACTGAATGGGGCCGGAGCCCTGTTCTCTTATGCCTTATGGGAAGGACCAGCCATAAGCCAGGGGTGGCCTTACCAGAGTGGAGATTGTTCTACAGGACCCAGAGCCCTGGGTGTGCCACTGCCGCTGCCGAGCCTCCCCCTCTCCCTTCTCCTATGAGGGATAGCACTCCCATAGGAACTGGGTGGAATTTGGGGGTATTCACCTCCACCTGTTTGCACTTCTCTGGTGTGGGATTAGACTTTCTTTCCATTTGAGTCTATCTCTGGCCACAGTCTGGGTGGAGCAGGTGGCTGGGGAAGGAAATCCCAGGTCACCTGCCTTCCTTCCTCCAGCATCACTTGTAGGGAGGCCTCTCGGCCAATACCCACAAACGAGATGGGGAAGGAATTGCTGGGCCCAGATTGTGCCTCAGTGGCAGGTTGGGAACAGCTGGCAATGGAGGTCCTCCCCGCAGACAGTCTTGGACTTCAAGCAGCTTCTCCCTTACTGACATTCTCCATGTCTCTTCCATCATGGACCCTGCAGGATTGCCACCCTGGGCCCATGTGTGTCTCATGTCCACCTGCAGTCAGAGGGACATGCTGCATTGGGTGTGGTGTATTTATGGGATAAAATAAAGAGAGTTCTTTCCTGGACCCTTTTTGAATTGCTGAGGTTGGGGAGCTCTCTGCAAGCCCTAACATCCAGGGGCTAACCCCTGAGCCCTCCCAAGATGGCCAAGTGTCCAACCTGTGTCACGAGGCTCCAGGAGCAGCCTCTGCACAGGAAAGGACTCATTGCTGTCACCGGCTGGGAGGAAGGTCTGGACTATGGGTGGGACAGGAAGTGCTGCAGCAGTATAGAGATTGGATGTTAGACATCTTGCTGGCAAGGCACCTGTTTCCTTATCTGCAAAGTCTGGCTCCTTTTGTAAGAATTGGCATTTACACAACACCCTGGGGTTTAGAGAACACCTTAGAGCAACCTCTCATTCGACCCTCACAACCCTGGGAAGCCAGTCCTATTACTCTTGCTTTATAGGTGAGCCAGCTGAGGCTGGGGTTCTGTGGCTTGCCTCAGGACCCAGAACTAATGAGGGCCTAGACTGACTGGATGGCCATACTGCTCATCCCCACCGCACAGTTGTGAAGTTGGGCTTTGCCTACTTGGAGCAAGGCCAGACCATTGCCAGATGACATGAGCTGCTGTAGCTGAGAATTCATCAGCTGGCCTCCAACCCAGGCCCTGCCAAGGGGAGAGGAGGAGGGAGATTTTGAATTAGTGTGGCCTAAAATTGGAGAGATGAGAACTTGAACTAATCAAAGAAGCCAAGGTATAGCTCAGTGTTGTGAAGGATGAAGACAAGATGCTGTTAGGAACTGAAAGAGAGTGATGGAAATGAGGCTTGCCATTGCTAAGTTCTTGGACAACTCCTGCCTACTTGGATAATGGGGGGCCTAGAAGCAGGAAGTGATGACTTCAATCAGAGTTAGTGGCAGGGCTGAAATGAACCACATGGTCTTACCACAGGCTGGCATACTTTCAATGTGCTTCCATTTGGCAGTGTGGTCGATTGAATGCCCTCTCTAGTTCTCAAGTGTGATATAGTCACAATCCACAGTCCCTTTGAGTCTTTTTTTTCCATCTTTCAAATTGGGATGATGATTCTGGAGAGCACCATCAGCCCAGGTGTATGCAGTGAATTTCTACAGCTGGCATTCCAGACTCCTGCTTCCTATCTGATGTCAGTCTGGATCTTGATGGGGGACCTTCTGGTCTGTAGATGCCACAAGCTCTGCCCACCACCACTGCACCTCTTTTTAGGCATTAGGTCTTTAATGTAGTGGCCTTTGCAGGCATCATTTCTCAAGGCCCAAGTCATCACAGCTTGTGCTACAGCCTTCTTGCTGACCTCTGAGGGACCCAAAATGGAGCCTTTGGAGTCCAGAATATTCAGTGCTTTGATGCCAGAGAGCATCCCCATTGTTAAACAGCTCAGCTTCTGTATCTGAGGAGCAGCTCATTGCCATTGGACACAATCTTAACTTCCAACAGCAGACCTAGCTTGTTCTACATCAGTATAGTTCTTGCCTATAGGCAAGTGTACTGATGAATTGCCTTATCAACTGCCCCCCAACTCCATCTAGAGTTAAAATGAGATATGTTGGGGGGGAGCGGTTGGCCTACTTGGTTTTTCCTATGTGCATTTCAAAACTTTTTTTTAAAACTCTTACCTTCTTAAAATTAATACTGTGTATTGATTCCAAGATAGAAGAGCAGTGGGGATTAACTGACTCACCCAGGGTCACAGAACCAGAAAATGTCTGAGTTCAGATTTGAACCCAGGACCTCCCATCTCTATCCACTGAGCCACCCCCAGTTGCCCCCTCAAAACTACTTTTGAATGACCTTGTAATCACTGAGATGACCCTAGATGCTTAGGATTTGGTGACATCAACATGTCCCACTCAGAAGTATCTGAAGACCCTCACTATCCATAGAGTCCCTCTTTTACTGTTCAAGATATGCTCCCTGACAGTAGAGCCCAACTGTATCATGTGTGGTATTGATTATCGCCCTAGGCATCCTGACAATTAGATAAGATGAGTAAGTTCTTTTCTATGGTTGCACTGTACCAGGAGCATTATATGGTCATCACGTGCATAGGAAACACCTTTCTGAAGGAAGTCTTCTGACCAAGCCAGATTTATACAAGACTCAACCTTGGGGAAGGAGGATAAAAGATTGCAGTTAGTCAATGTAATGTCCTCCATACCTCCTAGTTCATTGTGTAACTTGGGTCTTCTATGGAAAACACACCAAGAGATCTAAGCTACAAGGGCACCCAAGATGCATGCCAACAAGTATCTGGCATCTGTTCTAAGGCCCCTCCTAGCTATCGACCAGTAATGGTGAATCTTTTAGAGATGGAGTTCCGGGCCTCACCCCCAGACCAATTGCTGTGCCCACCCCCTCCATCTGGAGGAGGAGGGGGTGTCTGGAATTAACCCAGGCGAGGGAGAAAGCACCCCCATTGGCTGCTGGGCAGAGGGGCAGGTAAAGTGAGGAATGTCCTCAGGCTTGTGGAAAGGGGAAGAGAAATGGCTCTGCCCTGAATCCTCTGGCATTCTAGTAACAGCATGCCTACAGATAGGACTCTTGGCATGTACGTCATATGTTAATCACTGCTAGACAGTATTGGAGCCACAGTTGGGATTCACATTTGATTTGCATACCATACATCAGTGATGGTGAGCCTGTGACAGGTGCCAAAGAAAGCACAAAGCTCTCTGGGCACACATGCCACCCTCTTCACCCTCCAGAGTCCGTTACTAGAAAGGCAGAGGGACTCGAGTAGGGCAGCTCCCCTTTCCCTCTCCACTGTGCCTGATGACATTTTTTCACATCCCCTCCCCTGCTGCCCAGCATCCCAATAGGAGTGCATAGGGGGTAAGGTAGGCAGCTCACAGGTGGAAGACCTGGAGGGGAGCTGAGCTCTTGGGCCACTCCCCCTTTCCACATGCTCCTCTTATCACCTGTCCCTCTGCTCAGCAGCTCATTTGGAGCACTTCCTCCTTCCCCTGCCCGGGGTAAAGGGGTGGAATGTGACACTCAGTCTCTGGTGGGGGCAAAACCTGGCACTGTCTTTAAAAGGTTCACTATCCCTGCCATATAGGGTTACATAGTTGTCTCAGGTGATTTTTAAGTTAATTTGGCTTTCCCCAGATGTCACTTATTTTCATCATCGTTCATAGCTGCTGCTATTCCCAGAAGTTAGGAAGCATTTTCACAGGTTTTACTCATTTGAGAAATCCGAAGTACAGAGGAGGAAAGTCTCTGGCCCCAGGTCACCTAGGCATTTTAAAGAGCACAGAGAAGACCCAAGAAATTGAGTAATAGGCTAGAGAAATGAGGAACTTGGAAAAAACACAGAACTACTAAAGTAGTCAGAAAGACCAAATCTTTAAGTCAGGAGAGGGATAGGTCCAATATTCAGCCGCTACACAGAGCTCAGCACCAAGAACCACGCAGGGCCTATACCCTGGGGACTGGGAACATATCCCTGGGAGAAGACACCAGGCTAGGTGCTTTCTCCAAGGAACAATTGAACTTGGGGAACTAGGGGACAGGAAAATATGATTGATTGATGTCACCATGGTTACAAGGAAATGAGAAATTCACCAGAAAGGCTTATCAGGGAGAGGCTGATGCTTTACAATGGATACAAAAGAGAAGGGTCCAGCCAAAGACAGGGCTACCTGGGAGAGGAGGTTGATACCATGGGAGAAACTACTAAGCAAAAGGATACTTGGCATTTGCTTAGGTCTGCTAGTTCCAGCCAACTAGAACCATTAAGTACCTTAAGGTCTATTCAATCTGAAATGGTTAAGTCTGAAACTTCCCTTGGGATGAATTCTCAAGGGAACTGGGGCAGAATTTGGGTCTCCAGGTTTCGAGTTGACAGAGAAAGGGGAGAGTTTTTCAAAAACACATTCTCATGGGGTATTTAGGTGGCTTAGTGGCTAAAGAGATAGGCCTGGAGACAGGAAGCCCTGGGTTCTCTTGAGTAGTCTCAGACACTTCCTAGCTGTGTGAACCTAGACGAGTTACTTAACCCCCATTGCCTAGCCTTCACTCCTCTTCTGCTTTGGAACCGATTCTAAGCATTGTTTCTAAGAAGGCAAGGGTTTACAAAAAAATAAAATGAATATGATATACAAACAAAAAGCAACCAAAAAACCTTTTTGTACATTTTAATTTATATCATTTGCTTTTACACCTTTATTTCTGAATGCCTCCCTTTCCTTCAGCTGATCAGGCAAGCTATCTCTTGTAACAAACACTAAAAAAAGAAAGGAAAAGGAACCATTTGGTAAAACTGACCATGAATTTGACACATCCATAGGCCCCCATGTGTTTCAACAATTATAAGTCTAAGGAATTTTGAGGTTTACACATGTCTGCAAAGAAGGGAGGGAAGCACATTTCCTCAGCTCTTCTTTCAAGACAAGTTGGCATCACTCAAGACTTTAAAATTAAAAAAAAAAAGGAAAAGATATACGGGAAGAAGAATGTGGGGTAGCTCAGAAATGTAAAGTGAGGCAAGGGATGGGATTTCAGCAACCCTGGTGTTCTGGCCCTGAGTACAATCGTACCAAGAGGGTGGCATCTATTTGAGGAGAAGCACTGGCCAGAGGAAAGGTTCTGAGAGAAAGTGAACATTCACTTAAAGGATTCTCTACTTCAGGAAAGGGACCCCTTAAGAGACTTCTATAGCCCTGGCCCATTCAGAAGAAGATTCCATTTCTATCCAGCTTTTCAGGGGTGTATTTATGGCATTCAGTAAAACCTGCTTGTGTAATCCTACCACTGACATAATACCTTAGGCCCTGCCCTATCCGTAGCTGTTTGTGCTATGAAATCATGGCAGTGCCTCAGTTTCCCCACATGCAATTGGAACTCAGGAGTCACTGCTGCCAACTCATGACTCTGGAGTGCTCGGTGAGCTTTAAAAACAAGATACAAACAAAAGGTGTTCCCAGATGCCTGGTGATGGGAAACTGAGTCATCCTTCCAGAGTCTGATACTAAGTGACTTGACCTGCCCAGGTTGGGAGCACACCCAGGCCCTTGTCATCAAGGCCTAATCATAATCTTAGCTCCTATTTATCTAGGCTTCCAGGGTTTACAAAACACTTCTGGACCAGCACCACCCCTGTTCCTCTGGAGACCCAACTTTAAGGGATCTTCAGAACTCAGTAAGGTCCCAGAAACGTTCATCTCCCTATTGGCTAACCTCCTGAGAGAAGCCCCTGTTAGGCTGAATTCACCATTTGACAGGGAGGGGGAGACTGAGACCCAGGAAAGTTAAATGACTTGTACCAGGTCTCACAGCAATGAACTCCTCTCCCATTCTTCCCACTCCCACTTGCCCCAGGCCTAATTGCTATCCCTTAATCAATTAACAATAATTTATTTATATGTTTAAATCCCTTACTTTCTATCTCAGAATCAATATCAGTTCCAAGGTAGAAAGCAGTAAGGTCTGGGCAATAGGAATTAAGTGACTTGCCCAGGGTCTCACAGCTAAGAAGCCTGTAGTTAGATTTGAACCCTGTCCCTAAGCCTGGCTCTTTATCCACTGAGCCATCCAGCTGCCCCCAAAAGCATTTACTTACCTACTCCATGTTCTAGGCATAGTAGATACAAAGGAAGAGATAAACCAGGCCCTTTCCTCAAATCTAAGGTTATGCCTCTGAGATTTTATACAGGCTGTGCCTCCCAAGCCTGGAATCAATGCCCCTCTGTCAACCCTCATTTCAAAGCTTACATCTTCCCTGTCCATGCCTTTGCACAGGCTGTCCCTGATGCCTGGAATGCCCTCCCTTTCTAATCTCCACCTTTGGCAACCCCTGGATTCCTTCAAAGTTCAACTTCCCTGAGAGGCTGGACGCCCATCAGGCTATATCCCAAGGCACAGCCAGAGTTTCTGGGGATAAGGACAACATTGTCTCCATATTTTACAGATTCAGGAATTGGAAAGTGACCAGCCAGAAAAGTCGAATTTGAACCCAGATCACCTAATTCCAGGTCTCGTGTCCACATAGCCTTTCTCTCATCCTCTCACCTTTTAAGATTCAGGGGAGAAGAAGAAGGGAAGTTCTGAGTGTGTCTGCAGATCCCAGAGCCTGGAGAGCTGGAGCTGGAGCTGGGGGCCAGGATGGCGTCAGGGCATCAGGATTTTTCTCACCTTTCAGGCACTGTGGACCTCAATTAATCCCCATCCAGCCAATAGACTCTGAGCAACTACCCCAGGGGGCAGTAGCCAGAACACATAATGACAATAATCACAAGGGGATCTCTTTGCATAATTCCTGTGAAGGAGATCAAGCTAGGAGCTCAGAGTTCAAATCCAGCCTCTGCCACTTAGCCCCTCTGAGACCTTGGGAGGGAAGTGGGCTCTTGTCTTGGTCATCATTCCCCACTGCTCAGGCCTCCCTAAAGTAGTATGTGTTGGGGGGGGGGGTGTTAAAGAAAGGGATGGTGGGAGTCACCGTCTGATGAGAAACCTCCTGCCACTAAACCTTCCGAAGACTTGTGAAAATTAATGTGTATTTAGGGTATTGTGATTGACTGCTAGTCCTGTCTGGTTGGTGGGGGCAGAGGTGAAGGCAGGATGCTTTTAGGGTCAAAGAATTTAGTGCCTGGAGGTTCTCTCAGAAGATATGGAGATTTTTTTACAGATGGGTAAACTGAGGTTTAGAGAAGACAAAGAATATGAAAGAGAGCATTAGGAAGGAGAACCAGAAGCCAAGTGGGCCCAGCATTGCTTCATCAAGGAAGCTCTGGGACTTGAAACAGTATCCTGACTGCCCTCAGGGGGATGTCAGTCTAATGGAGACTCAAGAGGAACAGTGGGAAACAGTGTTCAGCAAAGATAACATTGGGATACATCAGGAGACTTAGACTCTCACTACTGTGGGAAGAACCAAAGACACTCCCCAGCATTTTCTAAATGGGGAAATTGAGGCATGAGTTTTGTGATGAGGCGCCATGATTTGTTAGCAGAGGGCCTGCTGTTCAATTCTGGCCTTATTTCCCACATATTCCCAGGGCAAGTCACTTATCTCTAAGCCTGTCTCGTCGTGTAATGTGAAGGGGCTGGACTAGATAGCCAAAGAGACCCTTCTAGAGCTAGACCTAGAATACTCTGACCTAGGGCTCATCTGGAAGGACGCGTGGGGTCACTCACCCTGGCCCTCCCACCTCACGTCTCAGAAAGGTCAAGACAGCCTGGCCCAGTCTTGGTTCTGCCACTCAGGAACTGTGTGACCCTGCGGTTGTAACAACTCCTCTGAGCTTCAGTTTTGTCATCTGAAAAAGGACTTTGTAAATCTTCAGGGGCTGCGGAAATACGAGTTTGCCCCACATCGCGTCCAGTTCAGAAGTGGCAGGGCGCGGAGACTCGACTCCAGGTCCAGTGGGCTTGGATTGTGCACATGCCAGGCCCAGGGATACAAAGATGAATGCTGTCCAAGAGCTTTGTTCTGCTGGCATGCACTGCTCCTCTCGGGTCATGTGACATGATTTGGGAGATGACAGAGAAGGGCTAGAACCCAGGAATTTTGGATTCCCCATTCTCCAGTGTGAGGGGCCTGTCCACACTGAAGCAGGAATTCACAGCTGAATGTTGGCTGCCCAAAGTACCCTGGAGGCCATGTCATGGTGTGGCGATGACCCTGGGTTCTCAGGGGCTGTTATGCATGCATTCTACAGTACCTACTATGTGCTGGGGAATGCAAGGACAAGAAATGAAACCATTCTAGGACTCAAAGAATTTCTCTAGCCCAGGCAAGCCACTTAGCCTCCTTGCCTAGCCCTGACTGCTCTTCTGCCTTGGAGCCAATACAGGATTGATTCTAAGACAAAAGGTAACGGTTTAAAAAAATAGTGAACCTACTATACAGCCATTTGGCCAGGAGAGCTTTTATATAGTAGAAACAGTCTGAGGAACAGCTAGGTAGCACAGTGGATAGAAAACTAGACCCAGAGACAAGAAGTCTTGGGTTCAAATCTAGTCTCAGACACTTCCCAGCTGGGTGACCCTGGGCAAGTCACTTAACCCTCATTGCCTAGCCCTTACCACTCGTCTGCCTTGGAGCCAATACACAGGATTGATTCCAAGACCTAAGCTGAGGGTTAAAAAAAAAAAGAATTCAAAGAATTTCTATTAAATTGGAAAGACTGCCAGCTCCCAGGAGATGATGGACTGTGGGGCCTGACTCTACCTCTCTTCCTGCTTCAGATTCCCCATCTGCAAAGGGAGGGACTTGATCATGGAATCTTGACTTAAGGACTCGCCATCTTAAGGGAGTCTCACAATTCTAAATCCCCTGACCACTTTTCTGCCTTCAAGCCAGTACTGAGTATTCATTCTAACATGGAAGGTAAGACTTTTAAAAAGAAAAATAAGAAAATAATTAAAAGAAAGAGGAGGTTGGACTTTCTGAGGCGCCATCTGGTTTCTCATCTCAGGGCTCCATGAGAGTGGGTAAGCCACACTTTCACCTCTATTGGCCTCAGTTTCCCCATCTGTAAAATGAGAGTTCTCGAAAGCCATTTCCAGTCACCGAGGGCTCCTTTTGTAGGGACAAAACCCTTCCCTGGCCCCCCAAATCAAAGGTGTTTGGAGTGAGCCCAGAAGGGTCTGCAGAGCTTATCCAGCCCAGGGCTCTTGGTCTGGAGCTTGTGAACCTGAAACCTGTTTGGGGACAGCTATCACAGTAGAGTGGTTTTCCCCTATAATCTGATGTCGTTTTCAGGGTGGGTGGCATAAGAAATTAAATGGGAATCTGGGGAGAGCCGCAGACAACCTGCAAAGGCCAGCAGAAGACACAGAAAAGGTTTAGAAAGCCCGAAATATATGAGAGTATCGTGTGATACCAACATCTTCTCTGAGATTTACACAAGTTCTCCTTGAAAGTGAAAATAAGGGAAGAGTTACCGTTGGCAGAAAGAATGGACGCGGAAGCCCCTTCTGTTGATGGCACACAAAGGCTAGAAATGTGGAAATGTCTTAAAGTGTTTAGTAACTTACAAATGCACCTAAGAGGCTGTCAGCACCCCAGAAAGGAAAGAGAAAGCATGTAGATTTCTCCTCTGGTGGAAAGGGAGGGCAAAAAACGGTTACACAGATTTTCCAGGTCAAGGAAGCTGGCACCCCTAACTCCACTGATATGGAAGGGATGACTGTATTTTATTTCATTCATTTAAAAACATCATTTGAGGGCAGCTGGGTAGCTCAGTGGATAGAGAGCCAGGCCTAGAGATGGGAGGTCCTGGGTTCAAATCTGACCTCAGACACGTCCCACCTGTGTGACCCTGGGCAAGTCACTTGGCCCCCATTGCCTAGCCCTTACCACTCTTCTGCCTTGGAACCAATATACAGCATTGATTCTGAGATGGAAGGGAAGGGTTTTATTTTTTTATTTTAAAATAAAAATCCTACAAACGAAAACATCATTTTGAGATGGGTCCATTGGCTTCATCAGACTGCCGGCCAGCAGGCTCTGGTACCCAGATAAATGGGAATTCCTTTATTAATCCAACCCCTCCATTTTACGGATGAAAACGTTGAAGCCCAGAGCTAAGAAAAGATCCCATAGGCAGGAAAGGAACAAATTCAGGATTCAAACCCAGGACCTCTGTCTCCAAATCTGCCTCTCACCCAAACCCTGGGCCCAGAGGTATGGGTTTATAACATTTAGAGCTAAGCCTTGTGGGGAAGCTAAAGGGCTGCCCGCCCTCTCTTCCTCTACTCTTGGCTTCCACCCGCCTCGGTTCAGTGGGGGAGGGGAACCCCACTCAGCCTCTCTCCTGGGCTCTCTGCCTGGCCTGGGACTGAGCTTTTGATCTTCTGCCAGGAGTTCCTCTTGGCCTCTGGCTCAGGTTTTCACACCCCTTGGAGATCATTGGCAGGAAGTACTTGGGCTGTGACAGCCCTCTAA
Source organism: Monodelphis domestica (assembly GCF_027887165.1). Lineage (NCBI taxonomy): Eukaryota > Metazoa > Chordata > Mammalia > Didelphimorphia > Didelphidae > Monodelphis > Monodelphis domestica. The sequence goes on from NC_077231.1 coordinate 100,703,314, forward strand.
TCAGCCTCTTTTGCCTCCCCACTGGGGATCCTGGACTTCTGCTGGGAAAAGATCTGGGCTTGGAGGACCAGGGTTCAATACTCTGCTCTCCTTATTTACTGGGCAACTTGGGGGGAAATACTTCATCTCTGTGGGCCTCCATTTCCTCATTATAAGATAAAGGCGTTGGACCAAATGATCCTGATTTTGGAGGAGAAGGAATCTTGGAGGCAACGGATTCCCACCCTCTTGTTTTACAGATGGGGAAACTGAGGCCAACTGAGGTGAAAGTGTGGCTTACCCACTCACAGAATCCTAAGATGAGAAGACAGATGGCACTTCAGAGGGTATCTAGTCCGACCTCCTCTTTGCTTCTTCTTTTGAAAAATTTCATCTTTATTTTCTTTAGCTAGTAAAGCCCTGGAGAATGGTGGTTGCTTTTTTTTTTAACCCTCACCTTCTGTCTTGGAGTCAATACTGAGTATTGGTTCCAAGGCAGAAGAGTGGTCAGGGCTAGGCAATGGGGGTCAAGTGACTTGCCCAGGGTCACACAGCTAAGAAGTGTTTGAGGTCAGATTTGAACCCAGGACTTCCCATCTCTGGGCCTGACTCTCTATCCACTGAGCTACCCAGCTGCCCCCACCCCCAGAATGTTTTTTTAAACTGTCAAAACTGGACAGCGACTACTCCAAGAACACTGAGTGATCAGAACAAGCAAAATCTCGGAAACACGTAAGAATCAGCAGGCACTTCTAGTGCTCTAAATGGTGTTCATTTGTCATGCTTTCTCTCTATGCATCAGGAATGTGTGTACTCAACTGGTGCACATGGCTACTAAGGCTGACCCAAAAAGGTTTTAGTGTTAGTAAATTCCTTTAGAAGTTAGTTATTCAATCCAGAACTGCCTCAAGACAGCCACATAGTGGGCCGACTCATCTCCCAGCAAAACTGGCCACGACTGAACCTCCATCACTTGGATCATCTCCAAGTGACCCTCCGGAGGCCTCCAGACGAGCACCATCTAGGTGCGAAGGAAAGAGCTTGATGCCAATGAACATGCCGAGAGATCCCGAGATGTTGGAAAATGGAGCCGGAGAATCAGAAAACGTTTACCCCCGGAGCCTTTCCTCGTCTCATCTCCATAGGCGTAGCGGGTGCTGGGGGCAGCCACTTGGCACTGTAGTCACCAGCGAGGACGGATGGGAGCCCCCGAGGGTGTGTGCGCCAGGGAAGCCTCTCGGGGAGGTCCCAGACAGCCACTCCAACGGAGTTCCGCAATGACACGACATCAACAAGTCCGTCCCCAGTTCATTGGAGGAGGCGGAGGCTGGAGCAGGTGGCACTGGCCGAACCCCCTCCTCACTCTGAAGTTCAGGGCTTTTGTGCAAGCACAGCCTGGGCCCCTTTGGTCTATTTGCCTTTCTGACTGCCAGAATCCCACGAGAACACTTCATCCTGCGGCGGCCGCTGCTGTGGCTGGTGTTCGTTTGGGTCTTCAGTGATGGGTGGTTGTGTTTGTGTCATCGCTGTTATTACCCCAAAGTCAAGCCTACCCGCAGGGGCTGAAGGTCTGTAGAAGTCTTACCGTGTGGTGAATGCGCGCAAATATGCATAGATACATACCCGTAGTAGAGACCTGCAGTTGTCTAATTGATACATTTACATTATTTCTATGAATTCATAGCAAAAAACAAACTATGTAGTTGGGAAAAAGTATTATTTTAGTCCAAGGCAGACATACGTTTGTAATATTTTTGTACAGAATAGTTGCTGACGTGTTCTTTATGAATGCTAGCAAAAATATAGCATAGAAGGGGGCAGCTGGGTAGCTCAGTGGATTGAGAGCCAGGCCCAGAGATGGGAGGTCCTGGGTTCAAATCTAGCCTCAGACACTTCCCAGCTGTGTGACCCTGGACAAGTCACTTAACCCTCATTGCCTAGCCCTTATCACTCTTCTGCCTTGGAACCAATACACAATATTGATTCCAAGATGGAAGATAAGGGTATAAAATATATATATAGCATAGGTTATTTCTCAAAAATATTTAAAAATTATTTCTTTGCTGGTAAAATCAGTGTACAAACAACTATGCGGTCTACTGAATGATGGTGCGTTCAAATGCTAGTCAAAGGAATCCATGTAGAGACAACAATATAGATGTGCATCTGTTACAAACATACTCCAGGTTTCAAGTCGTTAAGCATCCAAGAAGTTCTGCACACCATGCACTGAAGTTATTTTGGCACGAGACTCTGGCACATCGGAAAAGAGCCACATCCAGCTGAAGGCTTGCAGATTTACGCCATGCAGCATCAGTGGGTTGTCAAGTAGGTTTTTCAGCTAAAATGCAGGTTTGCTTGCGTATCCTTCCACTGTCTCCTGTAACACATCAGAGCCTTCAATAGCCTTGACAGCTGACTTCTTTGAGGTTTCCAGGATTTCTCCACCCATGATTAACTCATCAAGGATAAAATATGCCTTTTCGAAATTAAATATACTATCCAGCTCAGACATTTCCAAAACACTTGTCTAGTAATTCCACATAATGATGTACAGTCTCTAGTGGCAATAGTTCATTGTCTTGATTTTCTACTGCACAGCAAAAATATAAGCTAGCATATCTTTTCTAAACAGGTTTGAGCTCCTTCCAGTCAACAAGACTGCTCGTCTTTTGAGCACGAGACAGAATCATCTGTACAATTTCTCCGACGATCTTTTTTTCTCTCTTTATCAGGTCGTGTGGTATGCCACTTCTGCAATCTTAATTTCCCTTGTCGACTGAACAGCAATATAAAATGGATCATGTTGGCAAGGGCTGAAGCTGCTGCCCACCACCTCATGAGGAATGGGACCTGCTGCCTCCCCTCCTCTGTAGCCACGGGCTAACTGAGGCCCACACTGGGCCGTGGTGTGTGCCACGGGCTACAGAGGTGACAGGTGAAGCCTTCCCCCTCTTTTCTTCTTTTGCAAAGCTTCTCTTCCATCTTAGAAGTAATACTCAGTACTGGTCCTAAGGCAGAAGAGTAGTAAGGTCTAGGCAATGGAGGTTCAGTGACTTGCCCAGGGTCACACAATTGGTAAGGGTCTGAGGCCAGACTAAAGTCTGACTTTCAATCTGCTAAATCATTTAGCTTCCCCCTCATTAAAAAAGAAAAAAAGCCTTACTTTTTTGTCTTAGTATCAATTCTAAGACAGAGGAGTGGCAAAGAATAGAAAATTGGGGTTAAGTGACTTGCCTAGGGTCACACAGCTAGGAAGTGGCCAAGGCCAGATTAGAAGCAACCTCCTCATTTTGCAGAGAAGGAAATGGGACCAAGATCTTGACCAGGTCAAAGAATTGTAATAAGAGCAAGGGCTTAAGCCTTTCTACTTTTATCTTCTGTCTCTTTCTCTTCCTCTTCTACTTCTACTATTATCTCCCTCTCTAGGGCCTCCTAGCCCTCTGAGCTTTAAACAGAGGATGGGGTGGTCCTTCCTCAGATTGGGGAACAAAGGATTACTTCCTGAGGACAAAAGGGAGGAGAGGAGGGTGGGGGGAGTCAGGAGTCCAGGATCACACTCCACCATCATGCTCTCGACTTTAGCACCACCAACAGAGGCCCCACTGGGCAGCTCAGGCCAGTGTCCAGTGTCATCCTGGTAAGAGCCCTGGAGTCAGGGGACTCAGGTTCATGTCCCAGAATTTCTCCTAATTCACTGTGTGCCCTGGGGTGAGGGGCTAAGGGCCATCACTTCATTTCTCCAGACCTCAGTTTCCCCATCTATAAACTGATAGGATTGGATTGAGGTTTTTTTAAGCCTTTACCTTCCTTCTTAGAATTAGTTCTATGTAATGGTTCTAAGACAAAAGAATGATAAGGACTGGGCAATGGGGGTTAAGTGACCTGCCAAGGGTCACACTAAGCATCGAATTGCCCCCACTATCTCTGGATTTTAGTTCAGAGGCCCTGGGTTTGAATTCTGCCTCTGCCTCTTAACCACTGGGTGACTGTGGACAAGACTCTTCTCCCCTTCAGACTTTAGTTTCCTCATCTGTAAAATGAGCCTCCAGCTCTGATGTGTTCCCTGTCCTCTCCAAAATTAATGAAGCCCCAAAGAGGAAGGAACGTTAGCCAGAACTGGAGGAGGTGAATGAAGGGGAGAGTCTAGATGAGGACTGAGGGGAGGGAGAGGAGTTGAGCTCCCACTTCCCTCCCTGGTGGGAAGTCCCCTGGGGTCAGTGGTGTATTACTGAGGCTGGCTGAGGCCCACTTCCTCTTCCTGGGGCTTGGTGCACCCTCCCCTACCCAACCAGCAGTGGCTCCCTTCCCAGCCCCTTCAGCAGTGCCATTGGCAGTCCCAGCAGGAGATGGGAGGAGGGGGTGTCTGCATCTTGAGAAAGGGGAGGTCTAGTTCCTCAAGTTCTCTCATAACCAGTACCTATTTCAGAACTTCTCACAGTAAGGTCCAGGCAGGGTATGCCCATTTGACAGATAATGAAACTAAGACCCAGAAAAGGGAAAGGACTTGGTCAGGATCAAGTGACTGGTCTCCTGGTCCTATCCTCTTTCTTCTTTTTAAGGTTCTTTTAGCACTAAACTCATTATCATAGCTGCCATTTCTGTAGTACTTACTTTGGTACATTTTAGCTCTCAAAGCTGTTTACATGTGAGTCTCCTGAATAGGGGAGATAGTTCAAGAATAATTCTCCCCATCATATAGATGAAGAAACTGAGCCGCAGAGGAACATAAATCTAGAACTGAAAGGAAGCTTAGAGATCATCAAATCCCACCCTTTTGTTCAACAGAGGAGGAAACTGAAGTCACACAAGCAAAAAGTGTCAGGAGTAGAATTGGAATCCAGGACCTGGGACTCCAATTGAGCTGTCTCTGTGCAGGGCCCCAGAGCTGCAGTTTTTTTATGGAGCCTAAATAGTCAGGGCCAGGGCAGAGAGTCCAAGGAGAGGAGAGCATGGCTGAATCTCACCTCTGATACCAACAATGTGAGGGATGAAGCTCGGCTCCTTCCTCTTCCTCTTTCTGTCTTTTGCCTTTTGTATTCCCAGCACCTGAACCCAGTCACTGCATGCAGAACCTCTTGCCTCTCGCGGCCAAAGGAGGCAGCTGAATTGGATGGGACCCTTCCATCTACCTCATCGCTGCCTCCATGATCCTCCTCTCCACTTCCCCGTCCAAGCCAAGCTGGTTCCCTCCCCTTACTAGGCTGCCCCCAGGGCTTCCAGTCTAATTGGAGTTGGCATGAGGAGAAGGAAATACCGAAAAACACAAAGAAATGGGGAAAAGGGCAGGGGGAGGGTGGAGGTTAGACCTGCAGAGTTGGCTGTGTAAGAAGCCAGGGATGCCCCATCCAGGAGAGAACAGTAGGCTAGAGCCCATCCCATTCTGGACGGAGAGTCTGGCCATTGAATTTGAACTGGAAGGGAACTTAGTGACTGTCTAGGACTCCCTTCATTTTTACAGATGAGGAAACTGAGGCGGCAAGTGCAAAGACTTCTCCAAGGTCACACAGCAAGTCTGTCAAACCCAAGACCTCCCTCTGTCATGAGCATTCCCTGCAGGTCGCAGGAGCCGCCTGAACAAGCCCTGTTCTGAGGGAGTGGATGAGGGTGGGGGAGCCAGAGCCGGGTCAGAAGCAGGCCCGGCCCGGTGCAGGCTTGTCCCCTCATTCCCCGCTTTCAGGTGGAGCCCGGGAGTTTTTTATGTCACCGGCAGGTGGGGACAGGAGCAGCTAGGGGCACTCAAAGGTGCAAGCAGCCCGAGGGGCAGGAGCAACCAGCCAGCCAGGAGCACGCATGGACTGACGAAAGGACCCCCGGCCAGACCTAAGGGCTGGGGTGCAGTTAGTTAGCAGAGGAGGGTGGTGACCTGCACTGGGGGAGGAGAGAGGGAGAGGAGAGGCCGGGCCAAGGGGAGGAGGAAGAGGAGGAGGAGAAGGAGGAGGGGAGGGAGAGAGAGAGAGAGACCGAGAGACCGAGAGAGGTTGGGCCAGGAAGAAGAGACTGCCTTCCTCCTTGCCTCGGGCTGGCCGTCCAGTTTATCTGCCCGTCGGACTGGCCAGGCAGCCTCCCATGAGCAGTCTCTAACCGGCCGGCCGCCCGCTCCAGCCCTCCAAGATGATGAAGAGGCAGCTAAATCGCATGCGGCTGCAGCTGTCCCAAACTGGCTGCTCGGGACGGTGAGCGCAGCCCGGGCTGGGGGGGGGTGTGTGTGTCTGTCTATCTGTCTGTGTGTGTTGGGGGCGCAGAGTTCGGGCCGAGGCTCCAGTGCCACAGTGCCAGCCAGCACCCCCAAGCCCAAACCTGCCTTTGCTTTGCTTTCTCTTTCACCGTCCCCTTCCGTCCTCCTCCCCTCTGAAGAGGGCCTCCTGGGAAGGGAAGTCTTGTGAGGTGAGGCCGCCGCCGCCGCCACTGCACCCCAGCTCTCTCCGGGGAGGAGTCCGAAGGCCTCTGCCCATCCCCCTAAGCCGTTGGGGAAGGGGGTCTGGGGTAGTCTGGCTGGAAGAGGAGGGGCTAGGAATGGAGAATGCCAGAGCAGCCCAGCTTGGGAGGGAGCCTTAGAACCTGAGGCCGTCAGGTCCAAGCTCAGGGGGCCTTGGCAAGGGAAACTTCTGAGCCAGGAGCCCTAGAATGTGGGGCAGCAGAGTTGGAAGTACCCTCCGAAGAGAGGCTCCCGAACGCCAGAGGGACTTAGAACCCAAATGTCCTAGCTTGGAGCCCGGAGGCGACATCACCTAGTTCGATCCTCTCCCCTTCTCTCCCCTCCCCTCGTTTAGGGTGGAACTCAGGAAATTAGGAACTGCTCCCTGCAGAGCACTCCCAGCCCCCTCCGGGGATAGCTTCTGTAGAGGCTGGGGAGGGGCTAGCCCTGGACTGCTGGAGGGGAGGGTCGATGCCTGGGACCCTGGCCCCGCTACCCAGTCTGCACCGGGCAACGAACTCAAACTCCAGGACCCTCCCGGGACCCTGAGAGGCTCAGAGAGCCCAGGGGAGGAGGGTCTGGCCTGACCCAGGCTCCCAGGAGAGAATGGCCTGCCTGTCCCGTCCTGGCTTTGCTTGTCTGGCTCTCCCTGTCCCCGCCCCCTCGGGATTTCAGCCCTTCTCGGAATTCTGCTTTGCTTTTCCCAGGGTCAGGTAAAAAGCCAGCCCTATTCCCAAGCCTGAGTGTCTAAACATCTGCCTTCCCAAAACCAAAACCAGATGGCCTGGCCTGGCCTTCCTTGCCTCCCGCGCCATCTCCTCCCTGTCCCCCCTCCCCATTCCCTCATGGGACCTAGAGTTCCCTCTCATGTTGGAGAACCAAAATGCTGGACTGGGAATCAGAACACCGGGGTTGGAATCCTGCTAAGCCACTTCACTCTGGACCTTAGTTTCCTCATCCTTCAGATCAGGGGGTTCCAGGCATCTGGCATTCTAGAATTCTGCATTATAGGCTCTGTTGGAGAAGCTGGGGGTGGTGGGGGTGAAGTGAGGAGAAAAGAGGAAAAGAATCCAAATTTTGAGCTGAGAGGGAGCTTAGAGTTTAGCTAGGTTAAGTCCCTCTTTTTTTCTATGGAGGGGGAAACTGAGACTTAGAAGGGAAGTGACTTAGGATCATAGCTGGAAGAGATTCTAAAGGCCATCTAGTTCAATGCCGCTCATTTTACAGAGGGAGAATTGAGGCCTGAAAGAAGAAATGACTTAAGATTATAGAAGTAGGAGCAGCTAGATGGATCATTGGATTGAGAACCAGGGCTAGAGATAGGAGGTCCTGAGTTCAAATTTGGACTCAGATACTTCCTAGCTGTGTGAGCATGGGTAAGTCCTTACCATCTTGTGCCTTGGAACCAAGACACAGCATTGATTCTAAGACAGAAGGTACAGGTTAAAAAAAAAATCTGGGGGCATAGAGAGCTAGAAAGAACCAGAGAAGCCATTTTACAGATTGGACAATTGAGTCGGAGGCAGATTGTCCAAGAGCACAGAGACAACATTCAAACCCCAACTCCCTGGTGACAGATTCAGTGCTCCTACTTTTCACTGTTAGCATGCTGACTTTCTTATGCCCCCAAAGGAAGCCCCATGACCCTGGCTTCTTCCCCCCATCCCCTCCCTCTAATAGCTCCCTCCCCCTCAGGATTCCACTCCAGCTGCTCCCTGCTGTGGCAGCCCTTCCAGGCTTGTCTGGGGCCTCAGAGAAGCTCTTCCTGCTGCCCTGCCCCATGTTCCCAGGTGCAGCTCTGGGTGGAGAAGGAAGCAGCCTGCTTTGGGATTCCCAATTGCTCTGGAATGTGCTCTGGCTAGAGGGGTGTGGGGAGGAACGGGTGAGAGACAGTAACCAGTAGCTGGATCTGGCCAGGAGATGATCCTTCCTAGAAGGACACACCAGCTCCAGCGCCTGCTGTCTTCATTCTCTGCTCAGTTACCCTGAAGTGCCCCCCATGCCACCCTCCAGGCTTGGCAGAGAAGCATAAAATTGGAGTTTCAAGGGCCTCAGAGGCTAACCAGGCCAACTAAGGCACAGAGATGGCCAGTGACTTGCCCTGGGTCACACAGCTAGTGCAAGCCAAGACCTGAATCTAGTTCTTCCTGACTCTTGAACTCCCTATACCACACTGCCTATCAGGGGTTCTCAGGAGGCAGGAAAGTCAGTTGAGTAGAGCCTCCCCACTCAAGCACTCTCTCTGTCCCCCACAGTGCCCAAGACACTGCAGAGTTCCTGAGCGAGGACCTGCTCCAGGTATGGATGTAGACCCAGCGGAGTGATGGGAGGCAGGCCTGTACAGGAGTTGGGAAGGTGGAGGGAGGAAGAAAGGAGAGAGGTAGCCCAGTGGGTGCGATGACTCATCAGAACACTCTTGACTGGATTTCCCTGTGAAGGAACATGGGAAAATGGGGTCCCTGGAGTGGGTCAGAGGGGAGGGAGGAAAGGGCAATGGCCCTGAAGGAGGTGCCAAGATGTGGCCAAGTATTGAGGATGTGGCAGGAGACTCTTTAGGGATGAGGAGGGGAGGGGAAACCAGTCAATCAATGAACATTTATTAAGGGGGCAGTTAGGTGGGTTCAGTAGGTTGAGAGCCAGGCCTAGAGACAGGGAGTTTTGGGTTCCAATCTGGCCTCAGACACTTCCTAGCTGGGTGCCCTGGGCACTTAACCCCCATTGCCTGGCCCTTACTGCTTTTTGTTTTGGAATCAATACAGAGTATTATTTCTCAGACAGAAGGTAAGGATAAGTTGGTTAGTTGGTTGGTTTTTTAACATTTTTTTAATTTAAAAAATTTTATTAAATGCCTACTATGCACCAGGCACTGGGTTAAGCCCTGGGGATACAAAAGGAGATAATAGCCAGTGCTCCAGGAGCTTACTTACCAGCAAAGCCCCCAGCCCCCAGCCCCTGAGCTCTTCTCTGACCCCTCAGGTAGAACAGAGACTGGAGCCAGCCAAGCGGGCTGCTCACAATGTCCACAAGAGGCTGCAGGCCTGCTTGCAGGGCCAGAGTGGAACAGACATGGAAAAGCGTGTGGTGAGTGCCCATGGGACCCATTATTTGGTTGGGGCTAGAATGAGGGCAAGAGATGGTCCCAGAGCTGATGGGTAGCACAAACTGGGATAGAGGGAGGTCATAGGATGTTAGGTCTAGAACTACAAGAGACCTTGGAGTTCAACCCCTTCATTTTACAGATGAAGAAACTGAGGCCCAAGGAGGTGGTGACTTGCTCAAGGTCATCAGGTAGGATGTGTCAGAGGCAGAATTAGAACTCAGTTCTCTAACATCAGAACCTATGACCTTTCCTTGTTTGTCCCCCTACACCCCCCTACTACTTTTTGGTTCTAGAGTAAGAACTCTGAGTCCCTTGTCTTCCCCTGCTCTATCACACTTCATTGGGTTTCTTCAATAATATTCAACAAGTTACACTTAGCATCTATTTGATATAAGACAAAGTCTCCTTTCCTGGGCCTCAGTTTCCTCAACTGTAAAATAATAGGGGTTGGACGAGTTGGCCTGTGGAGTCCCTCCCAGCCCAGGATAAGTGCCTAGGATAGATCTGTGGAAGGGACCAGACTCTTCTTCAGTGCAGAAGAAACTGTTGCTCATGGCCCTGTCCCACTTAAGTGTCAGGTGCTGTACAGCGCTGGGTTATAGAGGCAAGAAGCAGCCTAGCTCACAGGGAGCTTTTTTACTCCTCAGGTCTCAGTTTCCTTGTCTATAAAAGGAGGGGACTGTCCTTCCCAGACCCTGCTCGGACGATCAGATCCAATGCCCATGTTCCGTGGCACACAGAAAAGTCAGTATGGGTACGGCTAGGTAGCTAAGTGGATAGCGCACCAGGCCTGGAGACAGGCGGTTCCAGGTTCAAATTTGACCTCAAACATTGACTCGCTGGGTGAGCTCGGACAAGCCACTTAACCCTATTTGCCTAGTCCTTATTGCTCTTCTGTCTTGGAACTGATACTTAGTATTGATTCCGAAACAGAAGGAAGGATTTTAAAAAGAAAAGAAAAATCAATACAAAGTATCCCCAGAGTAGATACAAAAAGGAATCTGAGATCCCCAAAGACTTCCTTTTGGAGGTCTTGCCCCAGCTGAGCTTTGGGGGAAGCCCTGGGTTCCTGGAGGTGGAGGTAAGAGGAGAGGGCACTTCAGGTGTGCAGCCCAGCCTGAGCATAGGTGCAAAGGGGGGAGATGGAAGCTGAGGCTCAGCAAGAAAGGCAGTTTGGCTGGAAAGTAGAGTGAGTAGAGGTGAGAACTTATGTACTAGATCTGAAAAGTAGACCAGAAGCAGATTGAGCAGGGGTAGAAAAGTCAAATGCGGGGGCTCATCGTGAAGGCAAGAGGGGGCCACTGCAGGCTTTCTCTTGAGCAGAATGACAGGGTGAGTCCTGGGCTTTAGGAAAATCAGTCAGGCTGCCGTCTGGTCAATGGATTGGAGAGAGGAGAGACCGGTCATGTCATGTTACCAAGTGTTTATGAAGCACCCACTCTGGACCAGACACTGGGCTGCACCTGGACAGAAAGTGAAAAGCCAAGAAGCAAACAAATAAACCCAAACCCCACATGTTTACAAGATGTTACAAAATGTTTTCAAGATCATTTCTGCTCTTGGTTTGCCTAAATAAAAGATGGCTGAAGGTTTCCCATCTAGTCTTGCCCAGGTCATCCCAGCATGCCTCTCACCCAGTATGCCCTGCCAGCATCCTTTTTATATGCTGATCTGATAGAAAAAGCCTAGAAAAATCAGGAGATCTGGTTATCAGTCCCAGCTCTGACACTGTCGCTGGACACTCAGGCAAACTACTTGGCCTCTCTGATCCTCAGGCTTTTTACCTGCAAAATGGGGATTATAATAATAGTATCATAGCTGGAAGGGACTTTAGGAGTCATCTACTCCACGATCCCCTACAGTGGGCCACTCAGCCTCTGCCTGATGACCAGAGGGATGGAGAATAACTCACTGCCCCCCTGAGGCAGCTAATTCTACTTTGGTCAGCTCTAATTGCTGGGGATTTTTTTTTCCTTATATGGAGCCCAAATCAGACTTTCCCAGCAACTGGCCTTCCCCCTTGCTCTTGGCCCTGCTCTCGGGGCTGAGCAGAAGAAGCCTAAGCCCTCTTCCTGTGACCACCCTTCAGCTCCTTGAAAAGAGCTGTCATATCCGTCCCTTGACCTGGCCCTAGACTTTTCTTCTGAGGCTAAACGATCCCAGCCTGTCCTGACCTGCCATGGACTTGGCCTTCACTTCTCTTTCTGGCTCCCTCCAAGGTGTAGCAGAGGATGGAAGGCTACCGAATTGCTTTGAAAAGCAGGCAGCACTGGAAAAAGAAAAGGAGATTATTCAATGCTAAGTAGATGCACTTCTAGCATATGTGTTTTGGTGTCTTTTTCACTTATATCCTGTTCTCTACCTAGAGGGGCACTTCTAGGAGGGCAGGGCCTTGTACTAGACCCTTCTGTCTCGGGAGGCAGGTACAGTGGAAAGAGCATTGACCCCAAAGGATTTGGGTTCAAATTCCTACTCGTATACTCAACATCCATATGACCTTGGACAAGTCAGTCTGCTTCCTTGGGCCTCAGTTTTCCTCACTTGTAAAATGAGGAGAGTTGGACGGTTGGCTTCTGGAGTCCCTCCCAGTTGTGGATCGATGGACCCTTGAAGTGCTCAGCCCTCAGAAGGGGCCAGAGCACAATCTCTCACCTCTCCCTTTTTTCTTTGCAGAAGAAATTGCCACTCATGGCTCTGTCTCACACGATGGCTGAGAGCATCAAAGAGATGGATCCTGATTCTAGCATGGGGTGAGTGAGCTGGGGAGGGATCAGCTCCTCGAATTCCTGAAGCTGGAGGTACTTCCTCCCTGCACAGGCTGGGGTGCAGATGTGGAGATGGAGACTAGGGCTGGGGTTGACTTGTTTTTCCCACCCTGGTGGGGCAGAGGACCAGGGCCAGGGTGGGAGGGGGATGCCCGAGAGGAGGGTAGTTGTCTTGGTCTGACTGGGGTCTCTTGGTCCCCACAGGAAGGCACTGGAGATTAGCTGTTCCATCCAGAGTCAGCTAGCTCGGGTCTTGGCGGAATTTGAGATGGCCCTGGAGAGGGATGTCCTCCAGCCCCTCAACCGGCTGAGTGAGGTAATCACTGTCCTCCTCATCATCTTAACAGCCAATGAAACAGTCAGGTTTTTTTAAGCTAAAGGTTTTACATGCATTATAATGGTAAGTGACACTTTGCGACCCCATTTGGGATTTTCTTGGCAAAGATACTGGAGTTGTTTTCCATTTCCTTCTCCAGGTCATTATACAGATGAGGAAACTGAGGCAAACAGGGTAAAAGACTTACCCAGGGTCACATAGCCAGGAAATGTCTGAGGCAAGACAGGTTCTAACAACCTGGAAGGACTTAGAGAAGGGACCAAACTGTCATCTGAGCATTTGCCTAGCCAAGTACTAGAAGGCTCTTCCCCGGGGTTTTGGCCCTTGGATGACAAATTCTTTGCTAAGTACAACACCTGAATTAATAATGACTATTACAATAATTCATTTAAACAGTGCTTTTAAATGTCTTTATTAGTGCTTTCATTATTAAAGTGCTTTATTGATGTCTTTTGTTTTTCCATTGCCTCCGCTTCCCACTATGTCTCTTCTCTATCCCAGAGAGCCAACCTGAGCAAATTACTTCATCTCTCTGGAGCCTCAGGTTCCTCATCTGTAAAATGGAAAGGTTGAATGTGATGACTTCCAAGGTCCCTCCAGCTCTAAAAATATGAGCCAATTAGCAAAGGAAAAAAAAGAGGAAAACAACAGTTTTAGCAAAAAACTAACTAATGTATCAACTAAGTGCAACATTATGTATCATGTCCCACATTTGTCATCCCCTACCTCTGCAAAGAAGAAAGGGAGGTGCATTCTCATAGCTCCTCTTTGGGGGCCATACTTGGTTGTATACTTTCAGACCTTCTGCTTCAATTGTTTTGATATTCTTTCCACTTGCAACATCGTGGTCATTCTTATATGTTTTCCTGGTTCTGATGACTATGCTTTGTATCAGTTCATATAAATCTTCCCAGGCCTCTCTGCAGCCGTCATGTTTCATCCATTCTTGCAATAATATTGCATTACGTTTCAGTGTCATAATTCGTTTGTTCTTTCTCTAAATGGTAGGATTCTACTTTGCTTCTAATTCTTTGCTGCACAAAAAGTTCTGCTATAAGTATTCTGGCATATGTGGGGCCTTTTTTGGACTTCTTCATGGACAAACAATATATAATCTCTGGATCAAAGTAGCATGTTAGTTACTTTCTTTATAGAATCCCAAATGGTTTTTCAGGATGGCTAGACTAATTCACATTTCTACCAACAATTCATTCATGTGCTCATTTCCCCACGCCATCTCCAACATTGTTTGCCATCGTTAGGCATTGGATGGCTGTGAGGAGACACCTCAGGGTTTTTTGATTTGTATTTCTCCTATTATTAACGACTATGTAGGTGTTGTGGGTCTGAGATTCTTCTTTTGGTAAGTGTTTGCCCAGATCCCTTGACACTTTATCCCCTGGAGAATTGTTCTCGGTCTTACGCATTTCTGTTAATTCACTATACATCTCCAGTCTCAGGTCTTTGTTGGAGAAATCTGATGCAAAGATTTTTCTTCCCAGTCATTGTTTTATCTTATCCCGCTTGCATTAATTTTATAATTAATTAGTTAACTAATTGCCTTCATTTTTTTAGTATCTTTTCTCCTTCCCGACCCAGGAAGTCATTTCTTGTATCAAAGAATAAACAAGAAAGGAAAATGAACAGTTTAGTAAAAACAACAAGCATGTTAAATGAGACTGACAGTACATTTACGTTAAGCCTATTAAAAACCAAAACCCCCAAACCACATGATTGTATAAATAGATGCTGAAAAAGCTTCTGATAAAGTCAGTGCTTAAAAAAGCAACCCTACAGGTAGAGAAGGGACATTTTAATTATACGTAAAACTGGGCATCTAAAACCAAAAGCTCTCCTTATGGGTCATGGGAAAATACTTGAAATTTTACCTGTACATATACAAGTATAAAGCAAGGATGCCTTTTTTCTCTACTATTATTTAACATATTTCTAGAAACATTAGTAACAGCAATAAAATGAGAGAGAAACTACATAAAAACAATTTGATCCTGGTTAAAAACTAGAGAAGTAGATCAGAGGAACAGACTTGCAAACAAGGAAGAACCAGAAACAATTGAAATTTTACAACTTAATGTTCTCTAATCCTAAGAACAGAAAGTCACTAGGTGGCTCAGTGGATAGAGTACTAGGCCTGGAGTCAGGAAGACTTGAGTTCAAATCTGACCTCAGGGTCCTAGCTGTATGATTCTGGGCAAGTCACTTAACTGACCTCCCCTGGAAAAGGAAATGGCAAATCATTCCAATATCTTTGCCAAGAATCCCCCAGAGACACAATGATCCATCTAAAGAAGTAGACACGACCAAATGACTGAACAAAAACAAACCTAAGAACACAAATTACTTGGGAAAGACTCTCCCATTTATTCAGGAAACTGGAAAGCAATCTGGTAGAAATTGGGTTTAGAGCTATGTGTTAAATGTATATCACAATAAGTTCAAAATGAGGGGCAGTCAGACAGCTCAGTGGATAGAGAGTCAGGCATAGGGAAAGAAGGTCCTGGGTTCAAAACACTTCCTAGCTGGGTGACTCTGGGCAAGTCACTTATCCCTCATTGCCTAGCCCTTACTGCTCATCTGCCTTGAAACTGATACTTAATTCTAAGACAGAAGGTAAGAGTTTAGAAAAAAATTAAAAATGGGGACAGAAGAGTAGCTCAGTGGTTTAAGAGCCAGGCCCTTGCCAGAGCAACTGTCACTCTCCCAAGTCTCTCCCCTCCCCCTCCACTGTCATTGTTGTCAATCAGTCCTCTCTCCAACATTCCAAACACTTTCTCAGCAATTTTCCCCACAGCCAGGCCCAGAGACAGGAGGCCCTGGGAGTAAATGTGGCCTCAGACACTTCCTAGCTGTGTGACCCTGGGCAAGTCACTTAGTCCCCATTACCTAACCCTCAACCATTCTTCTGCCTTGGAAAAATACATAGTATTGATTCTAAGACAGGGTTAAAGAATAAATAAATAAAAATAAAAAATAAGCTCAAAATGATCTGAATATCAAAAGTCATCCTAGAAAACAACTAGAGCAGAGCCAGATCAGGTATCCTTCACAGTTATGGCTCAGGGGAAAGATGTGATCACCACTTGAAAAAGCTTTTGAGTAAACAAAATCAGTGGGACTAGCTTAAGAGGGAAAGTTGTTGATTGGTAGACAAAAAAAGCACAACAAACCTTTGAATCTCTGTCAAGAGTCTGATATCTAAGATATATAGAGAATGAATAAAAATATATGACTAAGAGCCATTCTCCAAAAGATACATCATCATTGTCTAAGGAAGAAGACCATGCAACTACTAAACCATATGAAGGACTCCTAGAAATTACTAATAGGAGAAATGCAAATTAAAATAGCTGCTGTCTCACCCCCTCCCAGGAAATGGGCAAAGATAGGAATAATCCATATTGGAAGGCTTGTGGAAGACAGTGCTATCACACACCATTGTTAGAACTTTAAACATTCAAATAAACAATGTGTTATTGATCTTGGAAAGTGTTTGGATGGTATATTGGGTAGAATGCTAGACCTGGAGTCAGAAAGACCTGAGTTCAAATCCACTCTCAGGCACTTACTAGCTAGGTGACCTTGGACCAGTCACTTAATCTCTGTCTATCTTAGTTTCCTCATCTGTGAAATGGGGATAATAATAGCACCTATCTCTTAGGGTAGCTGTGAAGTTCAAATGAGAATATAAAGCTCTTTGTAAACCTCTTAGTACTTTGATCCAGAAAGCAGTTAGGTTATGTACCCCAAGAATATCAATGCTGTAGTAAGGCTTTGTCTGCATTCACCTAAAATATTCATAACAGTACTTTTTGTAGTAGAAAGGAATTGGAAACCAAGGAAAGATTCTTCTTTTCCTCCCAACTTCTACGGAAGGATCTCTGAACAAACTTTGACACTCAAATATAATGAAATACTGCCATGCCATGCCATAGGAAATGATGGGCAGGAAGAATTCAGAGGAGCCAGATTTATATGAACTGATATAAGGAGAGTGAATAATCGGACCTATGAAAACAACAGGTACAATGACCAAAATGAGGTAAACTGAGGAAAAAAAGGGCCCAAAATGAGCATTATGTAACTATAATGAACCAGCTTGATCCCAAAGAAGAGATGAAGCAAAGCATTTCCCTCCCTTCTTTGAAGGGACAGGAAATGTGGGCCTGGCTATATATAGTCTGACTTGGTTGACATGTTGGTTGGTGTTGTTCAACTATTTTTGTCTCTCTCTTTTTTTTTTTAATATATTTTATTTGATCATTTCCAAGCATTATTCGTTAAAGACATAGATCATTTTCTTTTCCTCCCCTTCACCCCCCATAGCCGACGCGTAAGTCCACTGGGCATTAGATGTTTTCTTGATTTGAACCCATTGCTTTGTTGATAGTATTTGCATTAGAGTGTTCATTTAGAGTCTCTCCTCTGTCATGTCCCCTCAACCTCTGTATTCAGGCAGTTGCTTTTTCTCGGTGTTTCCACTCCCATAGTTTATCCTTTGCTTATGAATGGTGTTTTTTTCTCCTGGGTCCCTGCAAGTTGTTCAGGGACATTACACCGCCACTAATGGAGAAGTCCATTACGTTCGATGATACCACAGTGTATTAGTCTCTGTGTACAATGTTCTCCTGGTTCTGCTCCTCTCGCTCTGCATCACTTCCTGGAGGTTGTTCCAGTCTCCATGGAACTCCTCCACTTTATTATTCCTTTGAGCACAATAGTATTCCATCACCAACATATACCACAGTTTGTTCAGCCATTCCCCAATTGATGGGCATCCCCTCATTTTCCAGTTTTGGGCCACCACAAAGAGCGCAGCTATGAATATTTTTGTACAAGTCTTTGTGTCCATTATCTCTTTGGGGTACAGACCCAGCAGTGCTATGGCTGGGTCAAAGGGTAGATATTCTTTTAGCACCCTTTGGGCATAGTTCCAAATTGCCCTCCAGAATGGTTGGATCAGTTCACAGCTCCACCAGCAATGAATTAATGTCCCTATTTTGCCACATCCCCTCCAGCATTCATTACTTTCCTTTGCTGTTATGTTAGCCAATCTGCTAGGTGTGAGGTGATACCTCAGAGTTGTTTTGATTTGCATCTCTCTGATTATAAGAGATGTAGAACACTTCTTCATGTGCTTGTTAATAGTTTTGATTTCTTTATCTGAGAACTGCCTATCCATTTCCCTTGCCCATTTATCAATTGGAGAATGGCTTGATTTTTTGTACAATTGATTTAGCTCTTTATAAATATGAGTAATTAAACCTTTGTCAGAGGTTTCTATGAAGATTTTTTCCCAATTTGTTGTTTCCCTTCTGATTTTAGTTATATTGGTTTTGTTTGTACAAAAGCTTTTTAGTTTGATGTAGTCAAAATTATTTATTTTACATTTTGTGATTCTTTCTATATCTTGCTTGGTTTTAAAGCCTTTCCCCTCCCAAAGGTCTGACATGTATACTATTCTGTGTTTACTTGTCTCTTTTTTTTACTCTTTTGCTACAAAGAATGGCTCACTAAGTAAGGGAAGGGTGAGACAATTTCATATCTCCTATATTCAGAAATCAGAATGATTTAAAGACAAAAGAAGTCAATACTTTAAAAAAAGAAAAATCAAAGACATTAGAAAGATGGAGACAAAATTCTCTGTTTTCTGATAACTGGATGATATACTTAGAAAACCCCAAAGAATCAGCAGAGAAACAAATTGAGATAGAAATAATTTTAGTAAAGTTGCCATTGCCTAGGAGGCAGGAAATCAGAAGGCCAGTGTTCAAATCCTGACTCCCATCACTTCCTTTCTGTGTATCCTTGGGAAAATCACTTACTTTCTCTGGTCCCAAGTTTCCTCTTTTGTGAAAAACATCTGAAGGTTTGGCCCAAAAGCTACTTCCCCACCCTGACTTTGACCACGTATGCCTTTTGTCTGCCCTACTAGGAGGAGCTCCCATCCATTCTCAAGCACAAAAAAACCCTTCAGAAATTGGTATTGGACTGGAATGCCTTGAAATGCAGGTGAGTGAGTGGAATTTGTACTTAAACAAAACAAGATGATTTATTCCAGGCTGTGCTTCTTTGGAATCTAAGCCAGGCTGGCTTTGGAATCTAAGCGAGGTCTCCTCTCCCAGCTCACTTTGCTCTGTTTCCCAGCTGCAGGCCATACCCTTGATCCTACCCTGGTCATCTCAACACCCCACCCTCTGACTGGAGGAATCATGGGGAGGCCACCCATCCAACACCAAGGATCTGTTCTTCTGATAGCAGTAGGGTTACCTTCCTAGTCAAAGGGCAAAGCATTTTAATTGTGTGTACAGCCTTCCCTGCACACATGTACCCATGTGTATACTGTGAGGATGCATGATTAGCTCTGTGCATATATATATATATATATATATATATATTTCTTTCCTTCCTTCCCTCCCTCATTTCTTTCTTTTCCTTCCTTCCTCCCTTTCTTCCTTTCTCCCTTCCTTCCTTCTTTTCTTTCTTTCTTTCTTTCTTTCTTTCTTTCTTTCTTTCTTTCTTTCTTTCTTTCTTTCTTTCTTTCTTTCTTTCTTTCTCTCTTTCTCTCTCTCTTTCCCTCTTTCTCTCTTTCTTTCCCTCTTTCTCTCTCTCTCTCTCTCTTTCTTTCTTTCTTTCCCTCTTTCCCTCTTTCTTTATATACCCAAGCATGTTCTTAGATGCTCATGGATGTGAGCTTGTTTGGTGTGTGATTATATAAAAATCTGTTAGTGTTTGTGCAGATGTGTATATGTTAGCATATCACGTATGTGTTGTTGATGATACATGCTTCTACATGTGTGCACAAGTAAGAGCATGTGCTGCAGCCATGGGTGTACTCACACGGTGGGCACATGCACACAACTGTTTCTGTGCATACACATGTACTATGAATAGCCACATTGAAGGTGCCATGGGTACAAAGGCCTTGAATTTTGAGCTAGAAGACCCAAGGTGCAGTTCTAGGCTCTACAACTTCCTAACTATGTGACCCTAAAAAGATCATTTCCTCTCTCTAAGCCTCAGTTCCCTCCTCTTTAAAACAATGACAGTTATAACAAAAATAGCTATAGCCTCTGTTTCTATCACCTTAGAAGGCTAACTCAACACTTTTTGGGGTCTTCACATCACTCCTAGGGATATTGGGTGGGTATAACTTATCAAGGCTAATTCCATAGACTTAGGGAGCAGGATTTAGCTTTGTAAACTCCAAAATGCCCTTCCCAGCAGACAACACTTGTGTAGCTTTAAAGGTCTGACAGCAGTCTTAGATAGGCATGTGGGGGTAGGGGTGGAGGGCTGGAGGAAGAGGAGAGAAGGCACCTTTTTATCCCCATTTATAGATAAAGAAGCTCAGAGAGGTTAATTGTTTGCTCAAAGTCACACAGCAATTAAACCTGGGAGGCTTCTGTGGGAAACCTCTCCAGCCATACTATGCTTAAAATATAAGATGTTTGAGAGGATGCTGTTATCATTGCCATGTGTGTGTGTGTGTGTGTGCATGAGAGAGACAGAGACAGAGACAAACACACAGACACAGACACAGAGGAAGAGGGAAAGAAAGAGAGACACAGAGAGGGAAAGAGATAGAGACACAGAGACAGACAGACAGACAGAGAGAGAGACAGACAGAGGGAGAGGGAGAGAGATGGTGGGCACATATTCATGCCTATGTCCTGTGCTTTTGACAAGGCACTTTTTTTTGCACACTTTGTGTATGGGAGCTTTGGGTGTTGAGTGAACTGGTTGGCCAGGTTTTCTGTGACCCCTGAGGAAAGGCTCAAACGAGGCTGTGCTTCCCAGAGGCCACAGGGGCCATGTATGTGTACATCCCTTTCCTGGCCAAGGGAATACTCTAGCCAGCTAATTTACGTAAGAGCTGCCAGGAACCCTGACTCGGGCATTGTGGCTTTTTCCCCCTGACCCTTCTCCAGGCTCAGTCAGATGGCCAAAACTTCAAGCCTTGGACCAGGTATAGGGGGCCCTGGGGGTCATAATGCCACAACCAATAAGCTGGAGACCCTGAAGGAAGAGGAGGAAGAACTAAAGAGGAAGGTAGAGCAGTCCAAGGTGAGTGGAATTCTCTGGTTCCATGATTCTGGACAGGGAGCTAATGGAGACAGATCTCACTATGGGCAAGTCGTGGCTCATCTCTGAGTCTCAGTTTCTCCTGTGTGATATCAATAATAATTTTTGCTCTGACTGAAAGCTAATAAGGAATGAATTTTATTGAAATGCAATTATAAAAATATCAACTTAAAAACAGTTGGCAGCTAAAAAGGAACGGTCCCATGGTCCCGTGGCGAGTAAGTAGCCAAGGATATGTCGGCGGCCCTGCGAGTTCAGTTCAGTTTGGCTAACACATATCTGGTGCCTATGGTACGCCTGGCCCACTATTAGGTGCTGGGAATGGAAAAACCAGAACAAAGCAGCGGTGGCTGTCTTCCGAGAGCTCGTATTGTGCTGGGGAGGAGGGATCCTTCTGGGCTGTCATCCCTGTCCCAAACTAGAAGCAAGCCCAGGAGGACAGGCTTGGGGGGTGGGGAGGAAAGCTAGGGGCTGACCCCAGAGCCATTTGGAGCCCTGCTACATCTCTTCCAGGATGAGTATCTGTCGGATCTCTATCACTTTGCTACGAAGGAAGACAGCTACGCCAACCACTTCATCAATGTAAGAGACTCCAGGAGTCCTTCTCCAGGGGGTATGGCCAGAATGGGGGGGGCGACCCAGGCCTCCCCAATTGAAGGAGGAAGGAGAAGGAGAGTCTCTCCTAGCTTCCCACCTCCCAGCAGGGGGACAGTGAGCCTCTTTCTGCACTGATGGAGCTCCTCCACCAGGGGGGGCTTGGGAGAGGTGAGGGAGGAGATCAGACCCTGGAATCCCCGACTTCTTGGCCCCCAAGACTCCCCACACTGCCCTCACCTTGTTCTTCTTGAACAGCTGCTGGAGCTGCAGGCCAATTACCACCGAAAGTCTTTAAGCTCATTGGACACAGCCTTGGCTGAGCTGAAGGAGAGTCATGGCCACTCAGGTAGGTGCTGGTGATAGAGGGATGGACAGCTCCCTCCAGGCCTGGCGGCCCAGTCCTGCCAAAGACATCTGGATTTAATGGGGAGCTCCAGACTTTAACCTCCTTTTAAAGCCTCTGTGACATCAGCCAAGTCACTTCCCAGTCTAGCCTCGATGTCCCCTCAGCAGAACAGAACAAGCGCTGGCTCTGGAGAACCAGGAGCTGGGTTCAAACACACTTTCTTATAACTAATATTGTCTGCGTCCTTGGTCAAATGCCCTAGGCCTCAGTTTCCTCATCTGTAAAATGAGAGGGCTTCTGCTAGCTGGTCTCCAAGAGGACCCTATGATCTGGAGCACGTGTTCTTTTTTCATTTAAACATTTTGACTTCTTTGTATCGTTTCACATTTTAGTGCTAGTGTTTCTTTTCAAACTGCACTAAAATTAGGGACTCTCAGTATTTCCCAATATAGCTTTCCTTCCTCCTGCTCCCTGAGAGACCCAGACAGCCTCTATAATAAAGAATCAAATGGGGGAGGGGAAGTGGAGCAGAATTAACCCAAGTGCCAACCAAGTCTGGCTTCAGATGGCAGATATCATGTGGAAAAGCATCATAATGGCACCTGATCTGACTAGCTCACAGCTGTTCCAGGGCAGGGCCTAGATCACCTTTGTCACCAGAGCAGTCTCTTTTTTTTTAACCCCTTCTTTTCTAATTTAGAATTCATGCTAAGTAGGGATTCCAAGGCAGAAGAGAGGTAAGGGCTAGGCAGTGGGGTTAAGTGACTTGGCCAGGGTCACCCTGGGCAAGGGTGCTAGGAAGGGTCTGAGGCCAGAATTGAACTCAGGACTTCCGATTTCTAGGCCTGGCTTTCTATCCACTGAGCCACCGAACTGCCCCACTGAATCAAATTGTTGAATTTGGGGAGGGACCATGAGCACCCTGGTGGCCAGGCTCTGTCCTAGGTGCTGGAAACAGATAAAAATGAGAGCAGTCCTTGCCCTGGAGCAGCTTATATTTTACTGCGAGATTAAAGGCAACACAGAAGACATCCAGAGGAAACGTTTTTGTAAATGCTACAGACACGGAAGGAAAAATTCTGTGATCTCTTTTGTTTCTGAATGAACAAAGTGAGTTCAGACCTACACAGATGCCGAAAGAACAGCAACATCCAGTACCAAACCTGGATTGGATATGCAGGGTGTTCCAAAGGTCTACTCAAACTTCAACTGAATTTGCCATCCATTCTCCACCTGCCCCCCAGGGGCTTCCAGATTTCCAGAAAGTTTACACACATCCCTGATGGAGGAAAGGAAGAACCAGGCTCCCTGGTGGTTGGGGGCGGAGGGGGGAATGGCTCTGGTTTGGGTCACTGCCTCCTAGAAGCAATGGGTGTTGGGCAAGAGGGATTTAAAGGGCGTTGGGGTGGGGTGGTTGAAGTGGAGAATGATGAATAAGGAAAACTTCGCCACCTCTCCCCACCACCTCCCACCTCCAGACTTTTGAAGCTTTAGTCCTGTCTAATGTAAACACGATTAACTAAGAGATTAGAGTGAATTTAGAATTAGAGATCATTTAGTCCAACTCCCTCCAATCCAATAAGCTTCTGTAAAGTGTCTACAAGTTTTTGCCAGTCAGTGTGCTTGGGAAAACAGGATGGCTCCTCTCTCCCTCCCAATTGACAAATAGAGAAACTGAGGTTTAGGATGGGCAAATAACTTGCCCAGCATCCCACAGTGAAGCCAGGATTCAAAGTCATATCTACTGCTTCTGAATCCTGGGTGGAGGGGAGTGGGGGAGGGGGAAGAGAGAATGTTTTGTAAACCCTTATCTTCCATCTTAGAATCAATACTAAGTATTTGATCCAAGGTAGAAGAGCAGTAAGGGCCAGGTGGGTTGGAGTTAAGTGACATGGCCAGGATCACACTGCTAGTTAGTGTCTGAGATCACATTTGAACCCAGGACCTCCCATCTTCAAACATAACTCTTTATTCCCTAAGTCATCTAGTTGCCCTTCTGTATGTATGCAGTTTTTTGTTTTTGTTTTGTTTGTTTTTCAACCCTCACCTTCCTATCCGTCTTGGAATCAATACTGTGTATTGGTTCCAAGGCAGAAGAGTGGTGAGGGCTAGGCAATGGGGGTTAAGTGACTTGTCCAGGGTCACACAGCTGGGAAGTGTCTGGGGCCAGATTTAAACCCAGAACCTCCCATCTAGACCTGGCTCTCAATCCACTGAGCCACCCAGCTGCCCCTATGTATGCTTTTAATGGAAAAGTTTCCAATCCACCACCTTTTGCTTTCACAAATTCCTGTTTCCCTCCCATTGGAAAAAGAAGAAAATCTGCTCCTTTGAGACTAATGAGAAGGAAGGACAGAGTTTTCTCCTATATATGCTGACAGGGACCTGGATATGGATCTGGAAGGGACTTCTGAGGTCAGCTAGTTTGACCGTCTCATTTTACAGAAGAGGAAGTGAGGAACAGAGACCCACAGTGGTACAGATCATAAGGACAGAGGCATGATTTGAACCTAGACCTTCTGATCCCAAGTCCAGCATGCTTTCCATAGCATGAGTTCCCATCTAAGAGGGGATTCCTGAGCTGAGCTGGGAAGAAGGAAGGCTGGGAGGGTCATCTAAGGGCTTAGAAATGACAAATGGAGAGTAGCTGAAGCATCTTTTCAGGCTCATGTCTTGCCTCCATGGCTGTTCTTTCCAAGGAGGGGCAATTCTCTCTTCATCCCATCTGATTTCCTCCTCCCCACACAGATAGCAGCAGCCGGCTGTCAGATGCTCCCTCCACCCAAGTGTTTGGGGTGGCCCTGAAGACCCATCTCCAGGAAATGGGCCGGGACATTGCCTTGCCTCTGGAGGCCTGTGTGTTGATGCTTCTGTCTGAAGGCATGAAGGAAGAGGTAGGAGGAAGAAGGGCTCCCACAGGACCCAGCCTATACCCAGAAGGCTGGTGAAAGCATCCTCCCAGGTGGCAAAGTAAGGCTACCTAGCCCACTTGGCTATAGGGGATTGTAGGAGGAGAGTTTAGAGACTGGTTCATCCAGCCTTCACATTTTACAGATGGGGAAACTGAGGCCTGGAGAAGGGAAATGCCTAATACTGTAGATAGTGAGTTGTGGCAGAGCTGGGATTCAAACCCAGCTGGTATGTTTGCTAAGGACTTTCACATACATCTCTCAACAACCCTATGAGAGAGGCAGGCCAGGGCTTATGTGTCCCAGGTAAGGTGCCCTGAGAGGTCAGATGATTTGGTCAGGGTCACACAGCAGATTAATGACAGGGCAGGTACTAAAAACTGGGCCTCTCCTGCTACTGAAATGGGCCACCTTTGCCCACTTCTGGCTTATCACTAGGGGTGGGAATTCTATCAGGAAGATCTGCAGGCTAAGAACACAGTTTGCTAATAACACAAATGCTCCTAAGGTGGGCTAAGCCACAATCAGTCATGTCTACCTTAGTGTGAATAAGTGTATCGGGTCTTTTCCTGGATGCATGATGTTAGATGGCATGGTTGGAAGGAACATTCCAACTTCAGAGTCTTGAGATTGGAGAGAGAGGCTGCCCTTCTTGGAGCAGGGAGTCCAAGGTGTCTAGGGTCTGTCTTGCTTCCTCTCTCCTTGTCCTCCTTGGCAGCTAGTCCCATCCCCTTACCTAGACTCCCTTCTTCCCATTATCCATCCCTTCTTCTCTTCCTCCGACCTTTGTGGGGACTCTGCCACCCACAAGCCTCTCTTCTCCTTGACCTCTTTGCCTCAATGGGCAGCCCTCCACAACAATGGCCTTCCATTTCCCTAGGGCCTCTTCCGCCTGGCAGCAGGGGCCTCCGTGCTCAAGAAACTGAAGCAGACAATGGCTCTCAATCCCAGCAGCCTGGAGGAATTCTGCTCTGACCCTCATGCTGTTGCTGGTACCAGGGCCCCAGACTGGGCTGGGCATGAGGATTGGCTGGGCACATGCTTGCTTTTCTTTGTGTTTTATTTTTCTTTCCTCTTCCTTCCTCCTTTTAGCCATTCCTTCCTTCCTTCTTTCTTTCCTTCACTCTCTTTCCTTCCTTCCCTCCTTCCCTCTTTCCTTCCTTCCTTCCAATTATTTTCCTTTCTTCCTACTTTCCTTTTCTGTCTCCTCTCTTCTTTCATTTTTCTGTCCTCTTTCTCCTGTTTTTCACATTGTTCTTTTTTATTCTTTCCTCTCTTCTTCCCTCCTTCCCTCCTTTCTTCTTTTCTTTTTCTTTTATTTTTTTGGTCCCTTTAGCTTTTATGTCACTTTCATTTCCCGGAATATCCATCCCCTCCCCCACCCTTGAAACATCCCTTATTACAAAAAACAACAAAGAAAGGCAGAGTGGGGAGAGGAAGTGGAGTTTGGCAAAACTAACCAACAAAGCAACCAACCCCTACAGGATGTGTCACATTTGGGGCAGAATGCTGTTCTGGAGGAAGCATCAAATCAAGATTTTTTTTTAACATTGATTTGGTAGCTTTTCTGTCCTGGAAAATATTTCACTTGCTGGTATGATTCAACCATTCATGTTTCATTCCTTTGGATGAAGCATTTTTCTGTCAAAATGCCAGTGAGGGTGTCAGGTTTAGATGAGGATGGGACCAAGGGGCTTCAGGAGGTATTAGTCTTCACCATTGTGTTTTGAGTGGGTCCAAGCTGGGAAGGCTGTGCTGGGAAGAGAATTTGGTCATAGGAATGAAGTCACCTCTCATTTCCCTCCTCCTTTCTCCAGGGGCCCTCAAGTCCTACCTCCGAGAGCTTCCTGAGCCTCTTATGACATTTGAGCTCTATGAAGATTGGATGAGAGCTGCCAAGTGAGTGAGGGCAGAAAGTCAAGTGAGGCAGAGTGGGTGGTGGGAAGCACTGTGGGGGAGTGGTTAGAATATTAGATTTACAGTCAGGAAGATCTGGGTTCAAGTCTTACCTCAGACACTTAGTGTCTGGGGAAGTTGCTTATCCACTCTGAGCCACTGATGGGGAAGATGAGCCTCAGTGGCCTCCAAGTCCCTTCATATATGAAAATTAAAAATGAAAAAAAAATGAAAAAAGCTCATAAAAATGAACAGAGGCAGGTAGGTGGCTCAGTGGATAAGGAACCAGTCCTAGAGATAGGAGGTCCTGGGTTCAAATCTGGCCTAAGACACTTCCTAGCTATGTGACCCTGGGCAAGTCACTTAACTCCCACCGCCTAGCCCTTCCTGCTCTTCTGCCTTGGAACAAATATGTAGTACCAATTTGAAGACAGAAGATAGGGGCTTAAAAAAGAAGAGAAAAGAAAATGAATGAGAAAGTTGGAGACCTTTCCTTCCCAGTTGTTTGTTCCTCATCCCAAATCCCATGGACTTTTCCAATTTGAATTCCTTCTTTCCCCATTTCCAGTCTGAAGGAGCCAATGGCCCGACTTGAGGGTCTCCGAGAAGTCTGTGGGAAACTGCCCAAGGAGAATCTCAACAACCTGAGGTGGGTCCCGCAGTGCAGTCCGGTGACCCAATCTGGATCTCCTGAGTGGGGGATAAGAGGGAGATAGGAGAGGGAGGTGGGCTTCAGAGAGGCCCATTCAGAGCCTGAGGACGAGGAGCCCCAGAACACTGCAGGCTCCTTCTCCTGACTCTCCTCTCCTCTCCTCCCCAGGTACTTGATCAAGTTCCTAGCCAGGCTGGCCAAAGAGCAAGAGGTGAACAAGATGACTCCAAGCAACATCGCCATTGTCCTGGGGCCCAACCTGCTGTGGCCCCCCACGAGGGATGGGTAGGAGCCCAGAACCCAGGAACCTTAGGCCTAGAAAGGAGTACCTGGACTGGGAGGGGCCGTAGCAAAAGATACTGGAATGTGGACTGTCAGGACTGGGAGGGGCCTTAGAACAGGGAATCCCAGGGCTGGCAGGGGCCTTAGAATATGGACTGTCTGAGCCTAGAATGTCTGAGCTGGGGGTCGTGTCCTGAGAACGGGGATGTCAGGGCTGGCATTTGAGCTTGGTAGGACCTGCTAGAGCCTTGCTGAACCCAGAGTCTCTTCCAGACCATGGGAAGGCATCAGAGGAAGGAAGCCTTTAGTGGAGGCTAGAAACAGAGAGAGTATTTGATCAAAGGCAGAACTGAACTCAGGTGTCAAGGGTTTCTTCAGACAAGTATGTGCTCAGGCGCCTTCCCCACCATGAACCTTGCGGGCCAGGTAAGGGTCAAGTTCACAGGAGCTCCCTTTGCTGGAAAGTCACAGAAGAAGGGCTGAGGGAAGAGAAGCTGAGGCTCGGAGCCCTGGGCTAATGATGACCTCTTTTCTCCCCATCTCAGGGACCAGGCTCAGTTGGACACAGCCTCAGTGTCCTCTATCCAGGTAGTGGGTGTG
Source organism: Monodelphis domestica (assembly GCF_027887165.1). Taxonomy (NCBI): domain Eukaryota; kingdom Metazoa; phylum Chordata; class Mammalia; order Didelphimorphia; family Didelphidae; genus Monodelphis; species Monodelphis domestica. The sequence continues at coordinate 100,731,298 of NC_077231.1, forward strand.
GTGGAGGCATTGATCCAGAACTCAGACACTCTCTTCCCAGGAGGTAAAGTCTTCTTCTCTGTGTATGTGTGAAAGAGCATGCCTATATGTGTGTTTGTGCGTGTATATGTCTGTGTCTCTGTGTGGGCCTCCTGCCAGCTACCCCAGAGCCCTATTCTTAGTGGAAAACTGATGCAGCTGCGTGGCTCAGTGGATTGAGAATCAGACAGGGAGGTCCTGGGTTCAAATCTGGTCTCAGACACATCCCAACTGTGTGACCCTGGGCAAGTCACTTCACCTCCACTGCCTAGCCCTGACTGCTCTTCTGCCTTGAAACCAATACACAGTACTGATTCTAAGATGGAAGGTAAGGGTAATTTTAAAAAAAGTGATGTGTCTGTGTTAGGGGGAAGGGAGTGCCTGGCACGGTCAAACCGCTTGCAGACAGCCACACCCATATAAACCCCCTCACCCCGACCAGCACCAGAGTTCTGGCTCTGGAAACTAAGGAGCCTCTCCTCTCCCTGCCACCCTTCATCAGGAGGCTTTGGAACAGAAGTTAGAGCTAGGCAGAGCTGCTCCACCCACTGGGCTCTCCCTCTTCTATCAAACTCACCCTCAGTTTTCAGGTTTCTTCTCACAACAAAACTGCCCATTCTGTGTGTGTCTGTGTATTTGGTTGTCTATACATATTTTTGTGTCTGTATTCATGTTTGTGTATGAGTGTGAGTGTGTATGTACATACACGTGTGTGTATGAGAGAGAGAGAGAGAGAGAGAGAGAGAGAGACAGAAACAGAGAGAGAGAGAGACAGAAACAGAGAGAGAGAGAGAGAGAGAGAGAGAGAGAGAGAGAGAGAGAGAGACAGAGAGAGACAGAGAGAGAGAGAGAGAGGGAGAGATGTGAGGGAGTCAGAGAAGTAGGCTGATTCAAGGCAGGAGCAGGGAGGAGGTGGTGGCAAGGACACGGTTCTTCAGCCATTTCCTGTCTCCTGGAACCTAATCTGCTCCCCTGTTGGTCCTACTGGAAGCTCTGCCCCTTCCCTAGTCCTCCGCAATGTTGAGCCTCCCTCTGGAACAATAGAAAGAGTCTGAAGACTCAGAAGACTCAAGCAGGTTGGCAGAAATTCGCTTTAGACAAACAGCTTGAACCATAAACCATAAAATCAGCTCAAAATGCATGGATGATGTTTATATTAAAGGCTGTAACTTTTTTTAAAGAGAAAGAAGAGAACCGCGTAAAAAGGCGTGCTCAAGGGGTGAATGCTTTATCAAAGAAGCAAGAGGGGTGATGGCAAAAGACGAAACTGATCATTTCAGTTTCATGAAATTGAAAGACTTTGGCACTAACAAAATTAATGCAGCTGTGTTCAGCAGTAAGCTGAAAAGGAAAAAAGAAAGCCTTTGCATGAAATAGCTCTGCGGAGGGTGTGATATCCAGATAGGAATAATGAACAGAAAAATGTAAGACCCAAAGCCCCTCTCCAATACAGAATGGGTAAAATGCAATGAACAGTTCTCACAAGAAGCCTGAATGAATGAGTTAGGGCGTGTGTAAAGAACCATTTATGAAGTACTCACTGTGGATTGGGCTTCCTGGGATACAAATAGAAAAACAAGCCCCAGGGGTAGGTAGATGGCCTAGTGGATAGAGTGCCAGTCCTAGTGAGGAGAGGTCTTGGATTCAAATATGGTCTCAGATACTTCTTAACTGTGAGACCCTGGGCAAGTCACTTAACCTCCATTGCCTAGCCTTTACTGCTCTTCTGTCTTAGAGTTGATACTAGACAGAGGGGAATGGTTTTTAGGAGGGAAAAACATGCCCCACTGTCAGGATGCTCAACACATGTGGCTGTAAAGCCTAGGATCTTTAGTTCATCATAGCAGAGCAGGTAGGAATATTTCATTTTCTTCAATGTCATTTCCATGAATCAAACCAAATCGGTTTCTGATAAGAAATCATTGGACTTTGCTATGCCGGGGCAAGGGACAAAGAGAATCAGAAGACTTGGTTTATGTCTCCTCTCTGACACTTGGCTAGTCACCGCCTTTCTAAGTCACAAATTTTTCTTCTGTAAAATGGGGATAATGATATCTGTACTGCTCACTTCACATGGTGGTAGAGACAGAAATTTGAATGGACTAGAGAAATGGGAGCTGTTGTTTTATATTTTTAATCAGTGTGCCAGACCCTGGGCTAGGAGCTAAGGATACACTTCTTGCCCTCAAAGAGCTTCCATTTTAACGAATACTTTTAGAAAAATCTTACTTTTTACTAATGTCTTATTTTTATATCACATTTGTTTCTGAATATATCCTATCCCTGACACTAGATGACCTTGGGCAAGTCCCTTTCCCTTCCTAGGCCTCAGCTTCCTCATCTGTAAAACAGGGGTGGGTTGTACTCAATGGCCTCTGATGCCCTTTCCAACCCTAAATTAAGGACCCTCTCCTGCTTTGTGAGATATTCCTTGTAACAAGGTCTTTAAAAAAAAAAGGAAAATGGCAACTCAGCAAAATTCACCCGCACATACATAGATGGTGTCTGAGAGTGCACGCAGTGTTTCTCACTCATGGCCGATGAAGGGAGAGAGGGGCTGGGATGGACCATAAGCTCCTGGAGGGAAGCATTTGTGTCACTTTCCCTCTGCATCCACACCAGCCCAAGCAGTCCTTGACATATGGCAGCTGCCTCATCAGAAGTCACTGAATTAAGCTGACTTGAATGCAGTTCAGTTGACTGTGTCCCAAGTCTTTGGAGTCCCCCCTCTTCTTTTGCAGATATCGACTTCAATGTCTCGGGCTTATTCACTCCCCCCACTACCCTGTATCAACCCCACCCCCAAGAGAAGGTGGCCGACAGTCCCAAATCAGAAGAATTTTCAGCCACGGCACCCTCTCCAGCAGCCAAGGAAGGGTAAGAACTTTGGGACACCAAAATGGCCTCAGGGGATCACCCAGCTTAAGTCTTTGACAGGTTGAAGCAGGTCACTTCCAGTTCTGAGGATTCTTCCTGGGGCAGGAGGGAAGGAGGGAGGGCTGGCCTTGTGAAGCCTTCCTTATGTTTGTTTGGGCTTTTTTCAACCTTCACCTTCCGTCTTAGATTCTGTGCTGTATATCCGTTCCAAGGCAGAAGAGTGGAAAGGGTTAGGCAATGGGCATTAAGTGACTTGCCCAGGGTCACACAGCTGGGAAGTGTCTGAGGCCAGATTTGAACCCAGGACCTTCTGTCTTTGGGTCTGGCTCTCAATCCACTGAGCTACCTAGCTGCCCTCTCTCTTATGTTTTATAAGTTTAGGAAAGCCATCAGACATCTCCAGCCTCTCTCCTTTGTAATGATAATACCAAGAGCAGCTAGCATTTCTATATCTCCTACCATGTGCCAGGTTCTATGCTCAGCACTTTACAATTTGATCCTTAGGACAATCCAGGAAGAAAGGTGCTGTTATTCTCCCTGTTTTATAGTTGAGGAAACTAAGGCAAACAGTTAAATGACTTGTCCAAGGTTAAAGAGCTAGTAAAGTGTCTGAGGCTGGATTTGAACTCAGGTTTTCCTGATTCTGGGGTCAACAGTCTATACACTGTGCCAATAGCTGCCTCAGTGGTAGATAGCAGATGTTGCAGACCCATAATTCTGAATTGTTCCAGACCTACTGGGAGATTTACGTACAGTGGGAGAACAGTTCAGGAAGGACATCAACCTTAACATAATTGTAGGATCAGAGAGTTTAGGGCTAGAAGGGAATTTAGACCATTTAGTCCAATCTCAATCCTGGGTCCCAGGCTCAGCTGGGGGCCCCATGGACTGCATATTTCCTTGCTCTCCAACTTCAGGTTCCCAGGATTTGAGGAATTGGGTAGGAAAACCCAGGATAAGTAGCCCAGGGACAAGGGATTTCTTCTGACCTAATGATTCCAAGAAGAGCCTGGAATATAGAGTTATCGAGATGTCCTAGCCCCTTGCCATGGCCAAGCTTTGGGATTCTAGAACCTGAGGCTTGGAAAACTATTACTGTGCCTCAGTTTCCTCATCTATAAAATGAGAGGATTAAACTAGATGTGAAATTCTTTCTAGTTTTACATATAATCCTATGGTTTTTGACACCACTGCTTCCCATCTAGGCTAGGAATCCCCTCAGACTTTTGAACACCTAGGTTGATGAGGAACTCACTTCTAGTCCATTCCTTTGTGAGGGAGCTATAGTTGTTATATTGTGCAGAATTTGCCCACATTTACTCCTATCTCCCTCTCTCTGCCTCCATTCCCCTCAGGCCAGGCAGGCTTGCTTGCTTGGTTTTGTCAGGCCCCTGCCAAAGAGTTGAGATGAGGTCACTGAATGTCCCCCGGTCTGCTGGACACTGGCAAAGGCGCTTCTCTAACCGTGACCACAAGGCAGCAGTGTGATCCTTCACATGACTGGTCCCTGAGAAAGTCCTCATCCTGAGAGGAGGGAGTCTCTTAGGGTCTAGGAGCTGCCCTAGAAAGCTGCCCCTGGGGCCTCTGACTCTCAGGCTGAGGTTCTTACTGCCATTTATCTCTTCATCCCTCAGCAAGGTAGAGTCTGAACCTCCACCAAGGCCTGCCTCCCCAAAGGTCAGCAGGAACCCCATAGAAGTTTCTGGATCAGCCGAGGATACAACCCGAAAAAGTGAGTCTCCCTATGGTCAGGCATGGCATGGGAAATGAGTGCCAGAGAAGTCAGAGTCTCAGGGGCTTGAAATCTTGTCCAAATCCTAGTCTCTGTGGAGAGAGACAACATGGCCATCATAAAAGGGAAGAATCATGTAATGAAAAAGATGCTGGCAGATCAGAGCTAGAAGAGGCCTTAGAATGGGATGTCAGAGATGGGAGGAACCTTAGAACAGGGAATGCATGAGCTGGGAGGAACCTTAGAACAGGGAATGGCAGATCTGGGAAGGAACTTAGAACAGGGAATGTCAGAGCTGGGAGGGAGCTTAGAACAGGGAATGGCAGAGCTGGGAGGGAGCTTAGAACAGGGAATGTCAGAGCTGGAAGGAACCTTAGAACAGGGAATGGCAGATCTGGGAAGGAACTTAGAACAGGGAATGTCAGAGCTGGGAGGGAGCTTAGAACAGGGAATGGCAGAGCTGGAAGGAACTTTAGAACAGGGAATGGCAGATCTGGGAGGGACCTTAGAACAGGGAATGTCAGAGCTGGGAGGAACCTTAGAACAGGGAATGGCAGATCTGGGAAGGAACTTAGAACAGGGAATGTCAGAGCTGGGAGACACTTAGAACAGGGAATGTCAGAGCTGGGAAGGAATTTAGAACAGGGAATGTCAGAGCTAGGAGGAACCTTAGAACAGGGAATGGCAGATCTGGGAAGGAACTTAGAACAGGGAATGTCAGAGCTGGGAGGAACCTTAGAACAGGGAATGGCAGATCTGGGAAGGAACTTAGAACAGGGAATGTCAGAGCTAGGAGGAACCTTAGAACAGGGAATGGCAGATCTGGGAAGGAACTTAGAACAGGGAATGTCAGAGCTGGGAGGAACCTTAGAACAGGGAATGGCAGATCTGGGAAGGAACTTAGAACAGGGAATGTCAGAGCTGGGAGGAACCTTAGAACAGGGAATGTCAGGGCTGGGAGGGAGCTTAGAACAGGGAATGGCAGAGCTGGGAGAGACCTTAGAACAGGGAATGTCAGAGCTGGGAGAGACCTTAGAACAGGGAATGTCCACGCTATCAAATGCCTTAGGATGCAGTCTTTTAGAAGACAGAATGAGAGGGACTCTTAAACAGCATTATACTCCAAGCCTCTCCTTCTACACAAACATGGGCCACATCAAGTTTTTCTCAGAGCCAGGACCTGAACTGGTCAGCAGCCTCTTGGCCCTGCGTCCTTATAGATTGAGCTAGAGTATGGAGAGATCACTAGTGTTGAGCCAGGGGAGAGGCAGGCCGGAGTGGACTGGAATAGTCAGGGAAGTGTTAGAGGAGCAGGGCCCCGAGTGATGGCAAGACCGAGGTCAAGGGTCGGGTGGGCATATCTGGCATCCCTAAACTAACTCTCTTTCCCTCTCGCTTTCTCTACAGCCAAACGCCCAGCCCCTGCCAGACCTATGGTGCCTCCACCCCAGGTCTCAAATCCCCGATCTTCACCCCCAACCCTTCCCTCTTCAGCTCCAACCCCAGGACAACCTCAGTGCCAGCCCCAGCCTCAGCCCCAGGCCCAGACCTCTACTCCAGGGAGTCCAGCTACTCCCAGGGCCCTTCCCCGTCGGCAGGCAGGCAGCAATATTAAGGCCCCCTCTGTGCCACCCCCATTGCCTCCTCAACCTCCCCAGCCCGTTCGTCGCCTAAGCCGACCCTCTCCTGCTTCCCCCAACCCCGCCCTCAACCCTGATGCTGAGACGGAAGTTCCCAGGGAGCCCAGAAGCTCTGAGGGGGGAAGCTGTGCAGCCCAAGGAGGAGTCACCATTCCTCCGCAGCCCCGGCCTAGGACTCTTGCCTCAGAGACTGACTAAGCCAGGAGCAGCCGACCGAGCAATGGCCGGCCACCTCCTCCCCTCATGGTGCGCTGCCCATCCGCTCCCCCATTGCGCCTTCTGTTCTCTGGGACCTCTGTTCCTTCGGTCTCACCCTTGCCCCCATCCCATCTGGGAGCTCCAGTGACTCAGCCTTTAACTGCCCACTAGAGAGGATGGAAATTTCCCAGCCACACACAAGTGCCTCTGGCCCTAGCTCCAGCTGGGCTGGTCCCCTGCCTCGGGAGCTGAGGAGGAGCCCGGGCCCCTTCCGTCTCCCTCTTCTTCGGACGCGCCTGGATCTGGGCATCCAGGGCCTCCCTCCCCATTGCCTGGCCGGGCCCCGGGCAGGGAGGGAAAGAAGAGGAACTGAGAGGGCCTTTAGTTTGACTTCACTGAGAGAGCAGCTATTTTTCTTTCCTGGAAATGTTTTGGGGGGGTTTTGTGTTTTTTTGGTACGGCTTGTAAATTATTTTGGATTAAACTGGAGCACACTCAGCATGGCTGCTTCCCCTTTGTCCTACAAATAAACGTGACTATTGAGAAAGAGGCGGGCGGGCGGCTGCTTCTGTGGCTCAAGGTCGGGTTTATTCTGGAACCAAGTCAGGGCGCCTCGTCTCAGCCAAGCGGGGAGGGTCCGCGGTCATCTGCTCACAGACGCCTGCATTACACAGCCTCTGCTGGGAAGCTCACCGTCTCCTGACAGTGAATACCAGTAACTGACATTTATATACTGCCTCCTGTGCACCAGGCGCTACGCTGCCAAGCGCTTTACAAACATTATTTCACTTGATCCTCACTCCACCATCCTGCGAGGTAGGTACGGTTATTGCCCCCATTTTTCAGTCCAGGAAACTGAGGCAAATGGAGATCAAGTGTTTTGCTCAAGGTCACGGCTAGTGTCTGGTCCTGGTTTGAATTCAGGCCGTCTGCTTCCAGGTCCAAAGCTGTCGAGGTTAGCACCTAACTGCCTCTATTCAATGTCTCTGTGTGTGTTTGTAGAAGACACATTGTATAACGATGATTACCTTTCTCTGTATATATACACACACAGAAACATAGTATACAGTGTGTATATATGTACCCACAAGTATATAGGTTACATTCTAACTAGTACTTCCTTTCTTCTTTGTTAAATATTTTTATAAAAATCCTCATCTTCCATCTCATACTGTGTATTGGTTCCAAGGCAGAAGAGGGGTCAGGGCTAAGCAATGGGGGGTGAAGTGACTTGCCCAGGGTCACCCAGCCAGGAAGTGTCTGAGGCCACATTTGAATCCAGGACCTCCCGTCTCTAGAACTGGCTTTCTGTTCACTGAACCACCTCTCCGCCCCATTATTACTTTTCTTTGTGGGTGGGTGTGTGCACGCGCATACGTACATACAAACATAAATATACAAACATGCACGACTAATACCTTTTGTATGTGTATATACATACATATACAATGGATATGCACACATTTTTATATCTACAATGTATGTATATGTATCCACACAAGTATAGACACTGGCTACCTTCTAGAGTATCTGCATATGTACACATATACACATATGTACAATGTATGTACACAGATTTATAGACATCATGACTCCTTACCTTTTTGTGTGTATATGTACACATACACAAAATGTATACATATAAATTTATGCATATAGTATATGTGGATATCAACACAAATAGAGAGACTTATTATCTTACCTTTTATACCTACGCACTGGATATATACACTAATATATACAATATGTGTCTGTGTGGAAAGACAGAGGCAGAAATACACATATATTATGACTACTATTTGTATCTCCACCTCTCAGCACAGTACCTGGCACATTTCTATGTCTATATTCCTTCAGTTGTGTCTGACTCTTCCTGACCCCATCTGGGTTTTCTTTTACAAAATTTATTATTTTAATAAAATTTTAATAATTTAATAATAAATAATAACAATAATTTAATAATAAACAGTAAATCATAATATTAACAAACAATAAAAATAATAATTTAATAATAAATTTCCCAAAGTTATACAATTTATCTTATCTCCCTCTTCTTCCCCAAACTGGCAAGCAATTTGATCTGCATTATATATATATTCTTACATAAAACATATTTCCATGTTATTCATTTGTGTAAGTGAATAATCTTATAGAACCAAAACCCCAAAACAACAAGAGAAAAAGCATAGGTTTTCATCTGCATTTCTACTCCAACAGTTCTTTCTCTGGAGATGGATAGCATTCTTTTTCATAAATTCCTCAATATTAGATCATTGTATTGATCATTCCATAATATTGCAGTTACTGTGTACCATATTTTCCTGGTTCTGCTCATTTCACTCTGCGCAGTTCATGGAGGTCTTTCCAGCTCTTTCTGAAATCCTCCTGTTCATTATTCTTTAGAGCACAAAAGTATTCCATTACCATCATATACCACAATTTGTTCAGCCATTCCCCAATTGAGGAATATCCCTTTAGTTTCCAATTCTTTGCCACCACAAGAAGAGCAGCTATAAATATTTTTGTACAAACAGGTCCTTTCCTATTCATTTGGAGTTTTCTTAGTAAAAATACTGGAGAGGGTGGCCATTTCCTTCTCCAGCTCATTTACATATGGGGAAACTGAGGCAAACGGGATAAAATGAGTTGCTAGTTTCTGAGGCTGAATTTGAACTAACATCTCCTAACTACAGACTCTGTATTCGTCCCCCAAGTTAGGGGGTTTAAAACTAACCAAACCCCAAATATCTGGCCTCTTACCCACAGCCTCCGGAGCCATGTGAGCAAAAGAACACGTCATCTTCTCCCCTCCTTTCCCTGAAGCGGCCACGTGGTCCTGCCCACTCAAAAGAATTTTCGGGGGAAAAATCTGACTTTAGTGTAGCAATCACCTCTTTTTCGCTCCTGATTGGTCGGGGCATCACTACCCCATCTTTTCCATATAAAGCCACTTCTTATCCTCTCTAGGTATTTATTGACTAAATCAATCCCAGCCCTCTCAGGCTCACCCTCAAGAAGTGGCTGAAGACTGTTAAGTCTCCATTGGTCAACTCTGCCATTCGGTCCCACCCCTTCACTCCCTTCAAGTTTCCCCGCTCTTACTCCGAACTAGCAGCCATCATCGCCAATCTCCCGGTTCATTGGCTGCTACCTCGAGCCTCCACCCCCACCCCGAGACAGAAAAGTAGTCAGAGATTGGTTAAATTTTTTGTAAATCTTCGCATTCGTAAAAAAACACATTCCCATTGGACGTCGCCTCACGCTGTAGCCCCGACTTCTCCGCTACCCCGGTGCCCTTTGGCCGCTTCCAGAGGGAGAGCCCGGGGACACCACAATTGGGCCAAAGACGCTGTCCCTCCCTCAAAGTTGGGCTTGTTGCCCACTAGTCATCTCTACCATCAGTTTTGGCTTTAGTCCCGCCTCCTCGCTGGAGGGGTCAGATAAGTGCTGCTTTCAGCCCATTGGGCTGTTTTCCTGTTGTTCGGCTCAATTGTTCTCTTTCCTCGGGTATGTAGTGTCTTTGCTCTTTCATTGGCTGTCACTTCGAGCCGTGTCCCCACCCACTTCGACGCTCAGCGCCCATTGGCCTCTTTCTGCCCCGAGAACTGTGTAGGTTGTGGAGCGAAACTATTCGTCCATTGGCTAGTTGTCTCTGCCCTCAGCGTGTATTTGTACCTCTCTTCCGCTAAGCCCTCCCCGGGGCAGCTGAGGTGGAGGGTAGGGCCTTGGGAAGAAGGCGGTGGACTTGAAGCTTTTCTTCCATTGGCCCACTGTTTTGAGCCCGTTGTAAGTTTCCTGGGCGCCTTTCCCATTGGCCACCGCCCTCACGCGCGGCCCCGCCTCCCCGGCGATGCTCTGCACCCATTGGCTTCGGGATATTGGGCAGGGCGCCAGGCAGCTGGCGGTGACGTCATCCCCGCGGGAGAAAGCCTCCCGGCTAGCCGGGGTTTGGCTGCTTGCGCCGCGCCGAGCCGGCGGCTGCATGGCGGTCTGTGAGCGACTGGGCGGCAACGCCCTGCGGGAGCTGCTGGCCCGCACCCAGGGCGTGCTGTTCGATTGCGACGGGGTGCTGTGGAACGGAGAACGCGCCGTACCAGGCGCGCCGGAGCTGCTGGAGCGGCTGGGCCGCGGCGGCAAGGCGGCGCTCTTCGTGAGCAACAACAGCCGGCGCTCGGTGGAGGAGCTGGCGGCCCGCTTCGCGCGCCTCGGCTTCCGCGGCGTGGCGGCTGAGCAGCTTTTCAGTTCGGCTCTGTGCGCGGCCCGCCTGCTGCGCCAGCGACTGCCAAGGCCCTGCCCACCTGGCGCAGTCTTCGTGCTAGGTGGCGAAGGGCTACGTGGAGAGCTGCGGGCTGCGGGCCTGCGCCTGGCCGGAGACGAGCCGGGGCCCGTGCGTGCCGTGCTCGTGGGCTACGATGAGCACTTCACCTTTGCAAAGCTGAGCGAGGCTTGCGCCCACCTGCGCGACCCTGATTGCCTTCTGGTGGCTACCGACGTGGACCCGTGGCACCCGCTCAGCGACGGCCGCACCACCCCCGGTGAGGGCCGAGAGGGGCCAGGGGGCCGCAGGGCAAAGTCTGGGGGTTACCGACGACCTCTGGATCCAAGGGGCCAGGAGAGAGAAGGGAGGGCGAGATTGGTAGACATGGGGTAGGTGGTGTGCCAGGCTAGGGTCAGGGTATGGTCTGGGAAGAGGGAGATACCCCAGGATTCCGTGGAGTCTTGGAGGGTTGGTACCTTCCCAGCTGCAAGGTTCTTGGGAAAGGAAAGGAAAGATGGGTGGACCTGGGCTGGAGTGGGATCAAGAGGCCAGAGAATAGTGCCAGACCAAGGTCAGGGCTCAGCCTATGAGGGAAAATGGGGAGGGGCCCTGGGATTCTTGGAGTGGAACCTCCCAGGGGGCAACACGGGGGTAGGAGGGAATGAATCTTGGATGTGGAGAAATCAGACCCTGGTAGTAATTGTAGACACAGTGCCAGCCTAACATCTGGGCTTAACCTGGGAGAAAGAGACCCCAGGATTGGCAGTCAGTCATGATAGGATGGCACCTTTCCAGATGCAAGATACCCAGGGGGAAGGGAAATTGGATTTCAGGTGGGGAGAATCCTGGAGGCCTGTGGAGGTGGTCCAGTCAAAGGTCAGGGCTCAACCTGGAGAAGGAGGAGCCCCAGGATTTGCTGGGTCAGCCCTGTAGTATGGTAGATCCTCTGTAGAAAGGTGCCTAGAAGAGGGCAGGAGAGTCTGGACTTCTGGTTAGTGAAGGCAGGAAACCTAGCATAGTACCTTTGGGGAGGGCCAGGGGATGGAGGAAGCAATATATATTGGGGAAGGGGAGAATATTGACTGGAATAATGCATAAACCAGAGTAAGGACAGCCTTGGATGGAGTCTAGGACCTGGGAGGTTAGGGAGGAGAACTGCACTTATAGGCTGTTGGGCCCCAGAAAAACTCCTGGGGATATTCTGAAGATTGTAGGGAGGCTGCCATGGGATGGAAAAGGAAGAGAAAGGTATGGATGGCACCTCTGATCATGAGGCCAAAGTCCAGTTTCAGTATCAGGATGAAATCGAGGCCAACCTGGGTCAGGGAGGAATAGAGGGAAAGGAGCACCTCCTCTGTGATGAGGGCAATGCAGAGCCCATGAGGTTCTTTTTTTTTTTAACCTTCATTAAATATTGGTTCTGAGGTAGAAGAGTGGAAGGGCTAGGCACATGTGGATAAGTGACTTGCTCAGGGTCACCCAGCTAGGAAGTGTCTTAAGACCAAATGAACCTAAGACTTCCCATCTCTAGTTCTGGCTCTTTGTCCACTGAGCCACCTCGCTTCCCTGTCAGATTCTTATAAATCAGATGGCTTTCTGGGGAGGACGGAGCAGAGCTTGGCCCACCTCAGGCCAGCTATGGCCAAAGGCTTGTGGAGTGGAATAGGAAATACAGACTTCTTGGTGAGGAATGGGTGCCCGAGTTCCTGGGCCTAGGATGGTGCCAGGAGTAGCACCCCCTGGCCAAGGTTGCTTGGCCATCATCAGATGCAGTGGGGAAGCTAAGAGGACCTGGGACAGGCCGAGCTGAGGCTTTCCCCGAAGTCGGAGTGAAGGATTGGACATTTTTCGAAAGCTCTCATTTCTAGATAGCCTTAAGGTTTACAAAACACCTCCCGAGGAGAGCCCTGGGATTCTAGAGAATTTCCATGCATCCATGAGTTAAGCACATAATTGTTAAGCAGCTTCCCTCAGGAACCCAGGACCAGGCCTGCCGACTTTCATACCAGCGGACTGCCCAACACATCCTGCTTTGTAGGATTGATTCCGGCCAGCTTCCAGGAATAACTTTGATTTGTATTCCCCTGGGGTCACTAAGTTACTTTCACAGCCCCTGGCCTAGGACTGGCCTGTTGTGGACACTCCTATTTTTTACATGAACACATCGCTCTCAGCCTCTGTTTCCCCAGTTTTAATTGGGGAAATTGAGGCAGAATGGAGCTAGGGCCCAGGTTTCCCAGGGTTCTCAGCCTCTTCTGTGATCCTGCCATAGAAGAAAGAACGAGCTTTTAGAGTCTAGCATTATCCTGACGAAGGTTCCAGGAATGTTTTCAGAGAGAATATTGAGACGGAGCAGGGCTTTAGTGGCTTCCATTTTGAGGGACCCTCAAGAAGTTCCCAGGCCTGGAACAATTAGTATTTGCCATTGGAGGGAATGAGGAAGGAGCGAGCTTGCTCTCTGTCCGACTGCCCAGAGTAAACATGTCTGGGAGAGGAGTCCCCTCTACGACAGAGCAGGGTGCCAGCTTCTGCTTGGAAGCTCCCAAGGAGTCATGCTTGTCCCTGTGACAAGGAAATCACTTTAAAAGACTGATATATATTAATTTAAGGTTGCCAAGGAATTCAGCTATGTAATTCGTAAATGAAACTCAAGTCAGCAGTCAACCTTTTATGGAGTTTTTAATTACAAACAGGAGGAAGAAAGGTGAGAGAGAGAGACAGACAGACAAACAGAAAGAGAGAGAGAGAGGTAGCTGAGGCAAAGAAAAGAGATCAGTCCCTATCACTCATGTGACCAAAATGGAGAAACAGTCTCAGGGGCCTCCACCTCCAGCTTCCTTCAGAGCAAGCTTCTCAGAGCACAGCCTCTCAGAGCAAAACCTCTCCAACCTCTCTCAGTCCTCAGACCCCTCTATCTTTAAGGAAACCATCTCAGTTCCCTCCCCTCAGTTCTCACATCTACCAATCACTGTCCATGTCTTCCCTGTGCCAATGGTGGTTCTAGCTTAACCCAGGACCACCCACAGGTCTGTGGCTTTGCACATGTCTGTTGAAGGTCATATTCTCAAATAATTAAATCTTGATCCTTTGCTGCAGCCCTTCCTAAATCCTGTTAGGATTGAGTAGGGTGGAGATTGGAAGTTCCAAGACCTGGTTCTGTCATTCCAAGTATCTTTATTGTATCAATTCTAAAATCAATCATGACTCAAAGAACTTCCTGTTCTATGCTTAAGCATAGGTCAAAGCCCTTTCCATTGTTCAGCAAAAGGTTTCTGTCCTAAAGTAATCTTAAGTAGGGAGGAGAAAGACCCTCCCATGCCAAGGGGGTTCACATTCCAATAGACTATCAGTAGGAAAATTTTCAAGTATGAAATTTCCCAATGGTGAAATTTCCAACATTTATAAGTCTAAGAAATTTTAAGGTTTACATCCCCAGCTCTCCTCACTGTGCAGAGGGCCGTCCCCACTCTGGGGTGAACCTGATTACTTCTGAGATGTTCAGTTCTTGGCCAGTTTGGGAGGGCAGGCAGGATGGCAGAGGGCCCAGAGATGGTGAGTTGAAGGTGATGGGGATGGTTAGCCTGGAGGAGAAGCTTAGCGGGAGGGAGATGGCCATGGAGAAGAATTTGAAATGCTTCCCTTGCACTTCTGTCCTCTGGGGCCAACCAGAACCATTCGTGCTGGTGTAAAAGGTCTGCCTTCAGGTAGTACCTGAGCCAGCCCTTCTCACTGGTGGGCTGGAGCCCCCTGTAACCCTCTGAGCACGAAAGTGGTTCTGCATATCTGTCTGGGAGGGGCTGCAGGGAACCAGTCGGGAGGCCTCCACTTTCCTGGCCCAGCTGGGAGATCCCACCCACAAAGCTCCCTCAGATTCAACCCCCAGGCCATCCCAGTGTCCCTCCTTGAATGCGGGAAGGCGTCAGGGCCCCCTTCTCCCCACCTGTCTCAGGAGCAGGGATGCCGGCCTGTAGCTGAATGGGACAGGGCTCTGCAGCGAGGAGGGTGTCCTAGAGCTGAGGAGTCTTGAGGGAAGGAAAAAGCTGGTCCGACACCCAGCAACAGGAATGATGGGGGCGCAAAACCTGGGTGGAGAGGCAATGATCATCACATGAGGGGTTCTGGATCACTGTGGCTGCCTGATCATTCAGTGATCTGCGGGGCGCCTAGGTAGCTCAGTGGATAGAGAGCCAGGATAGAGATGGGAGGTCCTGGGTTCAAATCTGGATTCAGACACTTCCTAGCCAGGTGACCCTGGGCAAGTCACTTCGCCCCCACTGCCTGGCCCTGACTGCTCTTCTGCCCTGGAAGGAATAAATATTGATTCTAGGAATTAAAAAAAGGAAGTGACCTTTGTCCTGTTCCCAGAGGCCCAAGATAAGAACAAAAACTCCCAGCCCTCTGGAAGCTTACGTGTTGCCAGAGGAAACTCGGGGCGAAGTGATTTCTGGAGCAGCCGGGGACCAAAAGGCCCTCCTGTAGGATCAGTGCTAAGTGTTGAAGGAAACCGGACATTCTAAGTGACGGCAGGAGAGGAACCCTCAATGGATGGGCCAGATAAAAGCGGGGCGAAGGGTGGAATCCCCTTCATAGTCTAGGAAGCTCCTGACAGACATTTAGCTTTTCTTTGTAGCCTTTGTTAAGTCACCTTCATTTCAGGACCATTTTCTTCACTCTACGGTTTGTTTAGCCATTCCCCGATTAATGGACATACCCGACCCTTCTAGGACCTAATAGGACCCTTTGGGGGTTTTCTTGGTAGAGATACTGCAGTGGTTTGCCATTTCACAGAAGAGGAAATGGAGGCAAATAGGGCAAAGCTACTACGTATTTGAGCTCCTGTTCTGACTCCAGGGTGCCGGGCTGTCCACTGTGCCCTCTCGCTACCCAATTGGGAACCTAATTCGCTTCCAGTTCTTGGCTACCACAAAAAGTACTACTCTAAGTGCTTTGGTGCGTATGGACATTTTAGTCACTTTATTTCCAAAATTCCAAATTTCCCGAAGTAAACAACTCCACCAATTATGGACTAGTTTGTCCATCTTCCCATATCCCCTCAGATGTTAACCTATCATTTTTTATTAATAATTTTCAATTCTTTGAGAGTTATTTATTTCTATCCTTTGACGGCTTATCTACTGGAGAATGGCTTTTGGTATTTAAATATCCATTAGTTGACTATATATCTTGGGTATGAAACGGTTATCTGGAAGTTTTAATACAAAGATCTTTTCCCATTCTACTACTTCCTTCCTATTCTAGGTACATTAATTTTGTCTGTGCACTAGCTTTTCATTTTCATGTAATCAAAGTTATCTCCTATCTTTTGTAACTGTCTCATGATATTTCTCTTATTTTTTATGGTGTACTCTTTAATATTCATTTCCTATTTCCCCTCAATTTCCTCATATAAAACAAAGATGCCAAACAATTTACTTTTTCATAAGGTTATACTCCTTTAGAACATATTGTTGAATGTAGTGTGAGGGGTTGATCTAAGACTGCTTCCCAGTTTTTCCAGCAGTTTTCCAATTAGGGAGTTATTTAACTAAGTAATTCATGTTTTCCACTTTATCAACTCCTGCGTGAATTAGATTCCATTGTTGTAAGTCTTCCTTGTTTAATTTTTTCCATTTCTCCATCTCTTTACCTATACCAGTTGGTTTTGATGGCAGTTGCTTTATTAATATAATTGAAGATCCTGAAGTGCTAGTCGGCCTTCATTCTCTGAAGTACTTTTTTTTTTTACTCGATACTAAGTATTGGTTCCAAGACAGAAGAATGCTAAGGGCTAGGCAATGGGGGTCAAGTGACTTGTCCAGGGTCACACAGCTGGGAAGTGACTGAGGTCAGATTTGAACCCAGGACCTCCCCTCTCTAGGCCTGATTCTCCATCTACTGAACCACTTAGCTGCCCAATCCCTAATCACTTTGGCTGATTTATTACCTACCATGGGTTGTCCCCCCAACACGGAGTGCTTGTCCTCTTCACCTTGGCCTCCTGGATCCCTGAAGCTCCTTCAAAGCTCAGGTCAAGTACCACCTCTGGGAGGCCTTTTCTGATGCCACGAGGCCCTCCCCCACATTCCCTGGGCACACTTTGTAGCTTCTTACCTCTAAACACGTTGGTTTTCTCCAATGGAATATCCGTTTTTTGAGAGTAACCGCTGTATTTTTTGGCTCCCCTCTCCACCCTGGTGCCTCGTCCAATACCTGGACGTCTTTGTTGCTATTGAGTCATTTCAGTCCTGCCTGACTCTTTGGGACCCCATTTGGGGGTTTTCTTGGCAAAAGTACTGGAGTGGTTCTCCATTTCCTTCTGCAACTCCTTTTCCGGACGAGGACACTGAGGCCAAAAGTGCAGTGACTTGGCCAGGGTCCCACCGCTACTAAGTGTCTTGAGACTGGATGTGAACTCGGGCTTCCCTGATTCTAGGCCCAGCTCTCTATTTACTGTACCCCCAGCTGCTGCTTGGCCCACCACAAGGGCTTTTTTAGCATTCATAAAGCCCTTACCTCCTGTCTTTGAATCAGTGCTACGTACGGGTTCCAAGGTGGACGGGCAGAAAGGGGAGGGAAGCCTGGAGGGGCGTCCGGCGGGCTGGCCAGAGAGGGATGGTGAAAACCTCAACCTGGGGCTGGAGGCGAGCGTGACAAGGAGCTGAGGCCAAAGGCAAAGGAAGGCCAAAGAGGCATCCGAGGCAGGATGTCGCCCCAGTCCTTCCTGACTAGGGCTGACCCTTTCCCTCCAGACCACATGGCTTTGGTGGGCGACCAAAATTAAAGGCTGTTTAACAGAGAATGAAGATAAGCTGGACAGCTGATCCGACGTTTGGATCTGGGTAACACAGAGGATGGGACAGGCTCGAGCTGGAAGGGTCTCCGGAGGTCATCCGGTCCACCTCCTTCATTTTACAGAAGGAGAAACTGAGGCTCTGAGAATGTAACGACCCTCGGCCTCCGTAAGTGCCGCCCCTTGAGCCTCCAGCCACTTCTGCACCAACGGCCTTTAGCTGGAGTTGGTCCATCCCTCCCGGAGACCGGAAGCTCCTCTTCTGCTAAGCCTTTCGTTTTGGCATCAGTGTCCAGACACGGACCTCTCTGCTCCCCAGAGCCAAGGAAGGGGGGCGCCCGCCATCCGGCCTCCCCCGATCGGACCTCCGGAGCCCCTTCCCGCCGGGCGGGTGGAGGGTGAGCGG
Source organism: Monodelphis domestica (assembly GCF_027887165.1). Classification (NCBI taxonomy): domain Eukaryota; kingdom Metazoa; phylum Chordata; class Mammalia; order Didelphimorphia; family Didelphidae; genus Monodelphis; species Monodelphis domestica. Next base: position 100,749,217 of record NC_077231.1, read on the forward strand.
CCTCCGCCTGGAGCCTCCCTGGGAGTCTGCCCGGGGCTGGGGGACAGGCCCAGGATGGGAGAGGAGGGGATGCAGCCCCAGCCCTGCGGGGGAGGCCGGGCCAGGCCTTGCTGCCCTTCCTTGGGTCACGATGGCCGGAGGTCCCACGATTCGGGCAGGGCTTGGAGCTGGGGTTTCGGCGGGGGGATGCCAGCCTGAGAAAACGCCTCCCTCCTGTCCCTGGGCCGCTCTGGGCTCGAATCTGGGCCCGGCTAGCAGGGCTCCGCTCCAGCCTCACCGGCGCTGTCTCGCTAGAGGGGCCTGGCGCAGGGAGCCCCGGGGTCCGGGCGCTTCCTCCAGCGGCACCGGCCCTGCCAGCTCCCTCCGGTGCGGGGTCTGCGCCTCCCGGCCAGGGGCTTGACCTTGGGATCCCCTCGGCTGGAGGCCGTGTTGGACAGGCGCAGAGCTCGGCCCTTCGGGGACGGGCGGCTGAGGGGTTTCGGTCTTGGTTTGGCTGGGCCTCCCGCCACCAACACGGCAAGTCGGAGGTCCTCGCTGGAACCTTTCGCCTGGGCTCAGGCCCCCTCGCTGGCCGGTGACGCCCTCCCGGCCTCAGTTTCCTCGTCTGATAGGAAGGGGCGACGCTAGACGGGTTTCTTCCTAGTTCTGCAGCTGCACTCCTAGCGTTAAGGCCGGTGCCACAGAGATGAAGAGGGTGGAGGGGCCGGTCTGAAGTCAGGAAGACCCGAGTTCAAATGTGGCCTCAGACACCAGCTGCGGGACCCTGGACAAGTCACCAAACTGCCTCTGTTTGCTCATCTGGAAAATGGGCAGGCGAGGGAAGTGGCAAAATGACTGCCGTATCTTTGCCAAGAAAACCCCAAAATGGGGCCTTAGAGGGAGAGACGACGATGGCAAAACAATTGTGTTCACCTAGCCTGACTCACATGTAGGGCAGCTGTGGGCAGTGACAGAGACTCCTCCCCGGGGTGGCCCTGAGCCAATCACTGAACCCCGTTTGCCCGCTTCCTTATCCTTAAAATGAGCTGGAGAAGGAAATGGCCAACCACGCCAGTAACTACCAAGAAAGTCCTAAACAGGGCCAGGAGGGGTCAGACACGAGTGACAACCAAACCTCGAAGTCTGGAGCTTACAGAGCCCTTCTGTTTCCTCACAGACCTGGTGTCGGAGGGAGGGTTGGGGAAGCCTTCCTGGAGGAGGCGGCTTTAGGAACTGGGAGGGAGTCAGCGGGGAAAGTGGGGAGAAGAGCCCCGAAGGACAGGCAGGGAGTTTGGGCTTAGCCGGCTCCAGGGGCCCCTGACGGCGTCAGAAGAGGGTTGTGGGTGAGCTGACTCAGCTTCCTTCTCTCCCTCCACCCCACAGGCACGGGGAGCCTGACGGCGGCGGTGGAGACGGCGTCGGGACGCCAGGCCTTAGTGGTGGGCAAGCCCAGCACTTACATGTTCGAGTGCATCACGGAGCGCTTTGGCGTGGACCCGGCCCGCACGCTGATGGTGGGCGACCGCCTGGAGACGGACATCCTCTTTGGCCACCGCTGCGGCCTGACCACCGTGCTCACCCTCACCGGCGTGTCGAGGCTGGAGCAGGCCCAGGCCTACTTGGCTGCGGGGAAGCCCGAGCTGGTGCCCCACTACTACGTGGACAGTGTCGCAGACTTGATGGCGGGGCTCGAGGCCTGACCAGAGTCAGGAGAGAAGCGCGCCCATTTCGTTCCCACTTCTTGTCCCCTGCTCTTTCCCAGTGTGGTCACAAGGGCCCCTTCCGGTCCCGCATTGTGAGCCAGTGTGGACGCTTCCCTCCCCCGGGCCCAACAAACACTCGCGCGCACACGCGTCTCCACTTTGGGGATCAGCAGGCCAAGCCCTGCCTCCCAGCCCCACAAGGAACCCGGTGATCCCTTCCTCTCGGTCGGTGAGGTGTCCTCCCTCCATCACCCCCTGCTTCCCTGTGTCAGGTGCCACTTCCCTCATGGCAGCATCCTCTCCCCCTTCTCTCAGCCCTGACTTGGTTGATGCTGCCTTAACTTTTCTTCCTCCTCCCCACTTTCTTCTTGACCAGAGCTATGCCTCTGGGAGCAAGAGGCACCTCAGTTTCCTTCTCTGTAAACAATGAAGGTGTTGGACTGGATGACCTCTGAGGCTCCCTCCAGCTGGGATCCTGACTGAGGGATCCTGTGAACCCCAACCCTCGCTTGGAACACTCTGCGCCATGAATTCCCCAAAGCCCTCTTCCTGTCTGCTTCAGGGGCTTCCCTTCACCCATACACGTGCACTCTCCACTGGGTTTAGCTTGGGGTCCTGGATCTGAATGAGCCCATCGGCGTGATTCAGAAGAGCATCAACTAGTACGGGTCATGGAGTCTTGTCTCCTAAGGGACCAATCCAAAACCTGCAATCCACAGAAGTTCCAGGTTCTAGTGGGCCAAAGGGAGGGGATGCCCCGAGTGCCAATGGACACAAGCCGATGCTTTTTGAGGGCTGGGTGCATCCAGCCTAGATTTTAAGTGGAAGGAAGACCCTGCTCTCCAGGGGCTGCGATGGACATGGTAGGGCCCTCGGTCTCTTTCCCTGGTGCTGTGGTTGTGCTCTCCTTCCCAGCCCAGTATTTATTTGTTTACTAATTTATTAAGGTGTTAGGATGCTCCAGGAGGGGTCATCATGGCCTCTTTACATGTGCCCAACATGTAACATCTCCCCCACAGAAAATCAGTATGGAATAAAAAAGCCTGGAATCTCTGTGTACCTGGTCATGGGGGGAGATAGCCCTGGGGGTCTAGGCTTCCTCAGCGCTGTCTTGCCCAAGCCCAACTGGCAAGTGTCTGGGCTACAGCTGCCACTCCACCCCTGCCAAATGCTGGAAAATCAATCCATTACCTCTTGAGTCTCTAGGATGGGCCCCTGAGCTGTCATTGGGCATAACGAAGGATAATCCTTGCTCCCTCCCGAGATTCTGGGTGTAGGTTCTTAGTGTGGTGTGCAGGATAAGTGGCAGAGTAGAACAGAAACTATTAATAAACGTTGAAGTAGCTATGAGAGCTTCCTAGAGGAAGGAGTGGTGAGCAAGGATTGGAAGGGAGCTGGAGGGGTGGTAACCTGGCAAAAGACGTCTAGAGGGATGGCTCAGGGGCAGGAGATCTCAGGGCATGAGGCCAATTGTGCCCAGAGCACCCTAAGGCTTGGCCAAGTGCATGGTATCTGGTTTCTGCTATAGGGAAAACTGGAAGGAAGAGGGATCTCAGTGGGCTCAGATGGGGTACTTGGATGAAGGGGGGTGTCGATTTATAGGTAGATGAAATCATTCAAACCATCTAATCCAAGTTTCTCATTTTACAAATGAAGAAAGGCAGAATTGAGTAGTGGCACACAAGGGTGAAGTGGCCAAGGCAGGATTTGAACTTGAGCCCTTTTCCAAATCCAGCACTCTTATCAGCTCCGGCGAAGCAGGATGGGAAACCAAAGGTTCCTGCACTAGCCGTCCCAAGGGATGAGATGGTGGGAGCTGTTTATCTGGAACTTGGACCTGGGTTAAAAGAAACAGTAAAACCTCCTGATTCTGTATCATCCAAAGGTTGGCTTTGCTCTATTTGGCTCTGGGGGTCACAACAAAGAATGTGGATTAGAGGGCCATTGGATCTAACATAGACTTCTAGCTAGAAGGTGATGAGATGAAATAAGATGAAAATTGTGAGGCTGGCAGTAAATGTAATGATTTTATTTAGAAAGGAGCAGGGGAAATTTTAGCTTATTGTTCTGCAGCAGCCTTGTGGGCCTTCCAGTCAATGTCAACAAACAAGTCATGAGACTGAAAGTCCAGACTTGCCTCAGTTTATCAAACTTTCTACCCATTGACTTTCACACATCATGCCTTGTAAATCAACTGGCCCTTACTCTTGCCTGGGCCACCCCTTGTCTGGTGATCCCTTATCTCAATTGCTGGCTTTTCCAGCTGACTACAGGGGGCGCCAGAGTTTCCATTCTATCCTAGTGATCAGTGATTTCCTTCACACAGATCTGAGAGGTTATTTGAATCCATGGCATCATTTTATAGTTGAGAAATTGAGTGATTTGTCCAAGATGGCAGAGGGAGTAAGTTGGGGAGCCAGTATTTGCTATTGGGTTTTCTTTATTTTACAGTTGGGTCTTCTTGGCTCCCCCAGGGTGGAAATGCAGGTGCTACTCATGGACCTGTGCCATTCCCCACCTGGACATATCTGCCCCCCCCCCCCCCAGATACCCCGGTGACCTTAGGCCCCTAGCAGTGATGCTCACTGTACTGGTGTCATATTAGCCCAGACACTGAATTGGCTTAGCCTACTGGTGCTCAAGACTCCCAAGAATGGCTCAAGAGATCTGCCAGCCTTAATCTCTCCAGTAGCCCAAAGAGACACCACATCTGCCCCAGACCTTGGATTGGCACAAGATTTTTCTACTGTACTCTGAACTGTATTTGCCAAAAGGCAGATTTCAGCCAGATGTGAGGAGGAACTTCATAAAAACCAGAGGTTTCCAAATGGGAGGCAGGAGGTCTTGGGAAGTAAGTATTGTGCTCCCTGTTATAGGATCAATCCAAACAGAGATGGGTGGATTTCTCTGTAGAAGATGCTATAGTGGGGATGGCTGCTCAAAGACAGATTGGGTAAGATGGGCTGAGTTTCCTACCTACCTGAAGATCTTATAATCCTGGGACTACAAGACCAAGGCCTTTGGTGCTGCTTTTAGAGTTGGTTTGTTTTTTTGTCAAAAAAAAAATGTATCACTCTCTTGCTTGTCTATCCCCCAAAACGATGGGCTCAACAGCAGCTGAAGGCTCCCTGGGGAAATAGTGAGTGAGTGGATGAACCCAAATTGGCCCAAGGCTAGCTGGAAAAGGTCTTTGACCTTGAAATGAAGAGGTGTTGGTGCCCAAGGACAAAGCTGGAACTGTAACGGATGTGTTAAGGGGGAGAGGAGCATGGAGTTTAGGGCTGGCAGAGGCTGGGAGGGACTGGAATTTCATTTGGAAGAATGTGAGCTCAACCCACAAAGAGCAGCAGCCAAAATTCAGTTTGTGTGTGGGTGGAAGAATTCTGGAGCACACATAATCTCAGTCCATGATAGTCCTAGAGAGAAACAAAAACTCAGACTCTCAAAGATCATTTGACCCAACCACCTTCTACCCCCATCCCAGAAAGAATCCTCATTACAACACGAGAAGACAGTGAGAAAGATGAGAAATGGAGTGACCAAAAGAGAAGCAGAATGGGAGAGATTACAGGTTTATAGTTGTAAAATTCCAGTGGACTTAAGAAATTAACCCCTTTGTTTTACAAATGAGGAAACTGAGGTACAGGGAAATAAAGTGAATTCTCTAGGATACATCATCAGAATCAAGATTCTCTCCCAGGAGAGGCAGTGTGCAAGGTGGTTCAATAGATTGAGAGCATAGCTTAGGGATGGGAGGTCCTGACCTCAGATACTTCCTAGGTGTGTGACCCTGGACAAATCACTTAACCCCCATTGCCTAGCCCTTACTGCTCTTCTGCTTTGGAACCAATACACAGTATTGATTCTAAGATATAAGGTATGGATTAAAAAAAAAAAAGATTTTCACCCAGGTCTCCTGACTCCAGAGATAGTATTCTTTTCAATTGATTATATCGCCTTCCTTAGAACAAAGAAGTATGAGAAGACACAAGGAATGAGAGAAACAAGGGGTGGAAGAAATGAACCAGAAGGCAAGATGAAAGAGTGTAGAAACAAGCCTGAGAGGCAAGGAGATGAAAAACAATGAGTGAAGAATGAGATGGAGAAAGGAAGACATGGAAGATAAGGGAGGAGATGAGAGGGAGTAAAAAGGATTAATAATGGAGAAGGAAAGATGAAAGGAATGATGAGAGAATGAAGAGATGAATAATGGAGGAGAGAGCAGAGACAGGGAGAAAGGGAATCTTGGGATTGTAAATATTTAGCTCAGCCTTCTAGTCAATGAAGAAATGTCCTTCAGGTGACAAACAGGAATAGGGAGGGAGAAAGATAGAGGGAGTGGTTGTCTGGCCAAAGGTGAGGGAGAGGAAAGAGGGGAGAAAAGGCAAGAGAGAGACAGAAACAGAGAGGGAATGGAAGGAGGGGAGAGAGGAAAGGCAGAGGAAATTGAGAGAGAATGGAAGAGATGAATAATGGAGAAGGAAAGATGAGAGAATGGAAGGGATGAATAATAGAAGAGAGTGAAGAAGCAGGGAAAAGGAGAACCCCAGCATCATAAATATCTAGTTTAAACTCTTCCATCCAATGGAGAAATGCCTTCCAGATGAGAGACAGGAATAGGGAGAGATGAGAAATGAAGGAAGAAATGAAAATAAAGGTGAGGGAGAGGAAGGAAAGGGAGAGATGAGAGAGAATGGAAATAACAGTGGATATGGGAAAGTTTGAGCAATACATTCTAAAACAAGAACAAGACAGGGATGCAAGGGATTAGGAAAATTAGAGAAAGAGGAGAGATTGGAGTCAGAGAAAGATAAAGATTTGAGAAAGGTAGAGAGAGGTAGCTAGAACTCCAGGTAAACATGGGTCTGTGGACAGGAGACAATGGAGCCCAGGTCTGAATAAACTGAGTCCTAAAGGGAGCTAAGACCTTAGAGGGGCTCTTGGGGCCATTCTAGGTAAGCTGGGCAGACCTTTGACAGAACACTGAATGCTTTCTTCAGAGAGAGCATATGGTCGTTGTTGGAGGGGAAAAGATGACTAGGGCGAGGCAGAGAGCCTCAACTGAGGGGAACCATCAACCTGAGAAACGTGAGTGACCTCCCAGACCTCTTGGGGTTGCTGTGGCTCACCCCATGAGGAAGGAGAAAGCTTTTCCAGCTTCCTTCTCTGTAAAATGGAGATGATAACCCTATGAAGGGCAGATGTTTCAGATTCAAGGCTCTGGACTCCCAAAGCTGGGGATGGACCTATCTGGCCAGAGCACTGGAGGGGACCAAGGACAAGGCTGAGTAGCTACCTGGCCCAGAACTTGATCAGTCAACAATTTATTAGCATCTACGCTGTAGTGCTAGGTGTTGGGGATACAAAGAAAAAGAGAACACAGTCCCTGCTCTCAAGGAGCAAATATTTCATCATATGTTGTTTTTAAACTGATTGTGTAAGATCATCAGAAGCATATGCCTTCTGGGGTCAAGAGAAGAAATGTTCTACACCATTCATAATGACCATTAGTAACAAACATGGTTCTTTTCCCTATGGACTTGAAGAAGCTTTGCAAAGCATTTTCTGTGTATTTATTTCTTCTTTTGAATTTGTTTGGGGGAGTATTTTGACCCTCAGAGGCTTGTTCTCACCGTCTCTGGGAGCAGGACAGAAATTTTTCTCCCCAGAACAGAAGAAAGCTAAGATCCTGAATGCCTAGAATAATGATAAGAACCAACTCTTATTTCTACAGAGGGTTAAGGTTTGCAAGTGCTTCCTTCCAAACAACACTAGGTGGTAGTAGGGGGGGAGTGAGGGGGCTGCAAGTATTATTTTCTCCTTTTTATAAAGGAGAAAACTGAGATTCAGGGTAGGAATCTAACTTGACCATGAGCCACATAGCTGGCATGCCAAGATGTGATGGAGATGGCCCTACATGACCAATTTTATAATCCTTTGGTTTCTAGAGTCTGAACCAGACATCAATCCCATGATCCTATATATGGTGGAATCTCCTGGCCTCTTATTGGCTGGTAGACCCAAACAAAGGACTTCTGGGGCAGAGTTACTGGTCAGGGTAGATACTGCTATGAACTGGTTCCCGGTAGGAGGGAGAGAAGCCTTCCTAGGTCTCAGTTTCCCTTTATAAAAATATGGGTGTTTAGCTTATGATGTTAGAGTGGAAAGTTGGCTTTTTATAAGGAGGTGTGTGTGTGTGTGTGTGTGTGTGTGTGTGTGTGTATGTGTGTGTGTGTGCATGTTCAAGGCTGCCAATTCATCCCTAGCCCCCAAGTTGATGTAGATGATGCTAGGCTGCCTGGCTGTGCCACATCTGGCCTCACCCTCCCTTCCCTACAATTAAGGTTTCCTGAACTCCCGGGGGAAGGAAAAATGAAAGCTCCTACCCCCACCCCATCCTCCCCATAGCAGTGTGGTCTTTGGAGGAAAATGGAGACTACACCCACAGCCAGAGGGGGCTGCAGCTGCAGACCAGCCCTTCTCCCTCCCTTTTTTAATCTTCTTCCAGCATCCTGGGGGTGTGGGGGTGGGAGAAGGGGGCCCTAAAAGGGAGCACAACTCTGCTAAGGCTGTGGGAGAGATGAAGGGTCTGGAATCAGGATATGAGTCACTTAGATTTGGTGGGGGGCCTGAGAGGAGGGAAGCTGTCTCTATTCTACCCTGTCCACTGTTGGGAGCTCCAAACTCTCTAAGGTTTATGGTGTGCTTCTCTTGCCCTTGGGGTACATGGTGGGGGGAGAAGGAGGAGGAACAGCAGGCTTAGCTACAAGAGATCTGCCTGCAAATGCAGAGGGTGGGCAATGTCCCACAGGAGAGGATTTAACCTAATCGTGCTCAGCTCCAGAGGTAGAGCTAGGAGGAATTCAGGGAAAGGTGCAGAGGGACCTTTGCATTCCGAAAAGGGTCTAGAATAGTGGAATGAGTTCATACCATCGTGAGTTTCCCATGGTTGGAGGTCTTCAAGGGGAAGTCTAGATGACTACTTTGGGGGAATGTTTCAGGGGAGTCTTTTATTTAAATAGGTCCATATGGTCCCTTCCAATTGGAAATTTGAGGATCCTGTTAAGGGACAGGAATAGGGGCCTAATTTGTGATGATGTCTGTACAGGAACTCCCAGGTGAGAAACTACCTCCCCCTGTGCAAGTTAGCACCTTCTCTGCAATGTGTAGTCTTAGAGCTGACATTCTTAGACTGCTTTGTATCACTGACCCCCTCCCTGTTCAATCTGGTGAAGCCTTTCTAAGAAAAATGTTCCATTTTTAAAATAATTGGAGGAAATGCTATATTTCAGGTGGATCTCAGTGAAAACAAAGATGTAATGTGTTTTTTTTTCCTGTCCAATTTATAAATTCCTTGTAATCTATCCATGGATCCCTTGGAAATCATTGAACCCTAAGATAAAGAGTTACCTCAATCACTGAGCGGTTAGATGACTTGAGAGGTAGAATTTGAACCCAGGCCTTCTTGATGTAGAGGGAGTAGATCTTAATTTACTATAATGGAGTACTTTTAATTTTATTATGATCCCCATTTACAGATGAGAAAACTGAGGATCAGAGAATTTAAGTGGCTTGCTTTTGTAGATTTTGGATCTTAGATCCTTCTCACTAGAGGAACAAGAAGCAAGGGTGAAAGTGTAGGAAAGATGAGGAAAATAAGGTCCCTTCTCTTCCCTTAGGAGTCTCATGCTGCCTTCCCCCCCTTAGTGATCCCCCTTTGGCATAGTGTAATCACAGGGGCCTCTAACCTCTGCTTTCCTTAGGTCTCATTGTTAGGGGAAGAGTCTGTGAGTGTCTAGGGGGAGGGGCTGGGGCCCCTAGCCTGGGTCCCATTCTCTGGCTACAGCCATGGGCCCCATTGAGGTCCCTGCCCCACCCTTCCTTGAATTGGCATGGTGGGGCTTTCTGAGGAACCTCAGCCAGCCTCGTGATGCAGACTGAGAAGAGAGGACTCTGATAGCCTGCCAGAAAACCACAGGCTCAGCCTTGGGCACCTTGCCAGTCTTTCTCTGGTTCTAATTAAAGGCAGAGGTTGCTGACTGAAGTCATTTGTTGTGGGGGAGGGAGGGCAATCCCCAGATAGGGTGGGGCTCAGAGGACCCATAGAGGCTTTCAGTAAGGCTGGAGACAACCATAGGTCCCTGGGAAGATGCTCCTGGACCCTGGAGAGACTCTCTGCTCCCTCATCCCAAATGGAGACCAAGCTGATCCTATTCCTTCCTCCCACTCACTGCATTCTTCAATGAACCACCACAAACTCAGGAACCATGACCTTGGCTAAAGTTACTCTCACCCCCAAACATGTAAAACATGTAAAATGTTTTAAACATGGATGTCTAACCATGGGATATGGTGCAAAGAGCCATGAGCTTGTGGTCTAAGAACCTGAGACAAATCTTGATTGGCCTTCTCACTATCTATCTGACCACAGAGCCTCAGTTTCCCCATTTGCTAAGAAATCAGATAATTTCTTAGATTCCTCCCAGCATCCTCTGATTAGGATTTCCCCCTCCTGAGGGACTCTTTGGAGGCCAGGGACTGACTCTCACCCAGACCACAGACGTGCCTTCCCTCCTGCTGCCCCCCAGCCCCTTCCCGCCAATATGAGATTCCAGTTCATACTTAAACTATTTTTCCAATGGCCCCACCAATCTCTCCACCACAGCCCCTCCTACCCCATTCCCCAAAAGACAATTTTTTTGAAAGAGGGAAAAGGCTAGAACAAGGATGGAGCTTAATGCGGAGCGGGTGTGGCCAAAGGGGGCATCTCCATCTTGATTGGCTGCCCCTCTAAGAAAGAAAGCAAAATCCCGCCCCCGAGGTACTCCCCCTCCCCTTTTGTGACTCGGGATTGGTGAAAAGTACAAGAAGGAGTGCCCGAGGGGTGACTCAGCCTAAGCCCTGAGCTGGACCATCTATTTAAAGGGGGGACAACGCCCTAAGTTACCAGCTCGGAGTTGGACGCTCTCCTTCGGGATCCCGTTGCAGCCGCATTGCTCATCCTTCGTCATGGCCAGCGTGAGTATGCCAGGGGCTGCTGGTCCAGGGCTCAGGCTGAGGGTCCGGGGATGAAGAATTCTCATGGGGTAGCTTCCAAAGAAGCGCGACACTTGAGAGAGGTGTGTCCGCGAGGGGATGGCGATGCTGACCCCTACGGAAGCTGTGTGGGCTCGGGCTCCTTACTCTTCCCCTTCTCTGCGCCCCGAGCCCTTACAAGGACTGCCACTCCCATCCCCTCCCCCTCGCAGCTGTCGGCTATCCCGGGCTGCTGGTCCCAAGGGCTTTGACAACCTGCCAAATTCAGAGAGATCCTGGGGAGAGGGGAGCCAGAGCGAAATGCGCGTTGCCATGGGCTGGAGTTCGGATGTTCCCTAGCTGTGAGGGGCCACATCTGCATCTGGGGGAGTGGGAAGTTGTGGCAGAAAGAATAGCTTTCCGTTAGATGAGAGGGAAGGGGAAGAGGGGCAATGAGCAGAGATGAATCTTCCTCTGCCAGAGGATTAGACTTTCTGGAATGAACGACCGTCTTCTAGAGTTCACTCCAACCCAGCCTGATGCTACACAGAGTCCAGGCTGAGCAGGCTCCATTGGAAAAGGAGGAAGCTGTAGAAGGCAGATGGCATGGGGCACTGGGGCAATTAATTCCTTAGATCCTTCCAAATTCTAGCCCCCTCCTTCTGAAAAAGAAGACAACATAAATCTTCCAAATACAATTCTGGCCTCTTCTCTAGGAAACCAGCTCATAAGATCACCCCCCGCCCCTTGTTACACCAGCCCTTACTTCTTTACTGATTTAGATTTAGGGAGGAAGGTCCAAACATCTGGGCTAGTCTGGCTCCCTTCCCGTTCCCCAAAGGGCAGGAGAAGGAGAGGCTAAGTTTACGTACCTTGGAATTTCTGCCAAAGGCCCCCTTGATTCCTCATTCCTCCTGAGAGCCCCTCCTTTGCCAACACCCTTCTCCTGGGCATGGTTGGCTCCTGCCCTAGATTGGGACTAAGATTGGCTCTGGAGAATGGGGGAGTTTTTTCCCCTGAAAACTTTCCTGTGGAGGATTTCTTTCATTGCTTAATTAGGTGACAGCAGGTCTGGGAGGATGAAGAAGAGGGCAAGAAAATGGATGAAGGAATGGGGTAGAATCACAGTCCTCCCTTCCCACTCTATCCTTGCCCAAGTGCCAGAATCCATATGATACCAGCCTGAGAGGGGATAACCAATGGGACAGAGAGAGCATGGGTCTAGGACCCAGAAAAACTTGGGTTCCAGTTCTGATACTGTTCCTCATCTCTGTGACCTGGGACTAGTCATTTCTGGCTTCTTTGAGCCTCAGTTTCCTGATCTGTCAAATGAGGAGTGGGCTAGATCAATTAGCTAGACTAATTTCTCATTTAACAGATAGGGGAAACTGAGTCCCAAAGACATGAAAGGGACAAGATCAGAGAGCTGGGACTGACTCCCATTTCAGCAATAACTAGCCTAAGAGGGGGAACTCTGCTTTTCTTGAACTTTTCAGGAAGGTGACTCGTCCCTAAAATGAAGCTCTGGGTCCCCTTAGCTCCCAGCCAACCCTAAACTTGCTCTGCTTGGTCTCTTCAGGAAATACTTGCCTCTAACTTGAACCTCAAGCCTGGAGTCTGTGTGAGAATAGTGGGAGATGTTCTGCCTGATGCCAAGAGGTAAGTGGGAGATGGAGGGATGGGACTGAGGATGCAGTTTTTGAGATCTGTCAGCCACCTCTGCAGGAGCTGGGCAGGCAGAGGGTGTGGCTTGGCACGTCTAGATGTAGACTAGGGGCTGCAACTGAGATCTAGTGCCAAGGCCCAAGGACATGTGTCCTCTGACATCACCCAGCCCACTCATATGGAACAGAGAGTAATCTAGAAGGCAGCATCTTCTATATTGAATCACTTTGTGCCACATCCTTGTCAGGTCCTGGGCTTTCTCTCCCTTCAGCCCTTTCCTTCACCCATTGAGAAAACAAGGCTTATCACATTGTGAACTAGGAAGCTGCTCTCAAGGGTATTTTGAGTTGTGTTGCCCAGGACTCAAGAGGCTACCAATTCTGCCTGTCAAAAACCCTTAGATTTCCTTCTTTTTGTTGTGATCAGCAGCAGCCGGCTGCATGGGCTTTGGGGAAGTAGATTCTAATATGGAGGAAGGGGCAATGTTGCCCAGACCAGCCCATTCATCCCATGGACTGGGAGGGACCTTGCAATAAGATCATATCCTTGCCCTACTGAAGTTGACAGTCACTGGGGCACTGAGAGAGATACCTACAAAGCAAGGAGCTAATAATAAATTTTAGGGTTTTGGTTGTTGACTTGTTTCAATTGCATCCAAGTTTTCATGTCCACTTTTGGGACTTTCCTGGCAAAGAAACTAGAGGAATTTACAATTTCCTTCTCCAGCTCATTTTTCAGATCAGGACACGTAGGCAGACAGAATTAAGTGACTTGTCCAGGGTCACACAGCTAGCAAGTGTTCTGTGGCCAGATTTTAATTCAGGAAGAAAAGTCTTTCTGACTCCAAGCCAGGTGCTCGATCCATCCATTGAGCAGTCTAGCTGCTCTATAGAATAATAATAATAATAATAGTTAATATTTTAATTTAGTAGGATTTTTTTCAAGGTTTACAAAGTCTTCTCCTCCTAGCCCTGTGAGAGAGAATATACTCCAGAGTATCTGAGCTTGGAGTGACCACAAAAGTCACCTAATAACACTTTTTTCTTTGGGGAGAAATAAGGACAAAGTGTTAAGGAGAGGAGAGGATAAGTCAGTAGAATAGCTGATTTCTCCTCTAAATCACACATTCTCCCTGGCTCCTTGTACACTGTCCCAGCAAATAACCTCAGCAGTCATCAGATGATGGCTGCCAAGAGAGCAATTTGCAGAGAGCTGTAAGAGTTCAGAGGAGGGAAAGGTCAGTGGGAGCTGAGCAATCAGGGGAGACTCCCTGGAAGTAGAGAAACTCAAAGCTCAAAAGAGAGAGCTCTTCTATCCAGAGAAGTCTTCTTTTCCAACCCATGTGCAATGCAATTCAACAAGCACTGCATACCTGCTGGATGGCGTCCTGCTTTTGAGGAGGGACTTCTGAGGCCAGCAACCAGGGATGTGCTGGTAAATGTTTAACAACCAGCTCTGGAGGGAACTCTCTACATGATACTTTTAGTTTTAATGAACATGGCTTCCATTTCTCCATCACTTTCTTAAGTCTAAACAATAAATGACACCCTTTTAATTAAATTACAAGGGCTTTGTAGCCCTTGCTGATTTCTGAGGTGGAAAATCTCCCCCTAGATTTCACCATGGGTGAGACCAGAATCCAGGTCACTCCTGTTTACATTTGACCCTCGATTAGAAGGATCAGACTTGCTTTGCCTTTGTCCCACGTAGCAGAACCAGGACTGAGCCTAAGGCAACACTGCCCAACTGGAGCTGTCCAATAGCTGGAATGGACAGTTTGGATAGGTAGTGAGCTCTCTGTCTTTGGATGTAGTAAGCTATGTGTGATGGTGGCTTGTTGGGAAGAATGGCTGAGGGAGTGGTACTGAAGAAGAGAAACCCTGGTGCTTCAGGTCAGCACATTAGGTGCGAATCCCTTTGGCAGTTTAGGAGCTCAGAGATTCTCCAAGTAGGAGGTTTCCAAGGCTCTGGGCCACGTCTGTGATGGAGATGTGTTCTCGCTCCCCAGCTTTAGACTGAACCTGGGCAAAGACCACGAAAACCTCGCCTTGCATTTCAACCCACGTTTTGACTGCTTTGATGATACCAACGTCATCGTCTGCAACTCCAGGCAGGAAGGCTCATGGGGCGCAGAACAAAGGGAGACCAGTTTCCCTTTTTTGCCAGGGAGCCAAGTAGAGGTAAGAACCCCCAATCAGAGTGTAAAATATTAGAGCAGGGAAGGACCCAAGAGGTGATCTCATCTATCCCTTGAGCTTGATGGGGTCCTGGAATTAAACTCTGCTGGGGGAGGGCAGTAAGGTGGCTCAGTGGATTGAGATCCAGGCCTGGGGACAGGAAGTCCTGAGTTCCAATGTGGCTTCAGACACTTCTGTGTGTGTGTGTGTGTGTGTGTGTGTGTGTGTGTGTGTGACCCTGGGCAAGTCACTTAGCCTCATTGCCTAGCCCTTACCACTCCTCTGCCTTGGAGCCAATACACAATCAGTATTGATTCTAAGACAGAAGATAAGGGTTAAAAAACTCAGATGAGGATAAGATGGCAAGCTAGAGGACAAAGGGGTCACTGGGTTTCATAGATCTACAGCAAGAAGCCCAACATCCCTTGAGCAGGGGAAACCAGGGAGTAAGGGTGGATATGGTGAAGGACCTTAGCTGAAATAAGATCAGAGACAACTCTGGGCTATCCCCTCTCAGATGACAGGATCCTAGAGTTAGAGCTGTAAGGAACTGAACGGGTTCTCTAGTCTGACCCCTCATTTTATGGAAGAGAAAATCGAGGCTCAAAATGAGAAATGATTCACCCAAAGTTACCCCATATCTTAGAATAAGTGTCAAGGTGGAATTGGAATCCAGGTATTTGCCTCCAAGGCCAAATCTCTCTGTTCAGTAACTTCTACCCTCTGTTGATCAGGTTTGCTTCGCCTTTGAAGGGAGTCATTTTACAGTGAGGCTGCCTGATGGCTCCGAGTTCAAGTTCCCAAATCGCCTTAACTTAGACACTATCAACTTCCTGGAAGCCAATGGTGACTTTAAGCTAAGATCAGTGAATTTTGATTGAGCCCTCCAATCAAGCCAACTTCACACCATTCTTGATCTTTGGGCCTCTCCTATTACTAATAAAAGTAATGATGATGATAACAATTGACATTTTTTGTGTTATTCTAATCCAGGTGCTAGAGGGCTGGGTTTGGAGTTGGGAAGGATGGCTGTGTGATCCTGGACAAGTCCCTTCATGTCTAAAGACCTCTGGTGATGTTCCAAGACAGGGGTTCTCTACCTGGGACCCATAGATGGATGTCAGCTGGGAAAAATGCATCTTTATTGTCACTAACTTCTGGATTTCCTAATATTTTGGGTGTTCTTTTTTAAGCATCAGAAACTATGATTCTAATATTACTTTCTCAAGTGGGTGGGGAAATAAGGAGAGAGAGAATTTGGAACTCAAAAACAATTTTTGTAAATGTGAACAATAAATAAAACACTCACAAAGTGAAAGCAAGCAATAAGATAATATTCTGGGGAGGAGTCCCTGGGCTTCGCCAGACAGTCAGGAACCCATGCCAGAACACAAAAATGGGTGACCAGGACTTAGAAGTCATAGATAAGGTGTGATTAGTGCTGGTGAAGGGATTTCCCATAGCAGGGATTGCAGAAGAACCTGTAGATATTATTGAATAGAGGGGACCAGAACTCAGACTATGGTCAAACTTACTTGCTATAAAGATATTGAATACACACCTGGTGAAGAATTGTCTTTATTGTCAGGTATCAATGTATTAAAGACCATCCTAATGAAGCTCAGAGAGATCTGGAGACCAGTCAGCAGGATAGTGGAGAGCCATTCCCTGGCTCTGGAGTCAGAGGTTTTGGGTTTAAATTTGACCTCTGATACTCACTGCCTGTCTGACCTTGGATAAATCACTGGACCTCAGTTTCCTCCTCTCAAATGGGGAAGTTGTGCTCCTTGCCCTCTTGGGTCCCTTCTCTGCTCCTACTATGTCTCTTCTCCTCCTTCCAAGTCTAATCCATTCCTTTAAGGTCTCATACATTCCTGTGTCTCCCAGCTCTTTGCAAGGTGCCCTTTACTCAAATGGGTTCTTTGAAGGCATTGGATACCAGATTTAATGCTCAAAGGCACTTTAGAGGTCAGAGTCTAAACCTTTTTATTTTGTCCACTGAGGAAGGTGAGCCCCAGAGGAGTGAAATGATTCACTCAAGTAGTAGTGCGTGGATAAGATGGGATTTGAACCTAGATCTTCCTGACTCCAAATCCAACTCCTTATGCCAATGAGTCAGAAAAGCTGGTTTTGAATCCTAGCTTCCAAACATAGGAGATGGGGAACCACAAGCCATTCATTCAACATTTCTAAGGTTCAATTTCCTGTTGTTATTGTTTGGTTGATTCAGTCATATCTGACTCTTCTAGACTGTGATTTAGGATTTTCTTGGCAAAAATACTGGGTTTTTTTTGCCATTTATTTATCTAGTTCATTTTACAGATGAGGAATTCAGGCAAATAGGACTAAGTGACTTCTCCAAGGTCATCCAGTTAGTAAGTGTCTGTAGCAAGATTTGAACTCATAAGGGTGAATCTCCCCAATTCTAAGCCCCAAGCACTATCTGCTGTGACACCTAGCTGTGCTGATATTTCCTAGCCACCTGCAAAATTAAAGACTATTTATGAGAAAAGTGATGCATAGACACTGGAAAAATGGGATATCTTACTATTTGGAATCAGAAGAATTCGGGTTCAAATGCTAACCATGCTATTTACTGCTCTGAGAAGCCATTACTTAAACATCATAAATGATGGAGGTCTCACTTCTTTTTTTTATTTTAATTTTTAATTTCAAACATTGTTCCTTGGTTACAAAAATCATTTTCTTTTCCTCTTCCCCATCCCCCACCCCTCCCATAGCTGACATGGAATTTGACTGGGTATTGCATGTGTTCTTGATCAAAACCCCTTTCCTTGTTGTTAAGGTCTCACTTCTTCCTGAGACAAGCAGTTCCACTGCCAGACGGTTCTAATTTTGAGGACATTCTTCCTTACAAAAGGAAGAATCTGCCTCCCTCTAACTTTCACACATTGGTTCTCCCTGGGAGCACAAGAAGAATAAGCCTATTCCCTTTCCCACGTGACAACCCCTAAAACACATGTGTAGCCCAGGTTCTGGGCTCATGTTCTCAACTCCCATCCTGACCAGCAGGCTGAACCCACCAGGGATGACTCCTGCTTCTCCCCTCAGTGTTCTCAAGCTAACCCTGAGAGGTTGAAGGTTTGAGCCCCCATCAGGGGTGCTGCCCACGGTAATTGACTGGTTTTTCCCTTTTTCAGCTGGACTGAGTCAAGCAGGGCCAGATTCAGCTACTGCTGCTAGCAGTGCTGGTCACTGAAGGGACCTAAGATGACTCTTCTCTCCTTTCCAAGCTTATGAGATTATACCAAAGTCCTTTCTGGACCCCAAATGTATTTGCCTTCAATCTGAAAAGAGGAAAGATAAAAAAAAAGGCTCCTGTGCTTGAGTGGGGAGATGAGGCAGCTGTGGCCACTGCTACTGACCTTCCACTCAGGATGCTCCCAGCATTCCTTGCTAGCAGGCAGGGGAGAGGGGAGAGATCAGCTGTCACACCTTTTCTATGTCTATGGGTGATTCAGCACCCAGTGAGAAGGTGTCTGATCCCCAGAGTCAGCCCACAGGAAACTGTCAGAGGCTACCTGAGGAAAGTGCTAGGAAAGAAGACAGGGCCGGCTGCAATGGGAATGCCCAGAGAGAGGCTTGCCAAACCTTAACCCTTTGCTATAGGGGTGGTTGGATGGTGATAAGGGGTGATCCTCCTGTCACTAGCTACAGGCCCACCCATCACAGCTAATCTAACCTCAGCAGAATTGGGATGGAGGTAAGGTGGAATGAGTATGCAAACATCTGTTAATCTCTCACTCTAAAGCAGGGCCTGGCTCAGACAGAAAAGGAGGTGTAACCTCCAGCCCTGAGAGAGGGAAGAGCCTCCAGGTGCCTGGGGAGCAAAAGCTTAAAGCAAGATTCCAGGCCAGCCTATGCTAGGAATCCACTGGGTGCCTTAGGGCAGGCCTTGTTGCCTCTCTGAGCTTCCTTTCTTCTGTCAGAGGATGGCCATAGTCCTGAAATTCATTCAGTATGGATTTCATCTCTCTACTTGAGCAGAGCCCAGCACTGGGACAGAGAGGGGTGGAGGTAGGGGGGACTTCAAGAAGTGGTTTTAATTTGGAGAATTCCAGAAGAAGAAAAGCCCTCCTATTGAGCCAGGACAGCTGCTTCTCTGCCTAGAGTGCACCGAAGAAGAGTCACTCACTCAGGGGTCATTTGGCCAACACAGACTTGAGCCTGGGTACCACTGGAACTCCATCCACCACAACACACTGCCTCTACCTGGGAGGAAAACATTGGGACGCTTTGGCTTTCACTCATGGAAATCAAGGTGCAGGGTAAGAGTAGGGCAGACCCAGAACTGGAATACACTGATCCCTCACTTAATGTGGGAGTTACATTCAGAGACCCCTGCAATAGGTGAAAACCTGCAAAGTAGTTGGAGAGCAAGCAGAACAAAGCTACCGTCACTGAGCCAACCAGCACCCAGGATTCAGAACACAGAGTTGTGGTAGGTCACCTTTCATTCCATCAGCCAATAGTGTGCTGTGTACAATCCTCACATTGGCAAACTTGCGCAAGTGGTAGTGGTGTACTCCATTTCCTTTGTGCATAGTACGGTATGAATCCACAAAGTCCTGTGATATAGAGAAAACTCCATGATACAGAATTAGATATATAGTTTTTTAAACCTCGTCATACAGTGGAGCCAAGACAAGTGAACCACAACAGGGAGGGATGACTGTATTCAGTGTTGTGGGAACCCCCCCCCCCATTTATTTCCTTCTTAACAACAGAGAAGGGCAAGTTAAGGGATTTGGCAGATAGACTGCTAAGCTTAGAGTCAAGGAGACTCCTCTTCCTCTGTTCATATGCACCTCAGACACTTATAATTCATTAAAGTCAAGATTCTCACTCAAATGTCCTGATTGCAGAGGTACCATTCTCTCCACTGTACTGTTGTGCCTTCCTGGGAGAGGAGGAGGAGGAGAAAAAGGAGACAAGAAGTGACAGGTGAGAAAAAAGGAATAGAAGAGATGACTCAGAAGGAGAGAAGAGAGATTCTGGGAGAGGCAAGGAGATGAGAAACAGAGAGCATGTGCGAGATGAGATGGGGGTTCAGGAAGGCTGAAGAGACCCACAGACCCTGGGGAGATTCCTGTGGCCATTGTAGAGACTCATTAATCCCTCATTCCAAATGGAGGCCTAGTTCATTCCATTCCCTCCTTCTACCCATTTCAATAACCACCACAAACTCAGTAACCATGACATTAGCTAGGTTATTCTCATTCCTCATCTCTGTTTCCCTCTTTGTAAAACATGGATTTCTATCCATGTGATATGGTGTAAAGAGCCTGGACTTGGTGCCATAGAACTTAGACAGAAACCCTGGTTCAGCTCCTCACTGCTCAGGTGACCTCAAGCCTAGACATTTCCCATTTGTTAAGAATCAAGATGGTTTCATAGTTACCTCCAAGCTATGAACATTGTTGGATTAGGATTTTCAAGTTTAGATAGACGTTTTGGAGGTTGTGGGACTAAATCTCATTAAGACCAGAGTATGATTCAGCCTGAAACTTCCCCCTACTCTGCAATTATCAGATTCCAAATCATTCTAAAAGTATTTTTCCATTGGTTTCTCCAATCTCTCTATTACCTCTCCCAACCCCTTTTCCAAAGGACTGTTTTGTTTTTTTGTTTTTTTTTTTCCTGTTTGGATGGGACTCCTTTGAGTCCCATCACATCCAGGATTATCAAAGGAGCATTTCTCATCCTCAGTGATGAACCCTGTGAGGGTTCCTGTGAGGGACTCCTTGTCTAGGATACAGGCAGATGCCCTGTGTTTGGGGGAATACTCTAGGGTTGGGGCTTGAAAAGGAGGCAGAAGACTTGAGAAGAGTTTGTTCAGAAGGAGGTAGGGGTGCTGTACTCTCCCTCACTCTGTGGCCTTGGCCTCTTTTTCCTTCTCTAATCCCTCAGCTTCCCCTCCTTTGCCCTTGCAAGGACTGTCCCTTTCTCTGCCTGCCCAGCTTCCCTTGAGCTATGGGCTATCCCTATCTCCAAGTCCCAAGTATTTTGACAAAGTGCCAAATCCAGAGAGATCCTGGGGAGAGTGGGGAAGTGAGACATGTCATGGGATGGGATTATGGTGTCCCCAGCCTGTGAGGGGCTACATCTGTCTAGAGGCAGGTGGAGTGCATATGGGGGAATCCCCCTTCCTTGAGTTGAGAGGAAAGAGGTAGGGGTCAGGTGGATGGGTGGAATGGTGGGGGGAAGCAGAGATGAATCTTATGCCACAGAATTAGTTTCTGAAATGAATGACTATCTTATAGAGTTCACTCCCACACAGCCTCGTGCTACAGAATTGGTCCATGCTGAGGAGGCTCCATTAGAAAAGGAGAAAGTACTAGATGGTAAATAGGATGGGGCACTGGATAAGAGATTCCTTAGCCAACTCTAAATTCTAACCCTCTCACCTTATAAAATAAGACAGCTTTAACCCCAAAATACACTTCTAGGCTCTTCTCTAGGAAACTAGCTTGTCACATTCCATACACACACCCTGCAAAACCCCATGAACCCCCAGCCTACCTTCTCAACTGATTTATTTCAGGAAAGGTGACACATCAGTGCTATCCTGATTCCTTTTCCCTTGCCCAAAGGACAGTGGAGAAGAGCAGAAGAACCCAAGTTCCTTTATCTTAGTGTTTCTGCCATGATCCCACATTCTTTCTGAACCTCCCCTTCCCTTTCCAACTCCTCTTCTCCTTGACATGGTTGGATCTTGCCCAAATAGGGAACATGATTTTTTATGTGGAGAATGGTGGAATTTCTTCCTGAAAACTTTCCTAGGGAGGATTTCTTTCCCTGCTTAATGAGATGAGGGCACATCTGGGAACCTGATGAAACAGGGAGGACACTAGCAGGTGGCATGAAGGGGATGCATTGTAAAGTTCACCTACTGACCAGGACATTTCGCCATTGATCTGTATTCCATCTCCTACCCTTTAGGTAGAACTATAGACATTCTTGCCCCTCCATCCTTGCCCACTTGCCTGAATAAATATGATTCCAGCAGAATAAATATGGTTCCAGCCTAAGAGGGTACTGAACCAATAGGGCAGGGGGATCATGGGCCTGGGACCCAGGAACAACTTGGATTCCAGTTCTGACACTGTTGCTCACCTGTGTGACCTGGGACAGGTCACTTCTTCATTCTATGATTCCTAGTTTCTAGATCAGTAAAATGAAGAGTGGACGAGATTAATCATCTAGGCTAGTTCCTCCTTTAACAGTGAGGCCCAAGGACATGAAAGAGCTTTTTCAAGATCAGAGGACTGGGACTGACTCCCACTTCAGCAATAACTTGACAGGGGAAGTTTCCATCCCTGGAACCTTCCTGGAAGGTAACCTCTCCCCAAATGGAAGCTCTGCCTCTCCTTAGTTCCCAGCCAGTCCTAACATTGCTTTTATTCTTCTCCTCAGAAATTGGAAATTAAGGACTTGAACCTCCAACCTGGAACAGAAATAGAAATAGAAGGAGTTATACCACCTGCACCCAGACAGTAAATTAGAAAACATAAGGATGGGATTGAGGATCCAGTGCTTAAGCTCTAGTAAGCACCTGTGTCAGAGTTGGCAGGCATAGGGTGTGGTTTAACCAGTCTAGCAGCAGACTAGGACTTGCAGTAAAGATCTAGTGCCAAGTATCATGGGCATGGATTCCCTAATATCAATATATCAATACCTGCCCTCTTACGCAAAGCAATATAGAAGGCTACCACATATTCCTGAATGAATCACTTCCTCCCAAATCTATGCCTGCATCTATGTCTTGGGCCCTTCCTCTTTAGCCCCTACCCTCACTCAATGAGAAGACAAGAATTATCACACTGTGAATTATAAAGCTGATTTGAAGGGTAATTTGGATAGTGTTGCCCAGGGATAAAGTTTGTTCTGACTACCAATCACTCAAACTTCTTTCTTTTTGTTATGGGTAGCAATAATCAACTGCAAGGGATTTGGGGAAGTAGATTCTAATGTGGGAGGAGGGGAGGCATAATCCAGACCTGCCCATTTCTTCCATGGACTGGGAGGGACCTTGAGATCAGTAAGATCAGAACTTTGTCCTGTCAAACTTGACAGTCTAACTGGGAAACTGAGAAAGACATCCAAGAAGCATATAGATACTAATAATTTTTACTTTGTTATTCTCTTATCTAAATCCTTTCCAATTCTTCCTAATCCCATTTGGGCCTTTCTTGGCCAAGACAGTGGAACAGTTTGTCATTTCCTTCTTTAGCTTATTTTACACTTGAGAAAACTGAAGTAAATGGGGTTAAGTGCCTTGCCCCAAACCAAAAAGCAGCAGGACTGGGGAAGCTGTTTAGCTATGAATCCCCTTTCACTCAGGGAACAAACAATCCAATTAGGCAACCTTCACTGACAAAACTGCCTAGATTACTCTTAATTAGAAGTGAGGGAAACCTGGAGAGAGTTTTGGTCTTGTCCTGCTCCCCACATGTTTTGTGAAGCCTGCTAGGCATATAATTACAAGATATATGAATACTATATTCTTTGACATTTATATGGCAGTTGAAGAATTAGGGACATTGAGGAATTCAGGATACCTCCAATTTTTTGTTATTAGGTAATGTCATTTTTGTACTTCTCAGTACTGTGTTAAGAGAAACTAACATAAAAAATTTATTTGAAACTGAAATGCAGAAAAACACGCAAAATTTCAAAGCTAAAATACAAGAAATTATGTAAAAATCTGAAGCTAAAATACAGAAAATTATGCAAAAATATGAAGGTAAAACACAGGAAAACATAAAAAACTTGCAAGAGAACATGCAAGTCCAATTGGATAATTTAAAATGCTTCTTACAGGATCAATTGGTAAACATCCACCCCACCAAAAACAGGTCTGAACCTGACAGAACTGTTTCTGGACCTTTAAATGAGGAAATTTCCTTCCCTGAAATGGAGATGGAAAATACTTTCCCTATGGCTCAGCTAACAGACTGGTTCTCTCATGGTCTTAAAATCTTGGCTGAACTTAATCCCCAAGACCTTCTCCTGAAATCCCAGCTTCTCCCCTTCCTTCTCCTACACAAAAACCAATTCCAACCCCAAGGAAATCTCATCCTTCTAAAGAAACTCGTCTTAGTCAAACTGACCCACAGGTACCAAATTCAATTAGAGGCCTGTTTCCTCTAAGAGAAGTATCTGAAATAGGATGACATAGGGATGTAGTGACTTTAAGGCACAATATACCATTTACTTCCCAAGAAATAAATGAATTTACATGAACTATTCCCACGTATGAACAAGATCCCTTTCTGGTAACAAAAAATATGACAGACATATTTTTTCAGTATAATCCATCTTATAAAGACTTTGAAAACTTGCTATAGTCTTTTTTAACTGAACGTGAGAAAAATAAAATAATTACTCATGTCAATAAAACCTGGGGGCACAATGCAGCACACTGGCCATCTCAGGATCACAAATGGGACTATAACAACTCTGAGGATAATTTACAACTATTCTGTTGTAGAGAGTCCATCTTAACATCAATGAGAGAGTGTGCAGACAGTACAGATAAGTGGACAGAATTTGAAAGGATTGAGCAAAATGAGGAAGAGACACCCTCTAGATTCATGGACAGAATAATTGAGTTTGGGGGTAGATACCTGGATTTTGACCTATCTAAAGAAAATTGCATAAGACAAGTTAGAAGGCATTTTGTCAATAACTCTTGAAAATGATATGGGATAATTTTAGAACACATTGCCCAAGATGGCCAGAGATGGACCTTGAAGAATTACAGAAAACAGATCTATATGTTTCAAAGGGAATGAAAGAAAAGGAGGAAGAAAACAATGATCTCATGGAGGAAATGAAGAAAGAATTGAGATATTTAAAAAATAAGATTGCTAAACTGGAAAGTGGGCATGATACTCAACCAATGGCACTTGCCCATCTCCAGGAATCTAATTATTGATCCATTACCTGTCAGTTCTGTGAGAAGAAGGGCGACAGAATGATAGAGTGTAGAACTTTATTCAAGGCACTCAGAAGGAATATGCAGTTTAATAACAACTACAGAAGTGATAATTATAGAAACAACTATAATAATGATAATGGAAAGCACAACTTTAGGAATGATAATTATAGGAAAAGATATTGGGAAAATGATAACTCAAACCAAAAGACTCCACAACAATATAACTTAAGTGGTACTGTAAACCTCAAAATTTCTCAGACTTATGAATGTTGGAAATTTCCCCATTGGGGAATCTTCTACTTTAAAAAATTCCCTAGCAGATGGTGAGAACTCTACTTGAGTGTGGGGGCTCCTTGCCTTTGGAATATCCCTACTCCACCCTACTTAGGACTGCTTTAGGACAGAGAGCTCCTTGAGAACAATGAAAGTACTTTGATCCATGCTTATGGAAAGGACAGGAAGTTCTTTGAGTCACAACTGTTTTAGAATTGATACAATGGGATACTAAGTACCTATAAAGGTGGGGCAACTTGTAAACTACTTAAACCTAAAAAGGGTGATAACTTATTCAGAGGTTTTTTCTAATGAAATTTGTCGACACAGCAGCATTTTTTCCTGACATACTAAAGAGATTAAAACTACTCAGCTGTGAATTCAAAATGGGTGGTCCTTTAGAAACATCTACAGTGATGGGTAGATGTAAGGACTTAGGGGAGGTGACAAAGGAGATTTTGCCCTTAAAAATAAGAGCTCAGAGAAGAGCAAGTAGGAAGGATCTCGATTTCTGACTCTCATTCTGAAGGAGAGCTCCTTGAGGAGCTCCTCTGAGGGGCTCTGTCCCTCTGGGGTAGGAGCTCTGGAGGCTCTTGAGAGAGGCCCTTTGAAACAATCTCTGGCTGGAAGACTCTTTGAGGAAGGATGCTGGCCTGGTGTCACTAGTATCCTTGTTTAGTCAGACCTTGTAGTAAATGTTAATAACTGACTGATTTCTCTTTTAAGACTCAGGTCTAGGCCATATTGGCTTGAGGCCCTTCATACTTATTCCTTTCTTACTCTCCCTCTCTCTTTCTTTGATTACTCATTGTATTGTTAATTAAAATCTCTATAAAACCCAATTGACTTGGGTATTTGAATAATTGGGAATATTTCCCTGGCAACCACCTTATATTTGATTTTAAAACCCAAGACACTATAGTGAAACATATTTCTGCAGTCAAATTTACTCACCCTCTCTTATATCTATCACAATTTATATCTTCCCCCATTTTAACTCACTACAGTTTAAGACCTCAACCATTTTAAATCTCACAGTACTCACCCAAAAAATACTCGGGGTGCTAATGCCCCTCAGGGAGGTGCTCCTCAGGGGGGTGCCCAAGGAACTTTCCAAATACAATGAAGGTATGGGGGGCTGGGGCACAGGAATCAGAGGATACAACCTTTGATTTTCCAGACCCCATGTCCTACTACCCATTGTCTCTATCCACTGCCCCCACTATACTAATGAGCCCCATGTTACCTTAAAGGTGGGTAATACCTATTATGATTGTCTTTTAGATACTGGAGTTTCCAGG
The DNA here is from genome assembly GCF_027887165.1 of Monodelphis domestica. NCBI lineage: Eukaryota > Metazoa > Chordata > Mammalia > Didelphimorphia > Didelphidae > Monodelphis > Monodelphis domestica. The sequence continues at coordinate 100,775,294 of NC_077231.1, forward strand.
TGTGTATTAAAGAGCACACCTGATTTACATTGTTATTCTGTTGGCTCAGAGAGTGTAATGGGAGTGTCAGGAATACCCCAATAGTTAAAAAACTTTCCCCCAGAATGATGTCTGTAGGACCCCTAGAGGTACAACATTCCTTCCTTCTAATGCCTGACTCCCCTTTAAATTTTCTGGGGAGGGACCTTCTATGCAAACTCAGAGCCACAATAACTTGCTCCCCAAATGGTTCCTTATCATTGGAAGTACCTGAGGAATCTTTAAATTTACTCCCTGTAATTCTCTCAGAAAGTCAGGAGGGGAAAGAGCATCCCTCCTTTGTAATACCTGCAGATATACCAGAGTCTCTTTGGGCCACATCTTCTTCCGATATAAGCTTACTTAAGTCGGTTGTTCCTGTGCAGATAAAAACTAAATCTAGCCCACCTCCTTCCTCAGTATCCCCTCTCAAAACAGGCAATTGAGGTTATTACCCCAGTAATTAACTCATCAGTTGACCAGGGAATAATAATCCCTTGTAAAGCTGAATACAACATGCCCATCCTGCCCCTTAAAAAACAAAAAGGGGGCCTGATGGCAAGCACCTCTATAGATTTGTATAGGATCTAAGGGCTGTAAACAACCACATTATTAAGAGACACTCCATAGTTTCCAACATATATACAATTATTTCATCTATTCATAGCACAGCTACATACCATACAGTATGAGAATTCCAGGCATTTCTTTGCTTTCACCTGGAAGGGCTCCAAGTATACATGGAGTCTGCCACAAGGGTTCATGGAATGCCCAAGTTTATTTGCACAAATTTTGAGCCAAGACACAGATAAAATAACATTTAAAAATAGCAAATTAATTTAATACGTAGCTGATCTACTCTTGGCAACAGACACAGAAAAATGCCAGGAAGATAGTAAACACCCTTTTCTGGAATTGCACAAAAGAGGACATAAGATCTTGAAGGACAAAGTTCAGTGGTGCCTCCCTAAAGTAGAATATTTGGGGTTCATCCTGACTGTGGGTGCCTGCTCTATTTATCCCAAACGAATTGAAAATATTTAAAATTTAAGAGCTCCTACCACTATGAAACAGTTGAGAGCAATTTTAGGAGCAACAGGGTTTTGTAGACAATGGATTCCTTGCTATGGGAAAATTACTAAACTCCTTATAGCACTAACAAGGGATTTGGTCCCTGAACCCCTCAAATTAGAGCCGGAAAACTTGTCATCTCTATCAGATCTAAAACAGACTATCCTGTCTGCCCCTGCTCTAGGCATCCCAGATTATAACAAGCCATTTACTTTGTATGTACATGAGCAAAGAGGGGTAGCTTCAGGTGTTTTAACTCAGACTTTAGGACCTTCTCAGTACCCAAGTGCTTTTATTCTGCCCAACTGGACCCAGTAGTATCAGGAGCACCACCATTGTCTTAGAGGAGTAGCGGCTACAGTCTTACTAGTGACAAAAACTGTTGATCTAGTATTGGGATGCCCATTAACAATTATGTGCCCACATGAGGCAGAAGCAATGTTGCTAAGGCATAGAACAAAGGCATTTTCTGATCAGTGTGAGATTTAAAATGGTGGAGGTCTTAAACTGTAGTGATTAAAATAGTGGAAGATATAAATTGTGATAGATATAAGAGAGGGCGAGTAAATTTGATCGCAGAAATATGTTTCACTACAGTGTCTTGGGTTTTAAAATCAAATATAAGGTGGTCGCCAGGGAAATATTCCCAATTATTCAAATACCCAAGTCAATTGGGTTTTATAGAGATTTTAATTAACAATACAATGAGTAATCAAAGAAAGAGAGAGAGAGTAAGAAAGGAATAAGTATGAAGGGCCTCATGCCAATATGGCCTAGACCTGAGTCTTAAAAGAGAAATCAGTCAGTTTTTTAACACTCACCACAAGGTCTGACTAAACAAGGATTCTAGTGACACCAGGCCAGCTCCATTTCAGCTGACTTCACCAGAGAGCCTTCCAGCCAGAGACTGTTCCAAAAGGCCTCTCTCAAGAGATTCTTCCCAAGCAGTCCTCATCAGAGATCCTCCAAAAGGCTTTCTCCAAAAGGATATCTCCAAAAGGATATCTCTCCTCAAGAGATTCTGCTTTTTCTTATATAGGGGTTTTTCTCCCATGTCACCTCCCCTAAGTCCTTACATCTACCAATGCTTTCCAAAGGACTGCCCATCTAAATTCCTGCTAAGTCGACCAATCTCCTCAGTAAGTCTGAACGAGAGAAAACACAGCTGAGTCAACTAATCTCATCAAGAGAAAACTTGCCCGACCCTTTTAGGTACCTAGCATCCCATTGTATCAATTCTAAAAACAGGCCTGGCTCAAAGAACTCCTTGCCCCACCATAAGCATGGATCCAAGTACTTTCTTTGTTTAGAAATGAGTTTTCTCCCCTAAAGCAGTCTTAAGTACGGTTGGAGTAGAGGTCCTCCCATTTCTGATCCTGGCGAGTTCTCACATCAAAATGGGAAATGTTTCTCAGTAGGGAATTTGTTCCAATTAAGAATTCCCTGATGGGTAAATTTTTAACATTCACAAGTCTGAGAGATTTCAAGATTTACATCAGTGAATTACAAGGTATGAAATAACCTCGTTAAATTGTGAAAATATCACCTTGAAACTCTGTACAACCCTTAACCCCACCACCTTGCTTCCAGATTTACCAACTTCAGGAGAACCATTACACAATTGTGAAACACAATTGTGTCCATGGCAGAAAAGCCTCGAGATAATATCTTGGACACTCCCTTAGACAATTCAGATCTGGTCTTATTTACTGATGGTTCCTCTTTTATGAGGGATGACATACACTACACTGGAGCTTCTGTAGTCACAGAATTTGCCACTGAGTGGTCAGCTTCACTGCCCTCTAATATTAGAGCTCAAGTTGCAGAACTCACAGCTCTGAAACATGCCTGTATAATTGCCAACGATAAAAAGGCAACAATTTATATGGATTCTAGATATGCTTTTGGAATTTGTCACTCAGTTGGAATGCTATGGCTCCAGAGAAGATTTTTAAACTCAGCTGGAAAATCTATAGCTAATGTAGAAATTATTAATGAAGTTCTTTCTGCTCTCCAGCTTCCTGAAGCTCTAGCTATAGTTTGTTGCTCTGCTCATACAGGTGGCACTGACCTTGTCTCTAGGGGAAATGATTGAGCAGATGCTGCTGCAAAGCTAGCAGCCACAGAAGGGCCTGAATTAATTTTAACATTAACAACCACTGATCATTTACATTTATCACTCTCCTATAATGAAAAGGAAGTGGAGAAATTGAAACAAAAATTCAAAACAAAACAAATTAATGGAGTATGGGTGCCATCTGAAGGGAAACCCCTGTTCCCTAGAAGTTTCTATCACCAAATTTTCGAATATGTTCATAAAAATGGTCACTTTGGCACCCAGGGAATCGTGGACTCTGTTAAGAGAGTATGGATAGCCCCTGGTATAACTACTATAGCCTCTAAAGTGTGAACAGCCTGCTCTACCTGCCAGGCATATAACCAACATGCTTTTCATGGCAAAGCCTTTGGTGGGCATCCTCTGGCTTATACACCTTTTGAGCATCTACAGATAGATTTCATAACAATGCCAAAGACTGGACATTATAAATTTTATCCAGTCATAGTAGATCAACTGACCAGATGGCATTTCCTGCGACCTGAGTCACAGCAGCTTTTGTTGCTAAGGTACTTTTAAAAGAAATTATTTCTTGCTTTGTCCTGCCAGCACGTATTGATTCAGATAGAGGAAGTCATTTTACTGATTCTGTCCTAAATCAGATATATTCTTGCTTGGGGATAACTCCCAAATTTCATGTTCCATATCATCTCCAGAGCTCAGGCCAAGTTGAAAGGATGAATAAAGAACTTAAAAATATCATTGGCAAATTATGCACTGAGACCCATTTAAAATGGCTTGAAATTCTCCCTCTGACCCTATTTTTATCTTAGAATCAGGCCTAGAGGAAACCTACACATCTCACCATTTGAAATGCTTTTTGGACATCCACCTTTACAAGCTAAGCATTTCTCCCCTGCATATACATCACTATTAGGGGGAGATACTATTATTGCTTCCTATATACAGGAATTACAGCAGAAACTGCATGAACTCCATGAATCTGGAGCTGCAGTACAAGTCAGACCACTAGACTTTTCACTTCATGACCTGAACCCAGGAGACAATGTGTATATTAAGAATTTCCAGCATACTGGAACAACTCAGCCTTCCTGGGAAGGGCCATTCCAAATATTGACTACTCCAACATCTATAAAGATTGGAGAGAAGGACTCTTGGATTCATTGCTCATATGTAAAGAGAGCATCTTCTGTTGAGAATGATTGATTGTAGTCTATCACATGCATTGGAGGTAATAGTCCATTGACAAGTGGATGCTGTTTTTCAAGAACACATTGAATTCCTGATTACCCCCCCCCTTATTTTTGCTTTTCTTTTATTTTGATTAGAATATTTGATTTTTCCCCTTTTTCTCATTTCTTATACTAAAGGTACATACAATTAATATTATTTTTTCTTCAGTAATATAAGTTTTACATATACATATATGCATATATATATGTATATATATATATATATATTCACTATAATATCAATATATACCCAAAACACTTTAAACTGTGGCAACCTGACATTTATTGATAAAATTTTATGGGACTGTGATTAATGTTTGTGTATGATTCTAGGAAACGGGATAAAAACAAGGAGCACAGACTTAACTTGAATAGTTCCAAAAAGAGCACACTTGAAAAATTAGTGTGAGACTCGAGGTTGCGAAGCTTGACATATGTTAAGTTGTAGGACTTCCTTGTATCTACACTCTTTGTGAAGTACTCAGACAAGTACCAAAGTTTGACTATCATCCTGGCTCCCCATATCCCTGAGAATGACAAAAATCAGACCAGGGAATGACACTTTCCTATCAAAATCAAATTCTAGTTCTTTTTCTTCTTATAGTATGGCAACTTCCTGTAGTCTTGGTTGCAAATGAGTAAGTGAAATATTACTGCATTCTGTCCTACAGACTTGTGGGATAGAAATTACTTTAAATTGGACCTAAAAAAGGGCCTGTTTGAAATTTATTAAACCCAAATAAGGGCCTATTTTGAATTTTTTTCCTTTCTCCCAAAAGTTTAACTTTCTTCCATTTTTTTCCTCTTTATATTTTTGTTTTTTTGTTTTGTTTTGTTTTGTTTTTCTCTTCTTTTGATAATTGACACCTACACTCCCATAACTCAATCATGCATCCTGAGCTGACCTGGATGTGTCTTAACACCCATTTTGGGGGGTGATTGTAGTTTAATAAAAATCCAAGATTGTGAAATTTTGTTTGAGAAAGATCAAGGAAAGAAGCTTGCTACCTCCTAAATCCAGAGAATGAACTGTTGCAGAAAGATGCCAGAAAATCTACACATCATCAAGAAGATCAAGAATGAATTTTGGGTGTGGTTGATTGAACTGAAGTTTGATTGAACATTATTGTAAATGTACACTTTTATGCCATAGGGGACTGCCCCTAATTTGGCTTTTTGTCAATGTGCCTAGCAAAACATTGGTTTTGCTTTCTCTCTTTTCTATTCCTTCCTAACTATAGTAATTAGATGACTCCACCCTACTTAGATCTTACTGATTGGAGAAGATGAAATTGTAATCTCCTGATTGAACAATGAAGGTATTTAGTTCTTACTTTATAGTGAAGCTAGAACTTTAAGCTAAGTCTATTTTAAGATCTTAATACAAAAAGGTGCTAAGTAACTATAAAGGGTAAATTAATCACAAAAAGGTTAAGTAACTAACAAAAGATGAACTTAACAAAGAAGTGTTGAGTAACTCAAAAGATATAATCTAATCAAAGAAGATGAGAACTAAAGAATGGGCAGTCCTGGAAAAAAGCCTCTGATATGATTGGTAGACATGAAAATTGAGAGGAGGGGACACAAGAGTAAAAAATCTATATATTTCTCCTCACTTCCTCTCTCCGGTACCTTTGGCAGTGGAGAGATGGCTGGTGGCAGTGTGCTGGACCTTTCGGCATCTTGGCATGGATATAGCTATTGTCCAGTTTGATGGTGAGTTTCTGGCTGAGTTTCTCCTCCTTTGCTTTCCAAACATTATCCTCTTATCAGCCTCTAATCTCCTTCAGAGACCTAGCAGCGGAGATCTTGAACTCCCCCTGGCACAGGCCAAGTGGGAGGAATTCTATACCCTCTTCCCTCTTTCTCCTTAAATCCTTCCCTCTATATTAATTACAATTACCATAAATTTACAGACAGATTTGGGTATTTTATTTGGGATTTTTCCCTGGCAACCAATTAATTTAGATTTTAAGTCATGACCATAAAATTATCTCTACAGTTCCCACAGCTAACAATTGTCTGAGGTCACATTTGAACTCAAGAAGAAGTCTCCCAGACTCCAGGTCTGGCAATCTATCCATGAGTCACCCTTGTGTAGTAATAATAGTAATAATTAATAATACTACAATATAGAAGGTGTTTTTAATGGTTTATAAAGTTTGTTCCTCATATTTCAGTGATCAACAATATACCCCAGAACACCTGAGTTTGGAGAGACCTTGGAAGTTATCTAAGAGATGTTACCCCTAAGGTCACAGAGTGACAGAGTCAGGAGCAAAGCTTATTTGTTCTCTAAACAACTCATTTTGCTTTGATCCTTGCCCACTGTCCTAGCAAATAACCTCAGTAGGCATCAGATGATGAATACCAAGACAGCAGTTTGCATGAAGTTGTAAGAGTTCAGAGAACTTAGAGTCAGTGGGAGCTGGGTAATCAGGAGAGATTCCCCAGAAGTAGAGGAACTGAAAGATCAAAAGAGGGAGCTCTTTTACCCAGACAATTCCTCATTTGCAACCACACTCCAACCTATGTACAGCAAATATTACATACCTGCTCAGTGGCTTGCTGTGTTAGAGGAGGGACATCTGAGCACAACCAGGAATGTGCTGGTAAATGCTGAATGATCAGCTCTAGAGGGAACTGTATACATGATGCTTTTAGGATTAATTAATATCTTTTTCATTTTCTCCATCACTTTCTTAAATCTTAATATTCAGTAAATTAACTTCTGCATTATGGTCCCTGCTAAGTTACAAAGTGTTAAAACTCACCCAAAATTTTTCATGGGAGAGACCTGAATCCAGTACACACTTGTTTACCTTTGACCTTTGATTAGAAGGACCAGACTTGTTTTGTCTTGGTCCCAGAGGACAGTACTAGAACTGGGTATAAGGGAATATTACATGACTGGAGTTGTCCAATAGCTAAAATAACAAAGTTTGGAAAAAATAGTGAACTCTGTTTCTGGATGTAGTAAAATCTGTATGATAGTGACTTGCTGGTAGAATGTGTGAGGGAAGGTTCTAGAAGAAGAGAAACTGTGATGCTTTAGGTCAGCAATAGGTGAGAATTCCTTTGGGGATTTTGGAGCTGAGAGAGTCTCTGAATGGGAGGATTCCAAGGCTATGGGCCCATATCTTTAACAGAGATGTGTTTTCACTTTCCAGCTTTGTCTTCAACTTTTCCCAGGACCATAACACCATTGGATTTCACTTTAATCCAAGTTTCCACAGAGATGATGATGACAGGAACATCATTGTCTGCAGTTCCAAGAAAGATATTGGATGGGTTGTAGAACAAAAGGAGACCAATTTCCCCTTTCAACCAGAAACCAAGACCAGGGTAAGCCCCTTGAATCAGAGCATAAACAGTCCAAGCATGGAGGGATCCAAGAGATGGCCTCATCCACCCCATGAATCTGACAGAGCAGTCCAGGAATTAAACTCTGATTGGGGCAATATGAAAAGTTAGAAGACAAAGGGATCAATGGGTTTCCATGAGTCTATGGCAAGAAGTTCAGCATCCTCTGAGCAGAGGAGCAGGAAAAAAAGGGAGTTGTGAAGGGTCTTGGTCCAAAGAGAATAAGAGAAGATTCTGGGATACCCTTGAGAAAAAATAGATTCCTACATTTAGAGCTGGAAGAATCTTCAGAGGTCATCTACTCTTACCCCCTCATTTTACAGAGGAGAAAATGGAGTTTCAAAATGAAAAATGACTTGCCTCAGGTTACCCAGTATCTTGGAGTAAGTGTCTTGAGGTAGGGATTTGAACAAGGCCTTCCTGCCTCCAAGCCCAAGTTTCTCTCTTCAGCAACTTCTGCTCTCCATTAAGGTTTCCTTCCTCTTTGAAAAGAGTGCCTTTCATAAGACAATCCCTGATAGCTATGAGTTCCAATTCCCAAATCACCTCCACTTAAACACATTTAGACTCCTGGAAATTAAAGTTGACTTCAAGCTAATATCATTGGTATTCAACTGAGTCCACCAATCAAGCCTACTTCAGACCATTATTGGTCCTTGGGCTTCTTATTATGAATATAAATTATGATGATGATGATAATGATGATGGTGATGATAACAGCTGAAATATTTTTGCACTACTCTGATCTAGAGGATAGAGGTCTGGGTTTGCAGTTGGGAAATATTGCTGTGTGATCTTGGACAAGTCCCTTCACATCTAAGGTCCTTTGGTGACTCTCTAGGATGGGGGTTCTCTGCCAAGGGTCTATGAATAGATTTCAAATGGGGGGAAATGGCATCTCTATTGTCCCTAACTTCTGATTTTCATAACATTCCTCAGTATTTTCTTTTAAGTACTGAAAATATTATTCTAATTGATGCCTTCTCACTGAGTGAGTGAAGGGTGAGATGGAAGGAAAGAATTTAGAACTCAATCATTTTTAAATGAATGTTAAAAACACATTTTTAAGAATAAAACCTTGAAAAATGAAAGCAAATAAAAAGATACTCTTCTTAGAAGCAGTCCCTGGGCTTCACCAGACCGTCAGCAACCCATGCCAGACCACAAAAATGGGTGACAATAGACTTAGATGTCATATGCAATGTGTGATTAGCAATGGTGAAGGAATTGCTCATGGTAGAAATTCCAGCAGAACCTCTGGGTATTATTGAATGAAGGGGGTCAGACCACAGATTACGGTCAAGCCTACCTGCTTTAAAAATATGGAATAAACACTGGGTAAAGAACTGTACCTACTCAAGGACCTAATGAAGCTCAGGGATATTTGGAGACAAAAGGAGGCATTCCCTGGCTCTGGAGTCCAAGATTTGCACTTCATCTCTGATACTGACTGTCTATATGACCTTGGATAAATCCCTAGACCTCTGTAAAATGTAGAATTTGTACTTCATAGCCTCTGAGGTCCCTTCTATGCTCCCATCATCTCTTCTCTTCTCAAGTCCATTCCTTCAGTGTCTCATACATTCCTGTGTGCCCCAGCCCTAGCTCTTGGCACAGTGTCCATTATCCACATTGACCCTTAAAAGCCACTGGAAGCTGGATTTAGGACTGGAAGGGACCTTACAGGTAAGAGAGTCTCAATCTCTGATTTTTCCTCATAGAAAGGTGAGCCCAAGAGGAGTAAAGTGATTTGTCCAGAGAGCAAGGGGCTGAAGTGGAATTTGAACCCAGATCTTCCTGACTCCAAGCCTAGCTCCTTATCCCTCAGAAATGAGAAAAGTTGGTTTTGAATCCTAGCTCCCAAACATAGAACCTGTGTGACCACAGATCATTCACTAAAACTCCCTGAGTTGGAAATTCCTCATCCATCAAATGGGGGAAAATGATATTTTCAATACAATTCATACTAAATTAAGGCTGATCTGAGGGAAATGATTTATAAAAATCATATAAATGAGATGTGTTATACTTCAAATTAATATATATTTACCAGTTATTGTTTTCCATAAAGTTTATTAATAATCATTTGAGATAGAAAAGGTAGATAAGCATAGTGTTAAAGTCTCTTCCTTACTCTAAGTTGAGACCATGTGTTGCCTAACCTATAAGAATCTCTCTCCCTCACCTCCTCCTCCAGCCAAAGTCTGGGGCAGAAGCCCCAGTGGGCTCTTCGCACTCTCTTTTATTGACATTCACAGACATTCACAGATGCAATTCTGGTATGATAAGAATGTTGATCAACTGGTTGGCCCTCCAGAAGGGGGAGCAGATGAATTTCCCTTGACCCAAAAACTCCCCCCTGTGATCCTTTGGGAGACCAGTTTCCCCAATGGATCATTTAAACATAACTATCATATCTCTAAAGATCTTCTAGGTAAAAGTTACTACAATATTGCACTTTCTAAGAGGAAACTACAATAGTTAGAGATGAGAAGGAAATATGGGAAGAAGAAAACAAAAAAATGATTGATAGATGCTTTGACAAAATGCCAATTAGGGGGTAGTCCCCTTTGGCATGAGTTTACATTCAGAATAAGTAAGTTCAACCCCCTTCAGTTCAGTTCTTTATATCCCACAATTTATTCTTGATCTCTTGACACATTGTGTGCCTTCTGTAGGCATCTTAAAGCACCTTCTCCAAAAGGATCCACTTTCTTGATTCGAGGTGTTGGCAAGTTTCTTTTCCTGAAATTTCTCCAAAAGATTTTAAATAATGGATTTTAGGATAATCGCACAAATCCCCCTGAGGAGGGTATTGACCAACACCAGAATCACCCAGGGATACATGGCTAAGTTATGAGATGTATGAAACAATTGTCAAAAGAAACCCCCCCCTCAAATCCCAAATATCAAGAGCAAAAATTAACTTCTGTATAAAAAAAAAGTACAAAAATAATTTAAAAAATAAACCTTATGTGTATAAAATTCTGAGTAAAAAATAACCCTATAATAGATCTTTGAATTATTAGCAAGGCCCAATTAAAGTGATTTAGTTCCCACAAGCCTGTAGGACAATAGTGGTGATATAGAACTTTACCCATTTGCATCCAGGACTACAGAAAATTGCCAAACTATCCCTGGTCTAATTTTATCTTCACTGTCAAGGATAGAGGGAGCCAGGAAGATAGCCAAAATTTGGCACTTGACTGAAAATATTTCACAAGGAGTGTGGTACAAGGAGTCCTGCATCTTAACATGTCAAGAGTCACAACCTTGAGTCTCACACTAGGCTTAAGTCCTTTCATATTGGCATAGAATTTCAACAATCCTCCCTGGATTGGTTTGGTTCTTTTTGATCTCGCGCTACTTAGCATTGTAGAGTGGCTCTTTTGTTCCCTTCTCCTGGAATCAGACACAATCATTAAGCAAAGTCCCATAACATTTATCAATTTATGGCAGGTTTCCATAGTCTAAAGCTTTTGGTTATTCATAGTTACTAGGGCTAGTAGATACTGTAAACTTGTCCTTCAAGTCAAAAACATTAATATTGATTTCATGTACTTCAAGTACTACCAAGAATAGGAAAAAAGAAAAAGAGAAAATCAAATGTTCTATTGCAAATATAAAGGAAAAAAATTTTAATCATAATTTCCTAGTTCACATTCTATGTGACAATGTGCTAGCTAAGCAGAGACACAACACAAATGTTTCTCAATCAAAAATGAGATTTATTTCCTTTATAACTTGGCCAGGATACACAGTGTGAGTATACATGATTTTTTCACCAGGTAAAAGCCTTTTAAAAACAGTTTTAAAAACTAATAAAGATTCTAAGTACCCAAATCCCCAAAATTATAAGAGCCTATTAATGACAAAAGCAAACAAACCCACTATCATTAGAATTCACATGGGTTTTTATACTTGCTGTAATGACATTTAAAAACCTTTTGAAGCTCATGGATATTAGTCACAAGTTCTATAGATTTAGCCAATCTTTCAACCTTGGTTGATATATTGTTAGCAAAGTCTAGTATTGCCATAATTCCAAAATTTGGCAAGAGAGCCCAGAAAAGCAACATAAACCTCTCTACTGCTGATGAATACCTTTTGGGTCTAAAATGTTACCAAGAATTTTTATCATTCTGGTGGAAGAGCAGAATAAGCCAAAGAGTTACAAATATAATAAACCCATTTCAAAGTACTAGGTTTCACAGGAAAAATCATTCCCACCTCCTGGATGAAATTATAACCCATTTCAGGGTAACTAGGCCACTTGGGCAACTTCCTCCTTCTTGGTATGAGACCGTAACATTGTAACAGAATTGTCTCCAATACGTCCCACCCATTTTCATGTAGAACTGAGGAGTAAAAAGTAAAAACCACGGGGGCAGCTGGGTAGCTCAGTGGATTGAGAGCCAGGCCTAGAGATGGGAGGTCCTAGGTTCAAATCTGGCCTCAGCCACTTCCTAGCTGTGTGACCCTGGGCAAGTCACTTGACCCCCATTGCCTAGCCCTTACCACTCTTCTGCCTTGGAGCCAATACACAGTATTGACTCCAAGATGGAAGGTAAGGGTTTAAAAAAAAAGTAAAAAACACTTCAGATGTCTCATCCATTACATGTTTAATAAATGTGGAGATGGGAGAATACAGCAGTGCTATTGCACTTTACTTCAACTACAAATGAACCCCTACCTCTTGTTACAAATAACTCAGAGGCAGGCAAATGATTAGTTAGAGGTAGGGATACTCCCAGATATCTGAAAATAAATTCTGAAGACCTGTTAAAATCAATTGAGATTTTTAAATAATTAAATTCTCCAAAAGTTACTGATACAGGTGGTAACCAGTTTGATGCAGTCCATTCATCATCTCTGTATGACAATTAACCAAGGAAAAAAAGAACAAAAGACTGTTTATGGGCTTGTACAATATGTTCTTCAGGATAATCATAAGGAAGGTGCAAATAAAGACAGTGTAACAGAACATTTCCAGTCTGGTAACTTATGAAGTGGTTAATAGCAAATGGCATACATATTGTATTTAGAATTACATTACAGAGACTTCATTATGGAGAGGGGAACAAACTGAAACAGTTCACATCAATAAGGCAATGGGGTCTGAAAGTGCTTAAAATCCACCTGCAGACTCTTTGAGGTTCCTTCCCCTCCCAAGTACCATCATTCATCTAAATTCCTTTGTCCAAACCTCTGGGGTCCCCCATACTAAGGAGGGGTTCCCTCATTGACTACAGGTGTTTGGGTATGAGTTTTTATTTCCCTCATTCGAATTGAAATTCCTCCTATCACTATCATTATTCCTGAAGCTTCTATTTCTATTTTCCTTATTTCTCTTACAATTCATAATTACATGATACATCTTTCCATATAAATAACATGTTAGTAGTTGTTTTGTGTATTCTTGTAAGGGAGCTTTGATCTCTCCCTGATTTGCCTTTCCAACTGTTTCAGTTAATTCTTTTATTTCCTTACTTAATGTCTCCACTAAAGTAGAATTCTCTTTATCCTCCTCTCCATGTTTAGCAGTTAATTACTTTATTTTCTTCCTTAATGTTTCCATTAAATTAGTGTTCTCTTTCTCCTTTTCCTTATGTCCCTCAAAGGCATGAACTGCCACTCTTTTTAATTCGTTGAAGTCCATATTAGGCCAGTTTGGACAGCTAGTCATAAAATAATTCCTTACTACCTTACAACTGGTTTTCACAAATTGTATTCTGATTTGTCTAATATCTCTTTCCCCTATAGAGGAGTAGTATGGATGAGGTCTAAAGGTCGAGTCCTAGTAAGGGTGGGATTTGATCAGGGAAAAGGACGGCCAAGAAAATAAGGATAGACACGGTTCAGGCCAGGATAGGGAAGATGGGTAGGCACTGGGCAGTGAGAAGGAGGCAACTCTCAAGGGTATGGGTAGTGGGATGGTAAGTGAGGGTAGTGTGAAATTTAGATTACTCCACCCTACTTAGATCTTACTTTATGGAGAAGATAAAATTGTAATCTCCTGTTTATTTTTCCTTTTAAACATTTTATTTTGGTCATTTTCAAACATTATTCATGGTAAACCAAGATCATTCTCTCCCCCTCCCCTTCCCACTACTCCTCCCATAGCCGATGCATGATTCCTCTGGGTATCACATGTGTCCTTGATCTGAACCCATTTCCATATTGTTGGTATTTGCATTAGGGTGTTCTTTTAGAGTCTGTCCTCAATCATATCCCCTCACCCTCTGTAGTCAAGCAGTTGCCTTTCCTCCATGTTTTAACTCCCACTGTTTGTCCTCTGCTTGTGGGTAGTGTTTTTTTCTCCTAGATCCCTGCAGATTGTTCAGGGACATTGCATTGACACTAATGGAGAAGTCCATTACATTTGATTGAACCACAGTGTATCAGTCTCTGTGTACAATGTTCTCCTGGCTCTGCCCCTTTCTTTTTTTTTCTTTTTTTCTAATATTTTATTTGATCATTTCCAAGCATTATTCATTAAAGACATAGATCATTTTCTCTTCCTTCCCCCCATCCCCCATAGCCGACGCGTAAATCCACTGGGCATTACATGTTTTCTTGATTTGAACCCATTGCTATGTTGATAATATTTGCATTAGAGTGTTCATTTAGAGTCTCTCCTCTGTCATGTCCCCTCAACTGTTGTATTCAGGCGGTTGCTTTTCCTCGGTGTTTCTACTCCCACAGTTTATCCTCTGCTTATGCATAGTGTTTTTTTCTCCTAGATCCCTGCAGATTGTTCAGGGACATTACACCGCCACTAATGGAGAAGTCCATTACGTTCGATTATACCACAGTGTATCAGTCTCTGTGTACAATGTTTTCCTGGTTCTGCTCCTCTCGCTCTGCATCACTTCCTGGAGGTCGTTCCAGTCTCCATGGAATTCCTCCACTTTATTATTCCTTTTAGCACAATAGTATTCCATCACCAACATATACCACAATTTGTTCAGCCATTCCCCAATTGATGGGCATCCCCTCATTTTCCAGTTTTTGGCCACCACAAAGAGCGCAGCTATGAATATTCTTGTACAAGTCTTTTTTGTCCATTATCTCTTTGGGGTACAGACTCAGCAGTGCTATGGCTGGATCAAAGGGTAGATATTCTTTTGTCGCCCTTTGGGCATAGTTCCAAATTGCCCTCCAGAATGGTTGGATCAGTTCACAACTCCACCAGCAATGAATTAATATCCCTACTTCCTGGCTCTGCCCCTTTCACTCTGCATCACTTCCTCGAGGTTGTTCCAGTCTCTATGGAATTCCTCCACTTTATTATTCCTTTTAGCACAATAGTATTCCATCACCAACATATACCACAGTTTATCCAGCCATTCCCCAACTGAAGGGCATCCCCTCATTTTCCAATTTTTTGCCACCACAAAGAGCGCAGCTATGAATATTCTTGTACAAGTCTTTCCCCTCATTATCTCTTTGGGGTACAAACCCAGCAGTGCTATGCTGCATTAAAGGGAAGACAGTCTTTTATCACCCTTTGGGCATAGTTCCAAATTGCCCTCTAGAATGGTTGGATCAATTCACAACTCCACCAGCAATGCATTAATGTCCTGACTTTGCCACATCCCCTCCAGTATTCATTACTCTCCTTTGCTGTCATGTTAGTCAATCTGCTAGGTGTGATGTGATACCTCGGAGTTGTTTTGATTTGCATTTCTCTGATTATGAAAGATTTAGAACACTTTTTCATGTGCTTATTAATAGTTTTGATTTCTTTAACTGAAAACTGCCTATTCATGTCCCTTGCCCATTTGTCAATTGGAGAATGGCTTGATTTTTTGTACAATTGATTTAGCTTTTTGTAAATGTGAGTAATTAGACCTTTGTCAGAGGTTTTTATTATGAAGATTGTTTCCCAATTTGTTGATTCCCTTCTGGTTTTGGTTACATTGGTTTTGTTTGTACAAAAAGTTTTTAATTTGATGCAGTTGAAATTATTTATTTTACATTTTGTTACTCTTTCTAAGTCTTGCTTGGTTTTAAAATCTTTCCCATCCCAAAGGTGACATGTATACTATTCTGTGTTCACCTAATTTGCCTAATTTTATATTTTTGTAAATATCCATCCATATCGCCTAGATTGGCATATGCCATATAATTGGGCAAAGACTTTTTAATGATTGCCTTAATTTTCTCTTCATTGGAGATAAGGCCCCCCTTTTCATCTATGATACTGTTAATTTGCTTTTTTTCCTTTCTTTTATTAATTAGATTGACCAGTACTTATTTTTTTTTCTTTTTTCTTTTTTTTTTAAATATATTTTATTTGATCATTTCCAAGCATTATTCGTTAAAGACATAGATCATTTTCTTTTCCTCCCCCCCCCACCCCCCATAGCCGACGCGTAAGTCCACTGGGCATTAGATGTTTTCTTGATTTGAACCCATTGCTTTGTTGATAGTATTTGCATTAGAGTGTTCATTTAGAGTCTATCCTCTGTCATGTCCCCTCAACCTCTGTATTCAGGCAGTTGCTTTTTCTCGGTGTTTCCACTCCCATAGTTTATCCTTTGCTTATGAATGGTGTTTTTTTCTCCTGGGTCCCTGCAAGTTGTTCAGGGACATTACACCACCACCAATGGAGAAGTCCATTACGTTCGATGATACCACAGTGTGTTTGTCTCTGTGTACAATGTTCTCCTGGTTCTGCTCCTCTCGCTCTGCATCACTTCCTGGAGGTTGTTCCAGTCTCCATGGAACT
Organism: Monodelphis domestica; assembly: GCF_027887165.1. Classification (NCBI taxonomy): domain Eukaryota; kingdom Metazoa; phylum Chordata; class Mammalia; order Didelphimorphia; family Didelphidae; genus Monodelphis; species Monodelphis domestica. The sequence continues at coordinate 100,791,789 of NC_077231.1, forward strand.
TCTCCACTTTATTATTCCTTTTAGCACAATAGTACTCCATCACCAACATATACCACAGTTTGTTCAGCCATTCCCCAATTGATGGGCATCCCCTCATTTTCCAGTTTTGGGCCACCACAAGGAGCGCAGCTATGAATATTTTTGTACAAGTCTTTTTGTCCATTATCTCTTTGGGGTACAGACCCAGCAGTGCTATGGCTGGGTCAAAGGGTAGATATTCTTTTGTCGCCCTTTGGGCATAGTTCCAAATTGCCCTCCAGAATGGTTGGATCAGTTCACAGCTCCACCAGCAATGAATTAATGTCCCTATTTTGCCACATCCCCTCCAGCATTCATTACTTTCCTTTGCTGTTATGTTAGCCAATCTGCTAGGTGTGAGGTGATACCTCAGAGTTGTTTTGATTTGCATCTCTCTGATTATAAGAGATGTAGAACACTTCTTCATGTGCTTGTTAATAGTTTTGATTTCTTTATCTGAGAACTGCCTATCCATTTCCCTTGCCCATTTATCAATTGGAGAATGGCTTGATTTTGTGTACAATTGATTTAGCTCTTTATAAATATGAGTAATTAAACCTTTGTCAGAGGTTTCTATGAAGATTTTTTCCCAATTTGTTGTTTCCCTTCTGATTTTAGTTATATTGGTTTTGTTTGTACAAAAGCTTTTTAGTTTGATGTAGTCAAAATTATTTATTTTACATTTTGTGATTCTTTCTATATCTTGCTTGGTTTTAAAGCCTTTCCCCTCCCAAAGGTCTGACATGTATACTATTCTGTGTTTACCCAATTTACTTATGGTTTCCTTCTTTATGTTTAAGTCACTCACCCATTTTGAATTTATCTTGGTGTAGGGTGTGAGGTGTTGATCTATTCCTGGTCTCTCCCACACTGTCTTCCAATTTTCCCAGCAGTTTTTATCGAATAGTGGATTTTTGTCCCAAAAGCTGGGATCTTTGGGTTTATCGTATACTGTCTTGCTGAGGTCGCTTTCCCCCAGTCTATTCCACTGATCTTCCTTTCTGTTTCTTAGCCAGTACCAAATTGTTTTGATGACTGCTGCTTTGTAATATAGTTTTAGGTCAGGGACTGCAAGGCCCCCATCATATGTGTTTTTTTTCATTATTTCCCTGGATATCCTTGATCTTTTGTTCTTCCAAATGAACTTTGTTATGGTTTTTTCTAAATCAGGGAAGAAGTATTTTGGTAGTTCAATGGGTATGGCACTAAATAGATAAATAAGTTTGGGTAGGATGGTCATTTTTATTATATTGGCTCGTCCTATCCATGAGCAGTTAATGTTTTTCCATTTGTTCAAGTCTAGTTTTAGTTGTGTGGCGAGTGTTTTGTAGTTGTGTTCATATAGTTCCTGTGTTTGTCTTGGGAGGTAGATTCCTAGGTATTTTATTTTGTCTAAGGTGATTTTGAATGGGATTTCTCTTTCTAGTTCTTGCTGCTGAGCTGTGTTGGAGATATATAGAAAAGCTGATGATTTATGTGGGTTTATTTTGTATCCTGCAACTTTGCTAAAGTTGTTGATTATTTCAATTAGCTTTTTGGTTGAATCTCTAGGATTCTTTATGTAGACCATCATGTCATCTCCAAAGAGTGATAACTTGGTCTCCTCCTTGCCTATTTTGATGCCTTCAATTCCTTTATCTTCTCTAATTGCTACTGCTAGTGTTTCTAGTACAATGTCAAATAGTAGAGGTGATAATGGGCATCCTTGTTTCACTCCTGATCTTATTGGGAATGCATCTAGTTTATCCCCATTGCAGATGATATTAGCTGTTGGTTTTAGATATATACTGTTTATTATTTTTAGGAATGACCCTTCTATTCCTATGCTTTCTAGTGTTTTTAATAGGAATGGGTGTTGTATTTTATCAAAGGCTTTTTCTGCATCTATTGAAATAATCATGTGATTCTTGCTAGTTTGCTTGTTGATGTGGTCAATTATGTGGATGGTTTTCCTAATGTTGAACCAGCCCTGCATCCCTGGTATGAATCCTACTTGATCATGGTGAATGATCCTTCTGATCACTTGCTGGAGTCTTTTTGCTAGTATCCTATTTAAGATTTTTGCATCTATATTCATTAGGGAGATTGGCCTATAGTTTTCTTTCTCTGTTTTTGACCTGCCTGGTTTTGGAATCAGTACCATGTTTGTGTCGTAAAAGGAGTTTGGTAGAACTCCCTCTTTGCTTATTATGTCAAATAGTTTGTATAGTATTGGGATTAACTGTTCTCTGAATGTTTGATAGAATTCACAGGTGAATCCATCAGGCCCTGGGGACTTTTTCTTAGGAAGTTCTTTGATGGCTTGTTGGATTTCAATTTCTGATATGGGATTATTTAGGAATTCTATTTCCTCTTCTGTTAGTCTAGGCAGTTTGTATTTTTGTATATATTCATCCATTTCTCCTAAATTGGTGTATTTATTGCCATATAATTGGGCAAAGTAATTTCTAATGATTGCCTTAATTTCCTCCTCATTGGAGGTGCTGTCCCCCTTTTCATCTTTAATGCTGTGAATTTGCTTTTCTTCCTTCCTTTTTTTAACTAGATTGACCAGTACCTTGTCTATTTTGTTTGTTTTTTCAAAGTACCAGCTTCTTGTCTCATTTATTAAATCAATAGTTCTATCACTTTCGATTTTATTAATTTCTGCCTTAATTTTTAGGATTTCTAATTTGGTTTTCTGCTGGGGGTTTTTAATTTGATCGCTTTCCAGTTTTTTCATTTGCATTTCCAATTGATTGATCTCTGCTCTCCCTTGTTTGTTAATATAAGCATTCAGGGATATGAATTTACCTCTGATTACCGCTTTGGCTGCATCCCAAAAGGTTTGAAAGGATGTTTCGCCATTGTCATTTTCCTAGATGAAATTATTAATTGTTTCTATGATTTCTTCTTTAACTAAACGGTTTTGGAGTATCATATTGTTTAATTTCCAATTGGTTTTAGATTTGGTTTTCCATGTACCATTACTAATCATTATTTTTATTGCCTTGTGATCTGAGAAGGCTGCATTCATTATTTCTGCTTTTCTGCATTTGTGTGCTATGTTTCTGTGACCTAATGTATGGTCAATTTTTGTGAATGTGCCATGTGGTGCTGAGAAGAAGGTGTATTCCTTTTTATCCCTATTTATTTTTCTCCATATGTCTATTAATTCTAATTTTTCTAAGATTTCATTCACTTCTTTTACCTCTTTCTTATTTATTTTTTGATTTGATTTATCTAAATTTGATAATGGTTGGTTTAAGTCTCCCACTAGTATGGTTTTATTGTCTATTTCTTCCTTCAATTCTCCTAGTTTCTCCATTAGAAATTTGGGTGCTATATTATTTGGTGCATACATATTGATTAATGATATTTCCTCGTTGTCTATAGTCCCTTTTAACAAAATATAATTACCTTCCCTATCCCTTTTGATCAGGTCTATTTTTGCATTGGCTTTATCAGATATCATGATTACCACTCCTGCCTTCTTTCTATCAGTTGAAGCCCAGAAGGTCTTACTCCATCCTTTAATTCTGACCTTGTGGGTGTCAACCCGCCTCATGTGTGTTTCTTGAAGACAACATATGGTAGGGTTTTGGATTCTAATCCATTCTGCTATTCGTCTACGTTTTATGGGTGAGTTCATCCCATTCACGTTCAAAGTTATGATTGTCATTTGTGGACTCCCTGGCATTTTGATTGCCTTCCCTAATTCTAACCTTTTCTTCTTCGGCTCTACCTTTTAGTCCAGTGATTTACTTTGAAACAGTCCCCCTTGTCCCCTCCCTTGATGTTTCCCTTTTTAGTCCCTCCCTTTTTGTTCCCTCCCCCTCCCCCCTCTCTTTCCCTCCCTTTTTGTGTTCCCTCCCCTCCTACCCCCCTTGGTTTTCCCTTCTCCTTACCCTTGTTGGGTAAGATAGAATTCAAGATCCCAATGGATCTGGATGTTTTTCCCTCTCAGAGCTGATTTCCCTGAGATTGAGGTTTAAGTAACCCCCCCCCCCTCTCTTCCTCTCCTTCTTATAGGAGTTTTCTTCCCCTCCCCTTCCCATGTGAATCTTTGTGTGAGAACCATTATTCTATTTGGTCTTTCTTTACCCCCTATTTATACATTACATTTTCCCCGCATGTTAGTATACATAGGTTGATATAAATGTAGTCCTTATAGAAGAGAGTTTGAGTAAAAGAAGAAGATAACATTTTTCCCTTTCCTTAATATTTACCTTTTCAGGTATTCCTTGCTCTTTGATTTTCGGTATCAAACTTTCCACAGAGCTCTGGTCTTTTCTTTGCAAAAAGTTGGAAGTCTTCTATTTTGTTGAGTGCCCATACTTTCCCTTGGAAGTATATAGTCAGTTTTGCTGGGTAGCTGATTCTTGGTTGGAGACCCAGCTCTCTTGCCTTTCTGAAGATCATGTTCCATGCCTTACGATCATTCAGAGTAGAACTTGCAAGGTCTTGGGTGACCCTGATTGGCATTCCTTTATATCTAAATTGTCTTTTTCTGGCTTCCTGTAGGATTTTTTCTTTTGTTTGATAGCTTTGGAATTTGGCAATTACATTCCTGGGAGTTGTCTTTTGGGGGTTTAGTGTAGAAGGTGTTCTGTGAGCTCTGTCAGTGGCTGTATTGCCCCCTTGTTCTAGAATCTCTGGGCAATTTTCTTTGATTATATCTTGTATCACCATGTCCAGTTTGGTGTTTATTTCTGGCTTTTCTGGGAGTCCAATTATTCTTAAATTATCCCTTCTCCCCCTATTTTCCAGATCTATCACCTTGTCGGTGAGATATTTTATGTTCTCTTCTAATTTCTTGGTATTTTGGCTTTGCTTTATTGATTCTTGCTCTTTTACACGATCGTTGTCTTCCAGCTGCCTGATTCTGGCCTTTAAAGCCTGGTTTTCTTTTACAGTTTGGTCAAACTGGTTTTGTAGATGCGTGAATTTCTTTTGCATTATTTCCAACTTTTCCTCCCAGAAGGCTTCCATCTTTTTGGTCATTTCTGATTCAAATTCTTCATAGGTTTGTGGAGAGTTTCCATTTCCTTTGGAAGGTTTTGGAGCATTTTCTTTTATATTATCTTCTGTCTGCTCTGTATTTTGTATTTTGGCTCCATAGAATGTGTCCAAAGTCGCCCCTTTCTTCTTATTTTTCTTGGTATTTTGGGGCTTCTGTGGTTCTGTGGAGTTTGCCATTTCTGAATGTGGAGGATTAGTTTTTCTTGTCTCTGTCTGGTGTTCAGACGCTTTAGTCCTGGGCAGATAGTTCTATGAGCTTTCCCTGGGTTAAACTGAATATGCCTCACTGGAACTGGAATGGAAGGGTCGGACCACGAGGCCACACTCTCCCCCTGGCTCGCTTTCCGGAAGTTGCCTTCAGAATCGCTGGCCGTGAGGCTGTTTCGTAGGCCTGCGTGGGGATGGGCTGCAGCTTTCCCAAGCTCCGGGCAAGGACTTTCACTGAGACTTGGATAGCAGGATCCAGCCCGTGAGGCTGTCTTGCCCGCCCTGAGGGTTGCTGTTGTTTCGACCAGCTCTCTGCAGCGGAAGCCCCAGGCAGTAACTTTCACCGGGACTGTAGAAGGCCCTGAGGGTTCTGCTCTCTGAGCTCTGCCGGGCTGCGGCTTCCGGGAGCCTTGGACTCTGCGCTCCTACCCCTGAGGTCCGAGTGATCTCGGGTTCTGGCTTTTAAGGGGAGCCGTACCTTTTGATCCGGGTCCAGGTCCAGGAGGAGGGTTCCCAGGGTCTGTGCTGTTGATCGTTTTGAATTTTGGCGCCTTAGGAGCTTATCGTTTGAGATCGGTCGGGAAGGGTTTTCAGGAGATCTGAGCTTTAGCTTTCTCTAAGCCGCCATCTTAACCAGAAGTCCACCAGTACTTATTATTAGTTCAATAGTTCTATGGCTTTTGATTTTATTAATTTCTCCCTTAATTTTTAGGATCTCTAATTTGGTTTTCTTCTGGGGATTTTTAATTTGTTCGCTTTCAAGTTTTTTGATTTGCATGTCCAATTAATTGATCTCTGCCCTCCCTAATTTGTTAATATATGCACTCAGGGATATGAATTTTCCTCTAAGTACTGCTTTGACTTCATCCCATAAGGTTTGAAAGGATGTCTCACCATTGTTATTTTATTCAATGAAATTATTAATTGTTTCTATGATTTATTTTCTAACTAACTGATTTTGGAGTATCATATTATTTAATTTCCAATTGATTTTTAATTTTGCTCTTCATGTACCCTTACTAATCATTATTTATATTGCCTTAGATCTGAAAAAAGTTGCATCTATTATTTCTGCTTTTCTGCATTTGTATGCCATGTTTTTTATGACCTAGTGTTTGGTCAATCTTTGTGAATGTGCCATGTGCTGCTGAAAAGAAGGTGTATTCTTTTTTCCATATTTATTGTTCTCCATATATCTATTAACTCTAATTTTTCTAAGATTTCTTTCATATCTTTTACCTCTTTCTTATTTATTTTTTTATTTGATTTATCTAAATTTGATAGTGCTTGGTTCAGATTTCCCACTATTATAGTTTTACTATCTATTTCCTCCTTGAATTCTCCTAGTTTCTCCATTAGAAATTTGGGTGCTACACCATTTGGTGCATACATGTTGATTAATGATATTTCCTTGTTGTCTATACTCCCTTTTATCAGGATATATTTACCTTCCCTATCCCTTTTAATCGGGTCTATTTTTGCTTTGGCTTTGTCAAATATCATGATTGCAACTCCTGCCTTCTTTCTGTCAGTTGATGCCCAATAGGTCTTACTCCAACCTTTAATTCTGACCTTGTGAGTATCTACCCACCTCATGTGTGTTTCTTGAAGACAACATATGGTAGGGTTTTGGATTCTAATCCATTCTGCTATTCGTCTACGTTTTATGGGTGAGTTCATCCCATTCATGTTCAAAGTTATGATTGTCACTTGTGAATTCCCCAGCATTTTGATATCCTCCCCTAATTCTGACCTTTCTTCTTTTGCTATAACCTTTTACCCTAATCTCCTGATTGAACAATGAAGGTACTTAGTTCTTACTTTATAGTGAAGCTAGAACTTTAAGCTAAGTCTATTTTAAGATCTTAATACAAAAAGGTGCTAAGTAACTATAAAGGGTAAATTAATCACAAAAAGGTTAGGTAACTAACAAAAGGTTAAGTAACTCAAAAGATATAATCTAATCAAAGAAGACAAGAACTAAAAAATGGGCAAACCTGGAGAAAAGCCTATGATATGATTGGTAGATGTGAAAATTGAGAGGAGGGAACACAAGAGTAAAAAGTCTATATATTTCTCATCACTTCCTCTCTCCGGTACCTTTGGTAGTAGAGAGGTGACTGGTGGCAGCATTCTGGGCTTTTCAGCATCTTGGTGTGGCTATTGTCCAGTTCAGTGGTGAGTTTCTGGCTGAGTTTTTTTCTCCTTTACTTTCCAAACTTCATCCTCTTATGTAGCATTCCAGGCCTATAAACATCTGAAAAGTATGATTGATGTATTGATATTGTATTACCAGACACATGGTCAGAACTCTTGATAGGCAGTGTATGATTCATGGGCTGAGTCTTGACTTGGCCACACCTCCTCTCTTTGAGTAAGGTCATTAACATAGCATGCGTATTTTTGTGTGGAGCAAAGTCATTTACAAAGCATGGGTTAGATTTACCCCCCCCCCCTTTGTTGTCATCATTGCCAATTCAACCAATATTAAACACCTATGCTATGTTACATATTCATTGAACACCTCCCAATCCATACCTGAATAAAGGTGAAGGAGCTATTCCTCCTCTTGATTATCTTGATCCTCTTGACCATCTTCACTATCTTGATTCCTGCATTATCGGAATCTCTCCCCCTATCTCTCCTTATCCCTATCTAGGAATTCTTACTTCCACATGTTCTCTTATTTCTCATATTTTCCTTTAATTATTTTACAAAGGAAAATATCATCAGGAGCAAGTGCTGCTCCCCATATCAATTAACTTGTCTTTGAGTCTTCATTCATCACCCATTTTCCTCAGACTCCCTTCTCCTTCCCAAGTCATAACTGACAAAGGAAAATCTTTATATAACAACCACTGGAAGGATTGGAAAATTTTTTCAGGCACTAAAAAGAAAATTTTTCGTGTACACAAAACTTGGGGAGATTCGGGTGGACAGAGATTGGAGCTAGAGCAACAGAACCATCACGTGGCCGGTGAAGTAAGCTGTTGTTCTTTCAAGGAAATGGGTCAAACTTCATCTTCTCATACTTGCTATATTAGGTTATTAATGTCTTTAGTTGAAAAGAGAGGTAGACTTCCGGTTAAGATGGCGGCTTAGAGAAAGCTGAAGTTCAGATCTCCGGAAAACCCTTCCCGACCGATCTCAAACTAGAAGCTCCTAAGGCGCCGAAATTCAAAACGATCAACAGCACAGACCCTGGGAACCCTCCTCCTGGACCTGGACCCGGTTCAAAAGGTACGGCTCCCCTTAAAAGCCAGAACCCGAGATCCCTCGGACCTCAGGGGTAGGAGCGCAGAGTCCAAGGCTCCCGGAAGCCGCAGCCGCGCCGGGCTCAGAGAGCAGGGTCTGAGGAACAACAACCCTCAGGGTCTTCTACCCAAGTCCCAGTCCGGGTGAAAGTTACTGCCTGGGGCTTCCGCTGCAGAGAGCCGGTAGGTCCAGGTGAAAGTTACTGCCTGGGGCCTCCGCTGCAAAGAGCTGGTCGGTCCGGGTGAAAGTTACTGCCTGGGGCCTCCGCCGCAGAGAGCTGGTCAAAACAACAGCAACCCTCAGGGTGGGCAAGACAGCCTCACGGGCTGGATCCTGCTATCCAAGTCTCAGTGAAAGTCTGTGCTCTCGGAGCTTGGGGAAGCGGCAGCCCATCCCCCCGCAGGCCGACGAAACAGCCTCACGGCCAGGGATTCTGAAGGCAACTTCCGGAAATCGAGCCAGGGGGAGAGTGTGGCCTCGTGGTCCGACCGTTCCATTCCAGTTCCAGTGAGGCATATTCAGTTTAACCCAGGGAAAGTCATAGAACCATCTGCCCAGGACTAAAGCCTCTGATCACCAGACAAAGACAAGAAAAGCCAATCCTCCACGTTCAGAGATGACAAACTCCACAGAAGCACAGAAGCCCCAAAATACCAAGAAAAATAAGAAGAAAGGGGCGACTCTGGACACATTCTATGGAGCCAAAATACAAAATACAGAGCAGATAGAAGAAGATATACAAGAAAATTCTCCAAAATCTTCCAAAGGAAATAGAAACTCTCCACAAACCCATGAAGAATTTGAATCAGAAAGGACCAAAAAGATGGAAGCCCTCTGGGAGGAAAAGTGGGAAATGATGCAAAAGAAATTCACGCATCTACAAAACCAGTTTGACCAAACTGTAAAAGAAAACCAGGCTTTAAAGCAAGAACTAATAAAGCAAAGCCAAAACACCAAGAAATTAGAAGAGAACATAAAATATCTCACCGACAAGGTGATAGATCTGGAAAACAGGGGGAGAAGAGAAAATTTAAGAATAATTGGACTCCCAGAAAAGCCAGAAATAAACACCAAACTGGACATGGTGATACAAGATATAATCAAAGAAAATTGCCCAGAGATTCTAGAACAAGGGGGCAATACAGCCACTGACAGAGCTCACAGAACACCTTCTACACTAAACCCCCAAAAGACAACTCCCAGGAATGTAATTGCCAAATTCCAAAGCTATCAAACAAAAGAAAAAATCCTACAGGAAGCCAGAAAAAGACAATTTAGATATAAAGGAATGCCAATCAGGGTCACACAAGACCTTGCAAGTTCTACGCTGAATGATCGTAAGGCATGGAACATGATCTTCAGAAAGGCAAGAGAGCTGGGTCTCCAACCAAGAATCAGCTACCCAGCAAAACTGACTATATACTTCCAAGGGAAAGTATGGGCATTCAACAAAATAGAAGACTTCCAACTTTTTGCAAAGAAAAGACCAGAGCTCTGTGGAAAGTTTGATACCGAAAATCAAAGAGCAAGGAATACCTGAAAAGGTAAATATTAAGGAAAGGGGAAAAATGTTATCTTCTTCTTTTACTCAAACTCTCTTCTATAAGGACTACATTTATATCAACCTATGTATACTAATATGTGGGGAAAATGTAATGTATAAATAGGGGGTAAAGAAAGACCAAATAGAATAATGGTTCTCACACAAAGATTCACATGGGAAGGGGAGGGGAAGAAAACTCCTATAAGAAGGAGAGGAAGAGAGGGGGGGGGGTTTACTTAAACCTCAATCTCAGGGAAATCAACTCTGAGAGGGAAAAACATCCAGATCCATTGGGATCTTGAATTCTATCTTACCCAACAAGGGTAAGGAGAAGGGAAAACCAAGGGGGGGAGGGGGAGAGGGAGAACAAAAAGGGAGGGAAAGAGAGGGGGGAGGGGGAGGGAACAAAAAGGGAGGGACTAAAAAGGGAAACATCAAGGGAGGGGACAAGGGGGACTGATTCAAAGTAAATCACTGGACTAAAAGGTAGAGCCGAAGAAGAAAAGGTTAGAATTAGGGAAGGCAATCAAAATGCCAGGGAGTCCACAAATGACAATCATAACTTTGAACGTGAATGGGATGAACTCACCCATAAAACGTAGACGAATAGCAGAATGGATTAGAATCCAAAACCCTACCATATGTTGTCTTCAAGAAACACACATGAGGCGGGTTGACACCCACAAGGTCAGAATTAAAGGATGGAGTAAGACCTTCTGGGCCTCAACTGATAGAAAGAAGGCAGGAGTGGTAATCATGATATCTGATAAAGCCAATGCAAAAATAGACCTGATCAAAAGGGATAGGGAAGGTAATTATATTTTGTTAAAAGGGACTCTAGACAATGAGGAAATATCATTAATCAACATGTATGCACCAAATAATATAGCACCCAAATTTCTAATGGAGAAACTAGGAGAATTGAAGGAAGAAATAGACAATAAAACCATACTAGTGGGAGACTTAAACCAACCATTATCAAATTTAGATAAATCGAATCAAAAAATAAATAAGAAAGAGGTAAAAGAAGTGAATGAAATCTTAGAAAAATTAGAATTAATAGACATATGGAGAAAAATAAATAGGGATAAAAAGGAATACACCTTCTTCTCAGCACCACATGGCACATTCACAAAAATTGACCATACATTAGGTCACAGAAACATAGCACACAAATGCAAAAAAGCAGAAATAATGAATGCAGCCTTCTCAGATCACAAGGCAATAAAAATAATGATTAGTAATGGTACATGGAAAACCAAATCTAAAACCAATTGGAAATTAAACAATATGATACTCCAAAACCGTTTAGCTAAAGAAGAAATCATAGAAACAATTAATAATTTCATCAAGGAAAATGACAATGGCGAAACATCCTTTCAAACCTTTTGGGATGCAGCCAAAGCGGTAATCAGAGGCAAATTCATATCCCTGAAAGCTCATATTAACAAACAAGGGAGAGCAGAGATCAATCAATTGGAAATGCAATTGAAAAAACTCGAAAGCGATCAAATTAAAAACCCCCAGCAGAAAACCAAATTAGAAATCCTAAAAATTAAGGGAGAAATTAATAAAATCGAAAGTGATAGAACTATTGATTTAATAAATAAGACAAGAAGCTGGTACTTTGAAAAAACAAACAAAATAGACAAAGTACTGGTCAATCTAATTAAAAAAAGGAAGGAAGAAAAGCAAATTCACAGCATTAAAGATGAAAAGGGGGACAGCACCTCCAATGAGGAGGAAATTAAGGCAATCATTAGAAATTACTTTGCCCAATTATATGGCAATAAATACACCAATTTAGGAGAAATGGATGAATATATACAAAAATACAAACTGCCTAGACTAACAGAAGAGGAAATAGAATTCTTAAATAATCCCATATCAGAAATTGAAATCCATCAAGCCATCAAAGAACTTCCTAAGAAAAAATCCCCAGGGCCTGATGGATTCACCTGTGAATTCTATCAAACATTCAGAGAACAGTTAATCCCAATACTATACAAACTATTTGACATAATAAGCAAAGAGGGAGTTCTACCAAACTCCTTTTACGACACAAACATGGTACTGATTCCAAAACCAGGCAGGTCAAAAACAGAGAAAGAAAACTATAGACCAATCTCCCTAATGAATATAGATGCAAAAATTTTAAATAGGATACTAGCAAAAAGACTCCAGCAAGTGATCAGAAGGATCATTCACCATGATCAAGTAGGATTCATACCAGGGATGCAGGGCTGGTTCAACATTAGGAAAACCATCCACATAATTGACCACATCAACAAGCAAACTAGCAAGAACCACATGATTATCTCAATAGATGCAGAAAAAGCCTTTGATAAAATACAACACCCATTCCTATTAAAAACACTAGAAAGCATAGGAATAGAAGGGTCATTCCTAAAAATAATAAACAGTATATATCTAAAACCAACAGCTAATATCATCTGCAATGGGGATAAACTAGATGCATTCCCAATAAGATCAGGAGTGAAACAAGGATGCCCATTATCACCTCTACTATTTGACATTGTACTAGAAACACTAGCAGTAGCAATTAGAGAAGATAAAGAAATTGAAGGTATCAGAATAGGCAAGGAGGAGACCAAGTTATCACTCTTTGCGGATGACATGATGGTCTACTTAAAGAATCCTAGAGATTCAACCAAAAAGCTAATTGAAATAATCAACAACTTTAGCAAAGTTGCAGGATACAAAATAAACCCACATAAATCATCAGCTTTTCTATATATCTCCAACACAGCTCAGCAGCAAGAACTAGAAAGAGAAATCCCATTCAAAATCACCTTAGACAAAATAAAATACCTAGGAATCTATCTCCCAAGACAAACACAGGAACTATATGAACACAACTACAAAACACTCGCCACACAACTAAAACTAGACTTGAACAATTGGAAAAACATTAACTGCTCATGGATAGGACGAGCCAATATAATAAAAATGACCATCCTACCCAAACTTATTTATCTATTTAGTGCCATACCCATTGAACTACCAAAATACTTCTTCACTGATTTAGAAAAAACCATAACAAAGTTCATTTGGAAGAACAAAAGATCAAGGATATCCAGGGAAATAATGAAAAAAAACACATATGATGGGGGCCTTGCAGTCCCAGACCTCAAACTATATTACAAAGCAGCAGTCATCAAAACAATTTGGTACTGGCTAAGAAACAGAAAGGAAGATCAGTGGAATAGACTGGGGGAAAACGACCTCAGCAAGACAGTATACGATAAACCCAAAGATCCCAGCTTTTGGGACAAAAATCCACTATTCGATAAAAACTGCTGGGAAAATTGGAAGACAGTGTGGGAGAGACTAGGAATAGATCAACACCTCACACCCTACACCAAGATAAATTCAAAATGGGTGAGTGACTTAAACATAAAGAAGGAAACCATAAGTAAATTGGGTAAACACAGAATAGTATACATGTCAGACCTTTGGGAGGGGAAAGGCTTTAAAACCAAGCAAGATATAGAAAGAATCACAAAATGTAAAATAAATAATTTTGACTACATCAAACTAAAAAGCTTTTGTACAAACAAAACCAATATAACTAAAATCAGAAGGGAAACAACAAATTGGGAAAAAATCTTCATAGAAACCTCTGACAAAGGTTTAATTACTCATATTTATAAAGAGCTAAATCAATTGTACAAAAAATCAAGCCATTCTCCAATTGATAAATGGGCAAGGGAAATGGATAGGCAGTTCTCAGATAAAGAAATCAAAACTATTAACAAGCACATGAAGAAGTGTTCTACATCTCTTATAATCAGAGAGATGCAAATCAAAACAACTCTGAGGTATCACCTCACACCTAGCAGATTGGCTAACATAACAGCAAAGGAAAGTAATGAATGCTGGAGGGGATGTGGCAAAGTAGGGACATTAATTCATTGCTGGTGGAGTTGTGAACTGATCCAACCATTCTGGAGGGCAATTTGGAACTATGCCCAAAGGGCGACAAAAGAATATCTACCCTTTGACCCAGCCATAGCACTGCTGGGTCTGTACCCCAAAGAGATAATGGACACAAAGACTTGTACAAAAATATTCATAGCTGCGCTCTTTGTGGTGGCCAAAAACTGGAAAACGAGGGGATGCCCATCAATTGGGGAATGGCTGAACAAACTGTGGTATATGTTGGTGATGGAATACTATTGTGCTCAAAGGAATAATAAAGTGGAGAAGTTCCATGGAGACTGGAACAACCTCCAGGAAGTGATGCAGAGCGAGAGGAGCAGAACCAGGAGAACATTGTACACAGAGACTAATACACTGTGGTATAATCGAACGTAATGGACTTCTCCATTAGGGGCGGTGTAATGTCCCTGAACAACTTTCAGGGATCCAGGAGAAAAAAAACACCATTCATAAGCAAAGGATAAACTATGGGAGTGGAAACACCGAGAAAAAGCAACTGCCTGAATACAGAGGTTGAGGGGACATGACAGAGGATAGACTTTAAATGAACACTCTAATGCAAATACTATCAACAAAGCAATGGGTTCAAATCAAGAAAACATCTAATGCCCAGTGGACTTACGCGTCGGCTATGGGGGGTGGGGGGGAGGAAAAGAAAATGATCTATGTCTTTAACGAATAATGCTTGGAAATGATCAAATAAAATATATTTAAAAAAAAAAAGAAAGAAAAGAGAGGTATTAAGATCTCAGAGGCTAAGATCAAAGCATTGCTTAAAATTATATTGAAAGCCCACCCTGATTTTCCAACAAAAGGGGTACTTAATGTACACGAATGGGATCAAATAGGACAAAGACTCAGACAAAATCAGAAAGAGGGACAAAAAAATATCACAAGTTAATTGGAACACGTGGAACATTGTAAAAATGGTGTTAACTACAGAGCCATTAAAGTATTCTGATGATAGGGGAGAAAAAACTTTACAGATTCAAGAGGAAAAAACTCATCCTCCCACCCCTGATTCCCAAAGTGCTAAGTTGCGCTGAAATTCGGAATCAGCAGAGGTTACTATTCTATCTCCACCTTTTACTGAAATAGCTTCTGCTCCTTCAGACTATTCTCTCTATCCCCCAGGACAGACGGCCTCAAAGGAACAATCTCCAGGACAAACACTTTATCCTAATTTATTTACAATAGCCGATACAACCTTAAAGAATAATTCAGATATAATTCAATTGAATGTATTTAGCTCTCCTCCGCATTGAATTCTACTTTTCAAACATATCCTTCTCATCCCCCCAGACCTCTGTCACAAGAGGCTACCAAGACTGTATCAATGAGGAAGGAGCTACAGAGGGCCCCCCTCCCCCAGAGGAAGGCACAGAAATTTTAGCTTGCCCTGTAGTATTAAGAGATAATCCAAATAACCCCAATGAACTATGGGCAGAACACAGACTTACTGATTACAAAACTCTTAAAGTTCTCAGAGATAGTGTGGTTCAGAACGGGAACACAGCTCCATTTACTTACTATAGCACTGATTACGAATCTCAGTCACAATTTCTTACACCAGATGATTGGAAAGTAATAGCTGAATCTTCACTTAATGGTGGGGATTAAATAAATAACTCGGAAATTAAAATTTCAGGATTTTTGTCAAGAACAGGCTACTGCAAGCAGACGAGCTGGATTAGATATTCTGTATGAACAATTGGTAGGACAGGGAGAATTTGAACTCCTAGAGAGGCAAATCGCACGCTCTGAGCAGATCTATGGTCAGATTGCCCTAGAGGCAAAAAGAGCTTGGCAAGCTCTACCAAATAAGGACAAAGTAGCAAACTCTTATACAGACATAATGCAGAAACAAAATGAGAGTTTTGCAGATTTGGTAGATAGATTGTCAGTTGCCATTAAACACGAAGAAGTGCTTTTAAAAGATCTTGCCTATAGAAATTCAAATGCGGATTCAAGAAAAGCATTGGCTCCCATTAAGGCAACTGGTACTTTGACGGAGTTTATAAGAGCTTGTCGGGACATAGGCACCTTTGAACATCAATCCGTTTTAGCGGCACAAGTCAGAGGGCCTAAGGGCCAGTGTTTCTCATGTGGCCAGACGGATCATTTTCAGAATGCTTGTCTGAATTTAGGATCAAGGAAAGTTCCAGGAATATGCCATAAATGCAAAAGAGGAAGACACTGGGCTTCTTCATGCAGAAACAGGGCCCCACAGAATAATAACTATAAACGTCCTACACATATGGCAAAAAACTAAATTACGGGCGGGTCTCAAGCCCAGGACAAAATCAAGGCATTACACAGACCAATGCTCCCAGCAACCTAGAATCGGATGTAAGTTACTCTCCACAGCTACAGCAATCTAGCTTCCCAATCACAGCAGATTCAGATTTTGTAGTTACAATGCAAATGGCAGTCTTTCCGATTCCTATAGAATTTGCTTTTTCTGTGCCTCGAGGATATATAGGCTTAGTATTAGGTAAAGGAGATCTCCTTGCTAAAGCAATGGAAATACTGCCACAAGTATTTGAGGAACAGTCTGAAGATAAGCTGCATATCTTAGCTAGAGCTGTTTCTACACTTAACATCAAAAAGGGAATGGAGATAGCCTGCTTGCTTTTATTAGCTAAGGCGCCTTGCCTTGAAAAAAGCACTGAGGGAAAACACCAATTTGGATCGCAAACCGAGAGTTTATATTGGACTCAAAAACATTAATACACTGCTGGTGGAGTTGTGAACTCATCCAGCCATTCTGGAGGGCAATTTGGAACTATGCCCAAAGGGCGACAAAAGAATATCTACCCTTTGATCCAGCCATAGCACTGCTGGGTTTGTACCCCAAAGAGATAATAAGGAAAAAGACTTGTACAAGAATATTCATAGCTGCGCTCTTTGTGGTGGCCAAAAACTGGAAAATGAGGGGATGCCCATCAATTGGGGAATGGCTGAGCAAATTGTGGTATATGTTGGTGATGGAATACTATTGTGCTAAAAGGAATAATAAAGTGGAGGAATTCCATGGAGACTGGAACAACCTCCAGGAAGTGATGCAGAGCGAAAGGAGCAGAACCAGGAGAACATTGTACACAGAGACTGATACACTGTGGTATAATCGAACGTAATGGACTTCTCCATTAGTGGTGGTGTAATGTCCCTGAACAATCTGCAGGGATCTAGGAGAAAAAACACTATGCATAAGCAGAGGACAAACTGTGGGAGTAGAAACACCGAGGAAAAGCAACTGCCTGACTACAATGGCTGAGGGGACATGACAGAGGAGAGACTCTAAACAAACACTCTAATGCAAATATTAACAACATGGCAATGGGTTCGAATCAAGAACACATGTGATACCCAGTGGAATCACGTGTCAGCTACGGGGGGTGGGGGGGGGTGGGAGGAAGGAAAAGAAAATGATCTTTGTCTTTAATGAATAATGCATGGAAATGATCAAATAAAATACTATAAAATTAAAAAAAATCACTTAGGATAAGCTAATCATGTCTCTTTATGTAGAAGATAAGATTATTACAGGCATTTTAGATTCTGGAGCTGATATCTCAGTAATTTCTACTAATGATTGGCCGGAATCTTGGGCAGTTCTTACGCCTCAACAGAAGTTAATTGGCATTGGGGTACCCGAGAATATTCTACAGTCTGCCAGAGATTTATCGTGGTCTGATGATGAAGGCCACAAGGGAATATTTAGGCCTTATGCTTTAGACATACCGCATTCTCTTTGGGGCAGAGAAGTCATGGCTGATATGAATATAACACTAACTACATCCAGTCAGGCACATCCAGCATTTGTGGGTTCTGTGATAGACTCCACAACTAAATGTGCTGACCCAATCACATGGATTGATTCTAAACCTATATGGATCAAACAATGGCCTATATCTAAAGAAAAGCTCATACATTTAGACAAAATAATATAAGAGCAGCTATGCTTAGGACACATTAGGGAATCCAATAGCCCATGGAACACGCTTATTTTTCTGGTACCCAAAAAATCAGGGAAGTGGAGGCTAGTTCAAGATTTAAGGAAGGTAAACGAGCAAATGCCTGACATGGGCACCCGCCAACCAGGCATGCCTTCCCCTAGCCCCATTCCCATGAATTGGAACTTGATAGTAATAGACTTAAAGGATTGTTTTTTCAACATTCCGCTTTCACCACAGGACTGCCATAGATTTGCTTTCTTAGTCCCTTCCATAAATTTTAATAGTCCATTCAAAAGGTTCAAGTGGATCGTGTTATCCATGGGTATGCACGTAAGTTTGTGTTTATGTCAAAAATTAGTGGCACAAGCACTTGAAGAAATCAGGAAAAAATATGAAAATCTATATATCTGTCAATACTTGGATGATATTTTGCTAGCAGCGCCATCTAGTGGCAGAGTTCAGGAATTGCTAGCTGACACCACAGCAGCTTTAATGAAAGCAAAACTAGTCATTGCTCCCCAAAAGATTCAAATTGAACCTCCTTACAAGTATATAGGCACAATTGTATATGATCAGGAAATTAGACCGCAAAAGATAGAGATTCATAGGGATTGTTTAAACACGTTAAATGATTTTCAAAAGTTAATGGGAGATATTAACTGGCTTAGACCTTTTCTGAAAATTACAACAGGACAATTAGAAAACTTATTTGCCACTTTAAGGGGAGACCCTTCATTATCCTCCTCTAGAACGCTTTCACCAAAAGCAGAAGAGGAATTGCAAATAGTGCAAGCAGCTTTATCAGCAGCTAGATTATACAGGATTGATACTTCTCTACTTTTAGTAGTATCAGTCATAAGTACTAGATACACACCCACGGGTGCAATACATCATGGGGAGCATATAATTGAATGCATACATCTAGCCAATCAGCAAACTAAATCACTCACTAGTTACTTAGAACTCATGATATTAATTATCACTCAGATTAGAAAAAGATCACAGCAATTAATAGGTGGTGACCCACACACCATCCATAGCCCTATAACACAGGAACAGGTTCAAAATTTATTTGCACAGTCACTACCGTGGCAAATTGCTCTTGCGGATTTTACAGGAAAGATTGATAATAACATTCCTAGTAATAAAATATTACAACTTGTGAAGTGAACTCCTATTATTTTCCCAAAAATAACATCTATGCATCCAATTGTTAATGCTGTGAATGTCTTTACTGATGCATCAAAGAATGGCAAAGCAGGGGCAGTAGTAGATGATCATGTGCTGTTGATGCACACACAGTACTGGTCCTCTCAAAAGGCTGAATTAGCAGCAGTTAGGAGTGTACTTAAGGATGTAACAGAACCCTGCAACATCATATGTGATTCATTGTATGTAGTAAATTTAGTTAACTCTTTGGAAACAGCTAAAATTAAACCTGTCCCTGATGAAGAATTATTTCTTTTATTTCGTACCACACAAACAGTGATACTACAAAGGCAAAACAAAATTTTTATAACACACATTTGTTCACATACTAACCTCCCTGGACCTCTGTCTGAGGGAAATTCAAAGGTGGATACATTAGTTGCCTCTGCATTTCAGGAAGCAGTTAATTCGCACTCTTTGTTGCACCAAAATGCCAAATCTCTCAAATACCAATTTGATATAACCAAAAGACAAGAAAGGAAATAATTCAACAGTGCAGTTCTTGTGCACCTTTCTCTTCAAATCCTCTTCCAGCAGGAGTTAATCCCTGAGGTTTGAAAGCTAACCAGCTTTGGCAAATGGATGTAATTCAATATGCTCCTTTTGGAAGATGGAAATATATACATGTAATTGTCGATACCTACTCTCATGTCATTTGGGCGACAGCTCAAACTGGAGAAAAAGTATGTCATGTGATTGCACATCTCCTAGAATCATTTGCACATTTGGGCATTCCTACCCAAATAAAAACTAATAATGGAACTGCATATACAGTAAAAGATTTGCAGAATTTTGCAAATTATGGAATATAGCCCATAAAACTGGAATTCCAGGCAACTCCACAGGACAAGCTATAATGGAGAGGGCTAACAGAACTCTTAAAACTCAAATACAAAAACAAAAGGGGGAGTACCAAACAATTTATGAAGGCAATATTCTGAAACCTAAGCCTATTATTCCTAACAAATTGTTAAAAATGGTACTCCTGACCATCAATCACTTCTCCATCCCAGAAGGGCTGACTGCTACTCCTATGCAAACGCATTTTGAGTGTCAGGATAAAGTTGGCACAGCTCAGCATCCCTGGGTTTTTTGGAGATTGCCAGGAGAAAAAGAATATGAGGGACCGAACAGGGTGATAACAATGGGTCGAGGGTTTGTTTGTATCTCTACAGATGATGGAGACATCTGGACTCCCACTAAGCATCTCAAACCATGGAGAGGACCAGATCCAGATGCAGAAGGAGCAGATGGGCAACCAGGGCAGAGCACAATGCACCCGGCAGCTCGAGACCAGGAAGAGAAGCAGACGAACAGCATTGATTGATGACACCAGTTAGCTGCACACCAGCCACACTCCAGACACGCTGGACGAAACCATCACTGGTGACTACATTTACACCAAAGACTGACATTACACTACTTTTAATGATATTTACTATTATTCTACTGATGGACACTTGTCATGCTGAAGTCTATTGGTCCATTATACCTAAACCTCCTATATTAAGAAGGTTAACTTGGATGGACAAGCCCCCACTTGTATATGTTAATGATACTAAATGGCTACCGTACCCAATTCTAGCCAGAAACATTTCTTTGGAATCTGAAGGGGCAAGTTACAATTATTCAGGCTCTACTGTATACCCTCCATTTTGTATGTCTTCTAGGCACTCTCAAAAAGGGAATTCATTCTGTGTACCTCATAGAGTCAGGCTTGGATAGTAAAAAATGCTAATGACAGCACCTGTATAGGAATTGGTATGGGTGTCATAGGAAAAGGAGATGGAACATCTCACCCACCACTTAAATCTAACCATCCTGAGAACAAAAAAATTATGCCCAAACCATATAGGAATGTTACAAATGGATTTGTCATGGACAGATTGTTCTGTCCACTCTCCTAGAAAGGTTAAGATGCAAGGCAAAGTAGATTTTTGAGGTCTGTAATTGGGGACCCAGATTACAGTGTGGATTTTATGATCGATTGACAAGTTTAAATAGAAATAAGAAATATGAGAGATGGCACATTCCATGCACGACACAGCATAAGATTGAAGAATTGCTAGAGGTTGATATAGCTGGTCCTAGGCTTGCTATCGAGGCAGGTCCCATTCAAAATACTCAGTGGAAGATATTGGCTGCCACCCAGTCAATACATAAATTTAAGGTGAATATAATGAATTCAGGGATTCGTTTTGAAAATACCACTCACATCAATGTCACTGCGTGTGTATTTGCTCCTTATGTAATGTTAGTGGGCAACAATCTTAACACTTCAGTAAACAAAGAAGGGCTGCATGAGATTCAGTGTATAAACTGTCACCTACATCAATGTATAGATTCTATGTATGATGATACATATATAGCTATTATGTACCAACCACCATTGGTGTGGTTAACGGTAAATCTTACAGAGACATGGGCATCTATTCGTATTGTACAAATTGTTCAAAAAGCATTTAATATCATTATGCATCGCACTAAATGTCTTGTATTGACAGTCATTGGTGCAGTAGTGTCCATCGTTGCTATGATTACAGCATTGACCACAGCAACAATTGCATTGACTACCTCTATTCAGAACCAAGAGTTTATTCAAGAAATTGTATCTAATTCATCTGAATTGTGGCACACTCAGCAAAGTCTTGACCTAGCTTTTAAAGATGAATTGGAAACTTTGAAAGATGCTGTATTTTGGCTAGGAAAAGAGGTTGAAGCTTTACACACTAGAATTACTTATCCATGTCATTTTAATCAAACCAGATATTGTATTACACCTTTAAAATATGATAATGTCTCCTATGGATGGCAAACCATAGTAGAGCACATTAAAGATGCTTGGGGACATCATAACAGCACATTGGATATTATACGTCTACAACAAGAAATTAATAAATTAAACTAAATTGTATACGAACAGGAAGCTGTAAAAATTGTATCCAAATGAAAAGCAACTTTAGCTTCCATGGATCCTAGAAATTGGTTTGGCAGAATTAATTTAACTAGCATTGGCACTATTATAATCTTCGTAGTTTTGGTTCTTGGTTTAATAATCCTTTGCAGAAAAGGTTGTGTAAATAGGGCTTATATCAGAAATATGCAGCCAGAATTGGCTCTATCTCATCAGTCTCATCCTTAATTACATGACGATATTGAACTACAATCAATCAGAATGTAATACAAGAGAATGATAATGCTTTTTAATACTTATATTGATGATTGCACTAATTTTTGAAAACTTTGTTAGATGCTAATATATTTGGTATGCTTTCTATATGATTATTGATCCTCTAATATTACACATGGAAGATGCATTTTTGAAGAGGAACTCTTCCTGTCAAAAAAAGGGGAGAGGATTTTTAAGGATATCATTATTCTATTCTTACTTTAATTGAACATTTTTGGTTTACTCTTTTACTTTATTTTCGCTGAATACTTTTGATTATTCAATTTTGTTTTCCTTTTCCATAACTTTTGATGATATTTGATGTACATTACAAGTACTATCAAGGCTCTGATCCTGAACTATGAATCTGAACTTTTTATTTTTGGATGTACCCAAAAGCTTGAGACTACAGGAACATGACAGCATTTGTTAAGCTTCAGGCAACTATTCTGAGAGATTATGTCTGATTGCACTAAAAAGGATTGCGATGGATACCTATCACTTGACCAGACAGCCTAAGCCACAGACTGATATATATTCCATATGAGATGGATATATGTTGATTGCTAAGTTTGGAGGTACAAGGACGCAGTGTTTTGACACCCTCATTCACAGGTCGGCCTAGTACTAAACTTACAACCATATTTCTATGTGGCAGGCATCTTGGCTTCTTTATCCCTAAGTCTATGCATGAACAGTACAAGAGAAAGAAAGGAATTCCCTCTCATCTCCAGATATAGTTCTTTCCTTTATCTATTAAAGGTCTGACAACTTATTATAGTCCTGGCTGTACCTGGGTAAAATGATATATCAATGCACTTATCCTATGAACTATAGGACTAATATCACATTATTTCAGGATCACTAGAGTGAAGATCATTTTCTTATTATTTTTTATTATTACTTTTGATCTTTGATGAAACTTTTTACCTTTGATTTTGCTAAGTGGATATGAAGATCATTCTTTCTTCTCATTTTTACAACATGGTTGCTAAGTTAAGATAATTTTTTTTTACTTTTATTATTGATCATACTTAATTTTTACATTTTTTTTGCAATCTGATTTGGAATTCACTTTTAATTTGTTATGTGATTATGCTCAATAATATTTTTATTTTTTTATTGAATTTATAATTCTTTATTATATTTTTAATATCATACACTCACATTTTATTTTTAAAAAGGGGGGATATGTAGCATTCCAGGCACATATAAAGATCTGAAAAGTATGATTGATGTATTGATATTGTATTACCAGACACATGGTCAGACCTCTTGATGGGCAGTGTATGATTCATGGGCTGAATCTTGACTTAGCCACGCCTCCTCTCTTCGAGTAAGGTCATTAACATAGCATTCATATTTTTGCGTGGAGCAAAGTCATTTGCAAAGTGCAGGTTAGATTTACCCCCACCTCTTTGTTGTCATTACCAATTCAACCAATATTAAACACCTATGCTATGTTACATATTCATTGAACACCTCCCAATCCACACCTGAATAAAGGCGAAGGAGCCAGCGCTATTTCTCCTCTTGATTATCTTGATCCTCTTGACCATCTTCACTATCTTGATTCCTGTATTGTTGGAATCTCTCCCCCTATCTCTCCTTATCCCTATCTAGGAATTCTTGCTTCCATGTGTTCTTTTATTTCTCATATTTTCCTTTAAGTATTTTAGAAAGGAAAATATCATCAGGAGCAAGCGCCACTCCCCATATCAATTAACTTATCTTTGAGTCTTCATTTATCACCCATTTTCCTCAGACTCCCTTCTCCTTCCCAAGTCATAACTGACAAAGGAAAATCTTTATATAACAACTGCTGGACAGATTGTTATATCTTAGAATCCTCTAATCTCCTTCAGAGACCTAGCAGTGGAGATCTTGAACTCCCCCCTGGCACAGGCCAGGTGGGAGAAATCCTATATACTCTTCCCTCTTTCTCCTTAAAATTCTTCCCTCTATATTAATTAAAATTACCATAAAATTCCAGACTTGGGTATTTTATTTGGGATTTTTTTCCCTGGCGACCCATTAATTTAGATTTTAAGTCACAACCCTAAATTTATCTTTACAGTAGAGAGATAGACTGGGAGGAAAGGAGATGGGAGGAGTGGGGGGTGAGTGAGGTCTGACAGGGAGAGGCAGCCTAATGATCCAAGTCCTGGATTGGGTTAGAAGGAGGAGAAGCCTTCTCACAGTCCAGGTGGGATGATAGGGTGTGATTCTTTCTAGATCCAATCAAAGGTTCAGGAGGAGGAACTGAAGTAGTTATCCAGAATGGTAAGGTTCCAAAGAAAGAATGGTTCCCTCACTGGAGAGGATGGTTAATTTATCAACATGATATGCCCACAAGAGCCAGCATTTATAATCTTTGGAATCTTTGTTTTTAATGGCTAACTCCAAATCTTTTAAGATCTTGAAGTCAAAGGATCCATATTTTGGCCATGTATAAGATATATCCATCCAGGCTTTGCAAAGTTTTTTAGCTTCCTTTTTTTGTCATTCAATTCTTCTTAGGATTACCCCAATAATTCAAGAGTTTATGCAGGGTTGAATCTGGAGGAATATTTCCTGATTTCCTTTGATTTATTTCAGTATTTCCCATAGTTTCTAGTCTGTCTATGTTAATCTGCCTTTTTAAACTAGGCTGAGTATTGCTAAATGGTCAGTTTATACAATGAAAAGTCCCTAAAACATGAAAAATTGGAGACACAAAGTTCTTCAATGTTATTGTATAAGGCAATTAGAGTGGGATTAAAAAATAAGCTAATATAAGGAATTAGGTAATTGTTGCATAGCAATAGTACCAACAATGAATATGTATTTATTTAAATTATTGTTGTTAATAATTATTAATAATAAATAATAATAAATAAGTATCAATTATCAATGATAATAATAATAGTTTTAGTGACTAATAATAGTTATTGAAAATTAATAATTATTGCTATTGATAATATTATTAATACTATTGTGTTCTAAAATTATTCTTGAATATTGCATTTAATTAATGTGAGTTAATTTTGCCTTTGTTTAATTTTAGAAATTTTGTTTTAATTCAATTCAATATTATTAATATCTAACTATTAATAATTTTTAAATTTAAATGTATTAAATTTAATTTCATTATTGTCGATCACTTGTAGTAGTAGGAAAGATATTTTCTTTTAAATTTCCCGCAGTTTTACTTCTCACCTCAGGGTGACACTACATCTGGATGTTGAGGGCAAGACACTAGAGGGTAGGTTACGTAAAAGCAGGGAGAGAGAAAGGAATATTTGAGGGGGGAAGGGAGAAGAGAGAAGGAAAAAAAACATCTTGTAGTTAGGTTCTTTCCCCTCCTCCAGAGGTAAAGCCAGTGGTGACATTTTTTCCAAAGTTGCCTACACTGCTAACTGCCAGTGACTCACTCAACCACTGTCAGATTTTCAACCCAAGATCTCCTGTCTATCTCTCAATGTATTGAGCTAGCCAGCTACCTCTAGGTGGAATCAGGATTTAAAGGCATGGGACTGTAGTTTCCCCTCCTCCAATCCCACACAGCTAGAAAGCACCTCCAGGATTAGTGTAAGGGTGTACTCTCCACACTGGGCTATGCTTAGTGCAGCAGGCAGGGGCTGGGTTGGATCTCATTTGTGTAAATAGGCTTGGGCTCCTTTCTTTACTGCTCCACCCTTGTCTAAGCTAAAGGAATGGTGGGAGGGGGACCATGTGTGGGGAGAGTCCTTGCTGATCTGGGGTGGTATGCTTGAAAAGCAAAATGCTTCTCTGTCTTGGCCAAGGTGTGTCCCACATATGAAAGAGCAACTCTGCTAAAAATCACCGAGGCTATCCTCAAACACAACTCTCTTAGAAGAAAATTAAGAATTCTTAATGAACTGAAGTGGTTGCCAATCTGTTATATTTTAAATTAATATGTAGCTACCAGCTATTATTTTCCATAAAGTTTATTAATAATCACTTGAGATTAGAAAGGTAGATAAGCATTGTAAACCTCAAAATTTCTCAGACTTATGACTGTTAGGGGTTTCCCCCATTGGGGAATCTTCTACTTTAAAAAATTCCCTAGCAGATGGTGAGAGCTCTACTTGAGTGTGGGGGCTCCTTGCCTTGGGAATATCCCTACTCCACCCTACTTAGGACTGCTTTAGAACAGAGAGCTCCTTGAGAACAATGAAAAGTGCTTTGACCCATGCTTATGGAAAGGACAGGAAGTTCTTTGAGTCATGACTATTTTAGAATTGATACAATGGGATACTAAGTACCTATAAAGGTGGGGCAACTTGTAAACTACTTAAACCTAAAAGGGTGATAACTTACTCAGAGGTTTTCTCTTAATGAAATTAGTCAACACAGCAATATTTTTTCCTCTCTTACTAAAGAGATTAATCTACTCAGCTGTGAATTCAAATTGGGCTGTCTTTTGGAAAACATCTACAGTGATTGGTAGATGTAGGGACTTAGGGGAGGTGACATGGGAGAAAAACCCCTATATAAGAAAAAGCAGAATCTCTTGAGGAGATAGATATCCTTTTGGAGAAAGCCTTTTGGAGGATCTCTGATGAGGACCACTTGGGAAGAATCGCTTGAGACAGGCCTTTTGGAACAGTCTCTGGCTGTAAGGCTCTCTGGTGAAGTCAGCTGAGATGGAGCTGGCCTGGTGTTACTAGAATCTTTGTTTAGTCAGACCTTGTGGTGAGTGTTAAAAAAACTGACTGATTTCTCTTTTAAGACTCAGGTCTAGGCCATATTGGCTTGAGGCCCTTCATACTTATTCCTTTCTTACTCTCTCTCTCTCTTTCTTTGATTACTCATTGGATTGTTTATTAAAATCTCTATAAAACCCAATTGATTTGGGTATTTGAATAATTGGGAATATTTCCCTGGCTACCACCTTATATTTGATTTAAAAACTAAGACACTGTAGTGAAACATATTTTCTGAGGTCAAATTTACTCACCCTCCTTATATCTATCACAATTTATATCTTCCACCATTTTAACTCACTACAGTTTAAGACCTCAACCATTTTAAATCTCACAGCATAGAGTCTTTTCCTTGCTCTAAATTCAGATCACATGTCACCTAACCTGAAAGAATCTCTCCCTCATCTCTTCTTCCAGCAAAAGTCTGTGCCAAAAGCCCCAGTGGGCTCTGCCCACTCTATTTTATTGACATTCACAGATGTTCACTGATGTTCACGGATGCAACTCTGGTATGATAAGAATGCTGATCAACTGGTTGGCCCTCCAGGAGGGGGAGAGGATGAATTTCCCCTAACACAGATGTCTTAATTTTAGGAGTGAGAATAACTGGTTTCAAAACACCAACTAATATTTACTGCTGGCAGAGCTCTCACAAAGAGATTTTATGCTAAATATGAGAATTTTAAAGTAATATTGTGGTTGCTGATTTTAAAATATTATAGCTTAAGTCAAAATGATTTTTAGCAGCTTTATTTACAAAGAGGTGGAGAGAATGAAAGTGGAAAAATATAGATAAAGAGGCAGATTCTAATAAGCCTACCAGTCCTTCTCTTGAGAAGCCAGGTTCAGCCCCACAGGGGCTTCTCTAAATCCCTTGTCTCCAAGTGGATTTCCTAGTAATCCTCAACCAGAAGTCTCAGTAGTGTCTTCAGCCAGAATTCTACCAGTACAGCCTCCTCCAAAGCCAAGGCAGGAATCTTAGCCAATCACCCAGTAAGTCAATGCAGGATCCAGGGAAAACGTCTCTTCCAAGCCAAGGCAGGGATCTCAGTCACTCATTCCAAACTCCAGGAAGGAAATGAATCTCTGGTACCAATCTCTCCAGAAGCCAGGAAAGGAATGAATCTAGACCATGTTGGTCTCTTCTTTATATGCTCCTTTTTTCCATGTCACTTCCTGTTATTCCCTTTTCTTCACAGAAACCAATGGCAATCTTTCAATTTGCCTAGCAGAGGCGGAGTCAAGATGGCAGCCTAGACGGAGCAGAAGTTCAGACCTCTGAATACCCTTCCTAACTGATCACAAATGGAATGCTCCCAGAGGACTGAAAAACAAACTTAACAACAAGACAGAGCCAAAGAACCCTCCTGCTGGACTTAATTCAACAGGTACGCCCCCCAAAAAGCCAGAATCCTAGAACACTTGGGTTTAAGGGGAAGACAGAAGGAAGGTCCCAGTACCCATTCCCCCTCCCACCCAGAGAGCTGAGACTCCCAGACCCCAGTGGCAGCAGGAATTTCTGGGCGGGCAAAGGTGCTGGTCTGAAGGGCATACCTTGTGAGCAGGGCTGAGTCAAGTTCAGAGCATCCAACACAGACAGCGGGGAAGGAGCTAGAGAGGGAGCATAGACCTGGCAGGCTGGCCAGAGCTGTGGAGATCCTTCATATTTGCTCCAGCCTTCCAGGAAGTTTTGGACTCAGAGCACACCAAGACCAACTAAGCTGGACTTAATCCCATCAAAATTCTCCAGAACTCAGGGAAGCCCAGGCTCCCCACCCATCCTCATTGACTGCTGGACTTTAAGCCAATCAAAAGCCTCCCGAGGACAAGGAAGCTTAAACCCCAAAAAACCTCCACCAGAGACTACACCAAGAGATCTCCTGCTAAAGCTCCAAGAGGGGAGACTGACAGAAGCCCCCAAACCAAAAATAATGAGAGGAGCAAGAGCACAGACAAATACAGGAAGCAAAGAAGGGGTGAATTTCAGCAAACAACAGAAAAAGAAGAAAGAAACTACAACAGACAGCTTCTACTCAGCAAATGGAACAGAGGGGGAGAGATCAGCAAATGATAAATCAGAAATCCCAGCAAATTGGACACAGGCTGTGGAAGAACTCAAAACACAATTAAGAGAGGCTGAAGACAATTGGGAAAAGAACTTAAAAATTAAGATAAGTCATCTGGAAACAGAGGCACTTGAACTAAAATGAGAAAATAGTGTCTTGAAAGCCAAAATCAATTTGCCTAGCACTGCCCAAGGAGGGAAGTCCGTGGCCTTTGGAAGTGTGAGCTAGTAGGCATAATTCAAGTTCTTGATTTGATTAGCAAAAATAGACAGGAGGAGAGGAAATCTTATCTTCACAGAACAAAATATATATAACCACTCTAAGAATGTTTATTTGAATATCATAAATGATGGAAGTCTCACTTTATCCTGAGACAATCAGTTCCACTGTCAGACTGTTCTAATTTTGAGGAAGTTCTTCCTCATTTTGGAGGCAGAATCTGCCTTCTTCTAGCTTATACACATTGGTTTTCCCAGGGAGGACAAGGAGAAGAATAAACCTAATCCCTTTTCCACATGACAACCCTTAAATACATGTATAGTCCAGGGTAGGGGCTCACTTTCTTAACTCTCATCCTGACCAGCAGCCTGAACTCACCAGGGCTGACTCCTGCTTCTCCCCTCAGTGTTCTCAAGCTAATCTTCACAGGTTGAAGGTTTGAGCCCCCATCAGGGTTGTTGCCCCCAATAGCTACTGACTGGTTTTTCCCTTGTTCAGCTGGACTGAGTCAAGCAGGGCCAGATTCAGCTACTGCTGCTAGCAGTGCTGGTCACTGAAGGGACCTAAGATGATTCTTCTCTCCTTTCCAAGCTTATGAGATTATACCAAAGGATCTTCTGGACCCCAAATGTATTTGCTTTCAATCTGAAAAGAGGAAAGACAAAGAGACAAGGGAAACAGACTTATGTGGCTGAGTAGGGATAGGAGGCAGCTGTGGCCACTGCCACTGACCTTCCACTCAGGAGGCCCCCAGCATTTCTTGTTAGCAGGCAGGGAAGAGCTTGGGCAGAGATCAGCGCTCACATGTTTTGTCTGTATAATTGCTTCTGGATCAGTACCCAGTGGGAAGGTGTCTTATCCCCAGAGAGTCAGCCCACAGGAAAGAGTTGAAGGCTACTTGTCTGTGCTAGGAAAGAGAAGAGCAAGACAGGGCCCCCTCCAATGTGAATGCCCAGCGAGAGGCTTACCTTCATGCAGGTTGGTTTCAGGCAAAGGTACAAAAATTAACCCTCATGGTCTCCTCAATACATATATGAAGACAGATCTCATACTCTCTACCCAAAGCCTTCTCTTCTCCACATGAAACACCCCCAGTTCCAAGAGAGGCCTTAGTAAAAAGAGAGGGACAGTAGTGAGAACTTGAAGATTGCAGGAACAAGAGGGAGGAATCATGCCTTCACCCCAGACTTTATTGAGGATTGCCAGGATCAATGAATATGTAACAAAGCATAGATAATGCAGATTGGATGGGAAGGTAATGATGACACCTTTTGGGCTTGTGGACTTCAACCCGTGCTTTTACAAAGGAATTTGACTCCGCACAAAATGTTAATGAGTTTGCCTTGAACAAAGGCAGCATGGCTAGGCCAAGAGTCCGCCCACAAGTATCAGAGTTCAAACCTGGTGTCTGAAGACACCATATCCATACATCATTTATATTTCTTAGATGTGAATATGCTTGGAATGATACATCCTCCAAGTTTCCACTCCGTCCACCAGAGGGTGTCCACCAGAGAATTTCCTCTTTCCCTTGTTTGATGGTATTCAAAGAGGCTGTTGGCAAGCTGTCCAGGAAAGTCCAGGAGAGATCAGATCTTCACCTTACAGACTGCACTTTCAGCTCCAGACTGAGAGTTAGAAACCTGCTCCTTTTGACAGTTTAGAATCCTGACCCAGTAGCTCTCAGAATCCAAGCCTGTCAGTCATATTTTTGCGACTTTTACCTTCCCTGGCTACAATCCCCATTTTGCACAAAGCCTAAATCATGTTGAAAACACTATTTTGGCATTTGTGCACTAATTTACTTATATATTACTTCAACTAAAATATCTACCCCAAAAAAGAAATAACCTACACTCAATCATATTCACCTATCTAATACTATCCTATTCTAGGGATTTTATCAAGGAAAGGAAAAAAGGGAATTTAATTATAAACAATTACAAATTACAAACACAGATCAAACATATGCAAAAGCACAATAATAACATGAAAAGCAAAAGATAAACATGACTTTCATGCAAACATTAAACTTATAAATACTACTCTTATCATCTAATACAGAACATTCTACTACCATTGTAATGCATTAACAGCAAGCGTAAAATTTTTTGAAAATTACAATAAATACAGCATTGTATAAGTTTTACAAAGAAGATTAAACCAAACCATTAAACTCACTTAGGAAACTATATAACAATAGATAAAATTAAATATAAGTAAGCTATTCACATAAAATTTATATATATACACATAATGCATACATATAATATATACATGTATGCTATACATATACACATATATACTTTATATTTACACATATGACATATGTTATGTATATACATACACTACAATACAATTAATTTTATAATCCTATTATACATAGTATTTACATATTTTATGTATGTATTTATAATTTTGTGTGATATGTGATGTTATATGTTATTTGTGTTATGTAATGTATGTTGTTATGTATGTTGTAATGCATTTTTGTAGTGTAGAAATTAGTAGAAAATTCTAATAAATGTAAAATAACAGAAAATAGTGAACAATGTAAATTAGACAATGATAATGTGAGTGTAAATGAGAACAATGATACCAAGGTAGAGAGTATAAGGACCAAAGGGAGGAGTGATAAAGTTGATGATGGAGTTAAAGATGCAGAATCCTGGGAATATCATGTAGTTCAAGCAGATGTAAACTTGGATGGACAGGAAATGACTGAGCTTTGTACTGATGTTACTATGCTTGCACCAGTATTAGAAACATTTCAATCTCCAAACAGAACAAAACCACATGTATCTGTCACTATAGGTGATCAGATTTATCATCTTTTGGTTGATACTGGAGCCAGTAAATCAGTTTTGCAAAGTCTTCCTAAGAATTGTAGAGCTGTTGGTACAATGGAAGTAATAGGAGCTACTGGAAAACCAGAGAGAGTAGCTAAATTACAACCTAAAGTGATTACTTTCAGTTGTTTATCTGAGGAAAATGCATTTCTTTGTAGGCCAGACAGTCCCATGAATCTTCTGGGTAGGGATTTATTATGTAAATTATGGGCAGCAATCCAATGTACTGGTGATATTTCATTGCATCTACCAGAAGAATCTCTGAAAGCTTTTCCATTGCTATTCTTAGATTCAGTCAGTACAGAGGATGACTTGGATTCAATATATCCTATGCCTGAGGATATCCTTGAAGGTTTATGGTCAAAGTCTTCCACAGATGTAGGCCTATTGAAATCAGCTACTCTTGTAAGGATGAGGACTAATGAAGGACCAGTTCCTTGTATAGCTCAATATCCCTTAAGTAAAGAAGCAATAGAGGGTATCAGACCAATCATTGAATCCCTAATCCAACAAGGGATCATAATACCTTGCTTCTCAGAATATGATACACCTATACTTCCAATCAAAAAGCCAAAGAACAAAATGTCAAAGTGGTATATAGATTCATACAGGATTTAAGAGTAGTAAATGATTATGTGATAAAGACACATCCAAGTCCAGACGCTATAATTTCTTCCATTCCAAGTCAGGCAAGATATTTCACTGTGGTTGATTTATGCTCAACGTTTTTCTCAATACCAATTCATGGGGATTCTCAAAAGAGCTTTGCTTTCACATGGGGAAAAAACGCAGTAGACATGGACTTGTATTCCACAAGGGGATACCGAGTCCCCAAGCCAATTCTCACAAATTTTAAATAGAGACCTAAAAACCATAACATTCAAGGAAAGAGAGGTTCCTCCAAGTTTCCACTCTGTCCACCAGAGGGTATGGAGAATTTCCTCTCACCCTTGATGGTATTCAAAGAGGCTGTTTGCAAGCTGTCCAGGAGAGTCCAGGAGAGATCAGATCTTCACCTTATAGGCTTCATTTTCAGGTCCAGACTGACAGTTGGAAACCTACTCCTTTCAACAGCTTAGAATTCTGTCCCATGGGGCAGCTAGGTAGCCCAGTGGATTAAGAGCCAGGCCTGGAGACGGGAGGTCCTTTGTTCAAATCTGGCTTCAGATACTTCCCAGTTGTGTGACCTTGGGCAAGTCACTTTAGCCCCATTGTCTAGCCCTTACCACTCTTCTGCCTTGGAACCAATATACAGTATTGGTTCCAAGACAGAAGGTAAGAGTTTTTAAAAAATAAGAATTTTTACCCAATACCTCTCAGAATCCAGGCCTGTCAATCATGCTCTTGCTACTTTTACCTTCCCTTACTACAGCACCCAGTGAGAAGATGCCTTATCCCCAGAGAGTTAGTCCATAGGAAATAGTCAGAGGCTACTGGAGGAAAGTGCTAGGAAAGAGAAGACAGGGCCCCCTGAAAAGAGGATGCCCAGAGAGAGACTTGCCAAACCTTAATCTTAAACCTTAACCCTTTGATATAGGGTTGGTTGGATTGTGATAAGCGGTGGTCCCTCCTGACACTAGCTCCAGGCCCACCTACTACATCTGGTACCTACCACCCAGGACAAAAGGGATGGGGTGTGAAGGGATAGAGGAAAGATCAGTGCACAAATATCTCTTAAACAGTCCCTCTAGGCCAGGCCCAAGATCAGAGAAAGAAAAAGGGATGAAGCCCCCAGCCCAGGGGGGGGAAAGAGCCTCCAAGTGACTCGAGAACATTCCAAGCCAGTCTGAATCAGGCAGTAACTGTGTGTCTTAAAGCAGACCTTACTGCCTCTGAGTCTCCTTTCTCCTGTCAGCTGATGAACAAAGGTCCTGAAATTCATTTAATACATATTTAGTTAGTCTCCATGTACAGAGCCCAGCAGTGGGAGAGAAACAGGGAGGGCTCCAAACTGTAGCTTTGTTTGGGGGATCAGGCCAAGTGCTCCTCAATGCATGGCAGCTTGATCTGGTGCCCACTACAATGGAGGCAGTATTATAGCCTTGAGATCTGA
Organism: Monodelphis domestica; assembly: GCF_027887165.1. Taxonomy (NCBI): domain Eukaryota; kingdom Metazoa; phylum Chordata; class Mammalia; order Didelphimorphia; family Didelphidae; genus Monodelphis; species Monodelphis domestica. The sequence continues at coordinate 100,826,009 of NC_077231.1, forward strand.
GGGGGTCTGACCAAATGTAAGAGAGGGAAGAGGGGGACTCTCATTTTATCCACATTTCTCAGGCCTTGGTCTCCTTTACAATATGGGAATGAGTAGACCTTCCTGGATCCCCATATTGTGAGCCAGTGTGGATGTTTCCCTCCAATCCTCCATCTGTCCTTTCAATCAGATAGGAGAAAGTACTTCTTTCCAAGTGTGAGATGGGCTGTCTTGGGAAGTACTAAGCTCCCCGTTATGGGACCAATCCAGGGAGGCTTTTCCTTCTTTTTATAATGAAGAGTGTTGAATGATTTGTTTCACTGGTAGGATATAATACCTGTGAAGAAGCTGAGTGGACCAAGTGGTGAGGGAACATGGGGGTTGAGGTGAACCCTGTTTGATGGAGGAAAGATGGCAGGATCTCTCCCTCCCTAGGGTGAACTGGACTAGGGGTTCGAGGAAACCTCCAGTGAGAAAGATGACTTTCTCTCTCCTTTCTCAAGGAATATCTAACAGACTTAATCCCTTGAGTTCCTATAAGAGCAAAAGCTGAGGGGAAGAGATGACGGTTCCTCTGTCAGCAACTACTGAGGAATATTTCCAATTTATCTTCCTCAGTGGAGAATGTGTGGTAGATCTAGTCTAGTTCTGCCACAGATAGGGGCTGGACTCAAGCTTTGATCCCTGTCCCCAATTACCCAACACCCTTCCTGTGGAAGAGATAGGTCAAACCCAAATCTGACTTATAACTAAGGATTTATTTGAAGGGAAGGGGTAGAAACAAGGTTGAAGGAAAATGGGAGGAGGTTGCCCTGTCAAGCTAAACCCACAGCAGCTGGATCAAGGTGCTAGTGCTGTATCCCACAAACGCCTCACCTCCTTTCCCAACTGACTGCTCTCTTGATGATCTCTAAGCTATTATTATATCTTCAAACTAAATCTAAATCAATTCAGAGAAGGTTAGGAGAGACCATGAAGAAGCAAGAGGGCTGGGCTGAGGTTTGGGGTGAGTTCTTTCCAGCTCCTCCTCAGGAACAGAGATCTTGATGGCAGGTGGAGGAAATAGTAGAATAAATTTCTTGGGAGAATACAGCTTCAGGAGCTAAAGGCAGGAAATCTGGGTCCTCTCATGGCTTGGGGGTGGGAGTCCCTCAGATGATCAGAACTGAATTTCACCACTCTCTGTCCTGAATCAGAAGACCTAAGTCTCCCCAGAATCTCCTTCAGCCAATGGTTCTCTTCCCACAATCCTTTGCTGTCCAAAGTGTCACCCCAGCTCCTGTACATCAACTGTAGGATTCTAAAGATCTCCCTTTCTAATCCCTATACTGTCTTGGGAAGTACTGAACTCCCTGTTATGGGACCAATCCAAGTAAGGACTGATTGATTTCTCTGTAGAATGTGCTATACTGGGGATTGCTGCCTAAAGACAGATTGGGTGAGATGGACTGAATTCTCATCTGCCAGGAGATTCTGTAATTATGGAACTTGAAGAACAGGGTCTTTGGTGCTTCCTTTAGTATTGTTTTCCTAAATACCTAAATCTATGACTCTCCTCTTCTGCCTCTCTTTCCTCAAGAAGGAAGGTCCAGTGGCACCTGAGGCCACCTGGGAAAGTTGGGAGTGAGTGGTTGGAGCAGATTGATCCAAAGTTAGCTCCAGAAACTCCCCAAGTGGCATTTAAATAGGGGGGTGTTACTCCTCAAGGCTGAATTTGGAGTGGTAACATAGCAGATGAATATTATCCAGGAGATAAACAGGAAGTTCTAAGTTAGCAGAGGCTGGAATGGAGTACAATTTTATTTAGAAGAATGTGAGCTCAACCTGCAAGGAGTAGCAGTCAAAATCCAGTAAGGGGTTTGGGTGAGGAAAGGATGAAAGAATTCTGGAGTGCCCATTAACTCAATCCCAGGAAAGCCCTAGAGAGAAGAAAAAGCTGAGACTCTTAAAGATCACTGGGCCTAAACACCTTTTACTCCCATTCCTGGGGGAATCCTCAATAGAGCAAGAAAAAAAGAAGGAAGGAAAGATGAGAGACAAGGAGAGACCAAAGAAAATGCAGAGCAATAGAGTTCCCTGGTTTGTAGTTCTTGGGATCTCAGAGTAAATCCCTAGTTCTACAATTGTGGAAACAGGTCCAGGGAAATGGGGTGAATTCTCTATCACATACATACATGATCAATGTCAAGATTCTCACCCAGGTCTCCTGACTCCAGAGGCACCATTCTTTCAAGGGTACCATATTGCTCTCCTGGGAGACTGGGAGAATGAGAAAGGAAACAAAGAGTATCCCCTAAACTTTGGCCCTCAGCCTGTATCCTTGGCAAGGAGCCCCTGGCACACTCACATTGGTCATGATTGAGGAGGAGAAATGATCCTATGATACTCCTAGATGCAATGAACCTCTGAAGGGTTAAGTCAACTCCACCTGAGAGATGGTACCTCAGAGTTTTGTCCCACCATTTAAACGTATGGTCCAGCTCTGAGCTTCAGTTGAGTGGTCCCCTCCCCCAACCTAGGCTTTCCCTCCCTTTGCCACTCTGGCGCCAGAAACCTAGAGAATGCAATATAAGGGATAGAAGGAAGGAAGGGTGAAAAGAGATAAAGACAGGTAAGAAAAAGGGGGTGGAAGAGATGACCCAGAAGGAGGAAAGAGAGAGTCTTGGACAGGCAAGGAGATAAGAAACAGAGAGTAGATGAGATGAAATGGGAGTTCAGTAAGGCTAGAAAGACCTAGAGACACGGGAAAGATGCCCATGGTCATTGGAGAGAATCACTGATCCCTTACTTTAAATGAATACAAAGTTGATCCAATTCCCTCCTCCCACCAATTTCTTCCTGCAATAACCACCACAAAGTCAGTAACCATGACTTTGGCTAAGTTACTATCATCCCTAAATCTCACCTTATTTGTTTAACCATGGCGTATGGTGCAAAGAACCCTGGACTTGGCGTCACAGAACCTGAGTACAAATCCAGGCTCAGCCTCTAACTGATTAAAAGGCTACAGGCCTTCAATTTCCCCATTTGTTAAGAAATCAGAGTTTCTTATGTCTCTGTCAGCTATAAACATTGTCTGATGATGATTTCTCCCTTCAGATGGACTCTTTGGAGGTTAGGGGAGTGATTCTCACCCAGACCAGAATGAGGTTTTCCCTCTACCTGTCCCTCACCACTTTCTGCCAGCATAAGATTCTAGATCATTCTAAAATTTTGTTTTCCATTGACTCCTCCAGTCTCTCTACTATCACCTTCAAACCCATCACCCAAAAGAAAGCTTTTTGGGTTTGGATGTGCAGGAGAAAGGCCTAGAAATGAGATGGATTTGATGGTGCCAGACTTGTCTCCATCTTGATTGGCTGCCCTCCAAGAAAGACATTAAAAATTTTGTCAGTCCTGCCCCTAATATACGCCCCCTCCTGGTTTCTGGCTCCAACATGGCAAACACTATATGAAAGGGCTGGGCTATCTGGGGTGACAAGGCAGAACTGGGCTGAAACTCAGAGCTGGACCATCTATTTAAAGGGTGAAACAAATCCCTGAATTTCCATCTCTCGGTTGGGAGTTGGACTTCATCCTTCAGAGTCCCATCACATCCAGGAATATCAAAGGAGCATTTCTCATCCTCAGTGATGAACACTGTGAGTATACCAGGGACTCCATGTCTAGGATACAGGCAGATGCCCTGTGTTTGGGGGAATACTCTAGGGTTGGGGCTTGAAAAGGAGGCAGGAGACTTGAGAAGAGTTTGTTCAGGAGTAGGTAGAGGTGCTGTACTCTCCCTCACTCTGTGGCCTTGGCCTCCTTTTTCTTCTTCTCTAACCCCTCAGCTCTCCCTCCTTTGCCCTTGCAAGGACTGTCCCTTTCTCTGCCTGCCCAGCTTCCCTTGAGCTATGGGCTATCCCTACCTCCAAGTCCCAAGTATTTTGACAAAGTGCCAAATCCAGAGAGATCCTGGGGAGAGTGGAGCCAGGGGAAGTGAGACATGTCATGGGATGGGATTATGGTGTCCCCAGCCTGTGAGGGGCTACATCAGTCTAGAGGCAGGTGGAGTGCATATGGGGGAATCCCCCTTCCTTGAGTTGAGAGGAAAGAGGTAGGGGTCGGGTGGATGGGTGGAATGGTGGGGGGAAGCAGAGATGAATCTTATACCACAGAATTAGTTTCTGAAATGAATGACTGTCTTATAGAGTTCACTCCCACACAGCCTCATGCTACAGAATTGGTCCATGCTGAGGAGGCTCCATTAGAAAAGGAGAAAGTACTAGATGGCAAATAGGATGGGGCACTGGATAAGAGATTCCTTAGCCAACTCTAAATTCTAACCCTCTCACCTTGTAAAATAAGACAGCTTTAACCCCAAAATACACTTCTAGGCTCTTCTCTAGGAAACTAGCTTGTCACATTCCATACACACACCCTGCAAAACCCCATGAACCCCCAGCCTACCTTCTCAACTGATTTATTACAGGAAAGGTGACACATCAGTGCTATCCTGATTCTTTTCCCCTTGCCCAAAGGACAGTGGAGAAGAGCAGAAGAACCCAAGTTCCTTTATCTTAGTGTTTCTGCCATGGGCCACCTTGATCCCACATTCTTTCTGAACCTCCCCTTCCCTTTCTAACTCCTCTTCTCCTTGACATGATTGGATCTTGCCCAAATAGGGAACAAGATTTTTTACGTGGAGAATGGTGGAATTTCTTCCTGAAAACTTTCCTAGGGAGGATTTCTTTCCCTGCTTAATGAGATGAGGGCACATCTGGGAACCTGACAAACAGGGAGGACACTAGCAGGTGGCATGAAGGAGATGCATTGCAAAGTTCACCTACTGACCAGGACATTTCTCCAATGAGCTGTACTCCATTTCCTACTCTTTAGGTAGAACTATAGACATTCTTGTCCCTCTATCCTTGCCCACTTGCCCTAATAAATATGATTCCAGCCTAAAAGGGTATTGAAAGAACCAATAGGGCAGGGGAAGCATGGATCTGGGACCCAAGAACAACTTGGATTCCAGTTCTGACATTGTTGCTCACCTGTGTGACCTGGGACAGGTCACTTCATTTCTTCATTCTATGATTCCTAGTTTCTAGATCATTATAATGAGGAGTGGACTAGATCAATCATATAGGCTTCTTTAACTGATTGGGAAACTGAGACCCAAGGACATGAAAGAGCTATTTCAAGGTCAGAGGACTGGGACTGTCTCCCACTTCAGCAATAACTTGACAGGGGAAGAGTTTCCTTCCCTGGAACCTTCCTGAAAGATAACCTCTCCCCAAATGGAAACTCTGCCTCCCCTTAGATCCCAGCCAGCCCTAACCTTGCTCTTATTGTTCTTTTCAGAAATTGCGATTTAAGGACTTGGAATTCCCACCTGGAACAAAAATAGACATAATAGGAGATATACCACCTACACCCAGACAGTAAGTGAGAAAATATAAGGATGGGATTGAAGATCCAGTCCTTAAGCTCTATCAGTCACCTGTGTCAGAGTTGGCAGGCATAGGGTGTGGTTTAACCAGTCTAGCAGCAGACTAGGACTTGCAGTAGAGATCTAGTGCCGAGCATCATGGGCATGGATTCCCTAATATCACCCTGCCCTCTTATGCAAAACAATATAGAAGGCTGCCACATATTCCTGAATGAATCACTTCCTCCCAAATCTATGCCTGCATCTATGTCTTGGGCCCTTCCTCTTTAGCCCCTACCCTCACTCAATGAGAAGACAAGATTTATCACACTGAATTATAAAGCTGATTTGAAGGGTAATTTGGATAGTGTTGCCCAAGGATAAAGTTTGCTCTGACTACCAATCCCTCAAGCTTCCTTCTTTTTGTTATGGGTAGCAGTAATCAACTGCAAGGGATTCTGGGAAGTAGATTCTAATGTGGAAGGAGGGGGGGCATAATCCAGACCTGCCCATTCCTCCCATGGACTGGGAGGGACCTTGAGATCAGTAAGATCAGAACTTTGTCCTGTCAAACTTGACAGTCTAGCTAGGACATTGAGAGAGATATCCAAGAAGCATGTACATACTAATAATTTTCACCTTGTTGTTCTCTTGTTTCAGTCCTGTCCAAATCTTCCTAATCCCATTTGGGCTTTTCTTGGCCAAGACACTGGAACAGTTTGCTATTTCCTTCTTCAGCTCATTTTACACTTGAGAAAACTGAAGTAAATGAGGTTAAGTGCCTTGCCCATGTTCCCACAGCTAACAATTGTCTGAGGTCACATTTGAACTCAGGAAGATCAGTCTCCCAGATTCCAGGTCTGGAAATCTATATACTAGCCACCTAGTTACCCTGGGTAGTAATAATAGTAATAATTAATAATACTACAATATAGAAGGTGTTTGTTTGTTTTTTAAATTTAAACCCTTACCTTCCATCTTGGAGTGGTAAGGGCTAGACAATGGGGGTCAAGTGACTTGCCCAGGGTCACATAGCTGGGAAGTGTCTGAGGCCAGATTTGAACCCAGGACCTCCTGTCTCTAGGCCTGGCTTTCAAACCACTGAGCTACCTAGCTGCCCCCATAGAAGGTGTTTTTTAAAGGTTTATAAAGTTTGTTCCTCATATCTCAGTGAGCAACCCTATGCTCCAGAACATCTGAATTTGGAGAGACCTTGGAAGTCATCTAAGAGATGTTACTCCTAAGGTCACAATGACAGAGTCAGTAACAAAGCTTATTTGTCCTCTAAACAACTCATTTTGCTTTGATCCTTGTCCACTGTTCTATCAAATAATCTCAGTAGGCATCAGATGATGAATACCAAGAGAGCAGTTTGTAGAAAGTTGTAAGAGTTCAAAGAACCTAGAGTCAGTGGGAGCTGGGTAATCAGGAGAGATTCCCTGGAAGTAGAGGAATTGAAAGATCAAAAGAGGGAGCTCTTTTACCCAGACAATTCTTTTGCAAACACACTCCAACCTATGTACAGCAAATATTACATACCTGCTCAGTGGCTTGCTGTGTTAGAGGAGGGACCTCTGAGTACAATCAGGAATGTACTGGTAACTGCTGAATGATCAGTTCTAGGGGGAACTGTATACATGATGCTTTTAAGTTTAATTAATATTTTTTTAATTTTTCCATTTTCTCCATCACTTTCTTAAATCTAAGTATTCAGTAAATTAACTTCTGCATTGTGGTCCCTGCTAAGTTACAAAGGGTTAAAGTTCACCCAAAAATTTTCATGGGAGAGACCTGAATCCAGTACACACTTGTTTACCTTTGACCTTTGATTAGAAGGACCAGACTTGTTTTGCCTTGGTCCCAGAGGACAGTACTAGAACTGAGTATAAGGGAATATTGTCTAATGAGTTGTCCAATAGGTGAAATAAGAAAGTTTGGAAAAAATAGTGAAATCTGTCTCTGAATGTAGTAAAATCTGTATGATAGTGTCTTGCTGGGCAGAATGTGTGAGGGAAGGTTCCAGAAGAAAAGACACTCTGATGCTTTTGGTCAGCAATAGGTGAGAATTCCTTTGGGGATTTTGGAGCTGAGAGAGTCTCTGAATGGGAGGATTCCAAGGCTATGGGCCCATGTCTTTAACAGAGATGTGTTCTCACTTTTCAGCTTTGTCTTCGACTTTTCCCAGAATGAGGACAACATTGGATTTCACTTTAACCCACGCTTCCACAGACATAATGATAGGAACACCATTGTCCTTGATTCTAAGAGGAATGATGAATGGGAAGATCCAAAAAGGGATAGCCATTTCCCCTTTGAACCAGGGACCAGAACCAAGGTAAGACTCTTGAATTAGAGTATGGGAAATCCAAGCATGGAGGGATCCAAGAGATAACCTCATTCACCCCATGAATCTGACATAGCAGTCCAGGAATTAAACTCTGATTGGGGCAATATGAAAAGCTAGAGGACAAAGGGATCAATGGGTTTCCATGAGTCTATGAGCAAAGGAATAGGAAAAAAGATAGTTGTAAAGGGTCCTGGTCCAAAGAAAATAACAGAAGACTCTGGGGTACCCTTGACAGAAAATATGTTCCTACATTTAGAGCTGGAAGAATCTTCAGAGGTCATCTACTCTGACCCCTTCATTTTACAGAGGAGAAAATGGAGTCTCAGAATGAGTAATGATTTGCCCTAGGTCACCCATTATCTTTGAATAAGTGTTTTGAGGTAGGAATTTGAACAAGACCTTCCTGCCTCTAAGCCCAGGTCTCTCTTCACATACTTCTGCTCTCTCCCCATTCAGGTTTCCGTCCTCTTTGAAAAGGATGCCTTTCATGTGACACTCCCTGATGGCTATCAGATTGATTTCCCAAATCGCCTCAATTTTGACAAAATTAGGATCCTGGAAATTAAGGCTGACTTTGAGCTAAAATCATTGGAAGTCAACTGAGCCCACCAATAAAACCCACTTCAGACCATTATTGATCCTTGGGCTTCTTGATAATAATAAAAATAATGATGATGATAACAGCTGAAATTTTTTGTGTTCCTCTGATCTTGAGGATAGAGGGTTGGGTTTAGAGTTGGGAAGTTTGGCTGTGTGATCCTGGACAAGTCCCTTCACGTCTAAGGTCCTTTGGTCACTTTCTTTTTTTTTTTAAACCCTTACCTTCTGTCTTGGAGTCAATATTGTATTGGCTCCAAGACAGAAGAGTGGTAAGGGCTAGGCAATGGGGGTCAAGTGATTTGCCCAGGGTCACACATCTGAGAAGTGTCTGTGGCCAGATTTGAACCTAGGACCTCCCATCTCTAGGACTGGCTCTCAATGCACTGAGCTACCCAGCTGCCCCCAGTCACTTTCTAAGACAGGGGTTCTCCACCTGGGATCTATAAATAGTTTTCAAATGGGGGAGATGGCATTTCTATTGTCCCTACCTTCTGTTTTTCCTAATATCCCTCATTATTTTAAACATTGAAAAACATCATTTTATCTGATGCCATATTGCTTGCCTTCTCAATGAGTGAGTTAAGGATGAGATGGAAGGAAATAATTTAGAACTCAAACATTTTAAAAATGAATGTTAAAAAACACATTTTAAAAAGTAAAACCTTGAAAAATGAAAGCAAACAAGAAGTTACTCTTCTCAGAAGGAGTCCCTGGGCTTCATCAGACTGTCAGTAACCCATGCCAAAACACAAAAATGGGTGACAAAAGACTTAGATGCCATAGGCAACATGTAATTAGCAATGGTGAAAGGATTGCACATGGTAGAAATTACAGCAGAATCTCTGGGTATTATTGAATGAAGGGGATCAGACCACAGATTATGGTCAAGCCTACCTGCTTTAAAAATATGGAATAAACACCTGGTAATGAACTGTATCTATTCAAGCACCAACCTAAAAAAACTTAGAGATATTTGGAGACAAAATGAGAGGAGAATGGAGACATTCCCTAGCTCTGGAGTCCAAGGTGATGGGTTTGCACTTCATCTCTGATACTGACTGTCTATATGACCTTGGATAAACCCCTAGACCTCTGTAAAATGGGGAATTCATACTCCATAGTCTCTGAGGTCTCTTCTATGCTCCCACTATCTGTCTTCTCTTCTCAAGTCCATTCTTTCAGACACATTCCTGTGTGCCTCAGAGCCTATAGGGCTCTTGGTACAGTGCCCTATAGGATTTAAATTAATGTCCAGCACACCAAACTTATATCCTCCCTTTGTTAGCCCATAATGTGAGAAGGAACATAAAAAGGATGCTGGGAATTATAGTTCTAGGGTACAAAAATTAATTCCACAATTCCCCCTTTGATGCCCATGGGAAACAAACATATAGAAATCTCCTAGATTTACATTCCTAGTTTCCCTATGGAGTCAGTACACATAACCAACTTGTATCTCTAAGATCTTCAACTACATACAATATTGCACTTTCTAAGGGGAAATTACAATAATTTGGGGATAAAAGAGAAATAAAAGAGACCAAAACTAATAATTGCTAGGTGTATTGACAAAAAGCCAAGTGGGGGCAGTCCCCTTTGGCATAAGAGTTTATATTCAAAATAAATGCATTCAACCCCCTATAGTTTAATTTTACTACATCCCAAAGTTCATTCTGGATCTTTTGGTGCAGTGTGTGGTTTCTGTAGGCATCTCCATGGTGCCTTCTCCAAACAGTTCACTTTATTGATTAGGGGAGGTAGCAAATTTCTTATCCTTAAAATTACTCTCAAACAAGAAAATTTTTTGTAAATCTAGAATTTATGACAATTTTACAATATTCCCTGACGAGGGTGTTGATGAACACATGGATCACCCTGAGATACATGACTGAGTTATGAGGTAAATGGATCAATTGTTAAAAGGAAGTCAGAAACATTTTTAAAAAATAGAAGAAAAGAAAAAATAAAAATTAAATAGTATATAAAAATTCTGAGTAAGCAAGAATTATCCCATAGCAGATCCTAGAACCAGGGCCCAATAAAGTGATTTATATCCCACAAGCCTGTAGGACAATTGCAGCAATATGCATTTTACCCAATCAGTAGCCAGGACTACAGAAAATTGCCACATTATGAAAGGCAGAAAAGGGACTAGATTTTAGTAGCAAATGGGAAATATCATTCCCTGGTCTGATCTCACCTTTGCTCTCAGGGATAGGGGAACTGGGATGGCAGCTAGACTGAGGTATTTTGTCTGAATCTGGCACAAGGAAATACTGCATCTGACATTGTCAAACAGCCACTTCTTCGGACACCTAAAGAAGTCCTCTGTCTTGGTGCAGATTCTCATGAATCCCACTGGGATTTGTTGGTCTCCTTGACTTTTAGCTCCTTGGCACTATATAGTGGCTCTTTTGAGATCCCTTCTCCAGGAATCAGACACAATCATTAATCAAAGTCCTATAATATTTAATAATCAATGGCAGGTTCCATAGTCTAAAGCTATGGGGTATGCATTAATATTAGGGCTAATGGATACTGTAAACTTGTATTAGTACAAACTAAAAAAATTTATTAATACTGGTAACATGCCAGAAGTACAAAAATGAGAGAAAGAAGAAAACTCAAATGTTTTATTACACATACAAGGAAAAACAATAATAATTTTTTAAATAAAAAAATAAATAGTTCATAATCAGCAAAATTTAATCAGTTACTCAAGGAGAGGCAGAATACAAAGGTTTCTCATCCAAAAATGAGATCCATTTCCTTTTTAACTTGGCCATAATCGACAGTGTGAGTGCAAATGATTTTCACAAAGTAACAGCTTCATAAAACAGTAGTACAGCTAATGCACATTCAAGAAGTACCAAAATTCCCAAAATCATAAAGCCCATTTAATGAAAACAGCAAATAAACCTGCTGTCATTAAGATTCATATGAGACTCTATAGCTACTGAAGTTCATGGATACACTTCACAAGTTCTCCAGATTTAGCCAATCTTTTAACCTTTGCTGAGATATTTTTTAACAAAGTCTATTACTATCATCTTTCTGAAATTTGGCAGGAGAGACCAGAAAAAACACAAACCTTTGTATACTACTGATGAAAACCTTTTGGGTCTAAATATGTCACCAAGAATCTAGATCATTCTGGTAGAAGGGTAGAGTAAGCTGAAGAGTTACAAATATAAAAACCATCCAAAAGCCACTAGGCTCCTGGTAAATGCTCCCTTTGGAGAGCGATCCAGAGGTACCATGACCCCTAGGAAAATCATCCCACCTCCAGGATGAGACTGTAACAGTCATAAAAGGCATATCTTTATATGCCTCATCCATTACATTTTTTATAAATGAGGACATGGGGAATACAATAGTGCTATAGAATTTCGCTTCAACTATTAAATGGACCCTTACCTTTTGTTACAAAAAACTCAGAGGCAGGTAAATGATCAGTCAGAGGTAGTGGTGCTCCTAGATATCCTGAAAAATTACTTCTGAAGACCCCTTAAAATTAATTTAAATTTTTTAGGTCATTAGATTCTCCAAAAGTTATACATAGTTTGTAACAAGTTTGATGGAGTCCATCCATCATCATTATCAATGTGACAATTAACAAAGACAAAAAGGAACAAAAGGCCAGTTAGGCAATATGTAACCTATGAGATTTAAAATGGTTGAGGTCTTAAACTGTAGTGAGTTAAATTGGTGGAAGATATAAATTGTGATAGATATAAAAGAGAGTGAGTAAATTTGACTGCAGAAATATGTTTCACTACAGTGTCTTGGTTTTTAAATCAAATATAAGGTGGTCGCCAGGGAAATATTCCCAATTATTCAAATACCCAAGTCAATTGGGTTTTATAGAGATTTTAATTAACAATACAATGAGTAATCAAAGAAAGAGAGAGAGAGTAAGAAAGGAATAAGTATGAAGGGCCTCAAGCCAATATGGCCTAGACCTGAGTCTTAAGAGAGAAATCAGTTAGTTTTTTTAACACTCACCACAAGGTCTGACTAAACAAGGATTCTAGTAACACCAGGCCAGCTCCATCTCAGCTGACTTCACCAGAGAGAGCTCCCAAGCGATCCTCATCAGAGATCCTCCAAAAGGATTTCTCCAAAAGGATATATCTATATCTCTCATCAAGAGATTCTGCTTTTTCTTATATAGGGGTTTTTCCTCTCATGTCACCTCCCCTAAGTCCCTACATCTACCAATCACTGTAGAAGCTTTCCAAAAGACTGCCCATCTGAATTCCTGCTAAGTCGACAAATCTCCTCAGTAAATCTGAATCAGAAAAAAATGCTGCTGTGTTGACCAAGATCCTCAGTAAGTCTGAACGAGAGAAAACACAGCTGAGTCAACTAAATCTCATCAAGAGAAAACTTGCTTGACCCTTTTAGGTACCTAGCATCTCATTGTATCAATTCTAAAAACAGGCCTGGCTCAAAGAACTCCTTGCCCCACCATAAGCATGGATCCAAGTACTTTCTTTGTTTAGCAATGAGTTTTCTCCCCTAAAGCAGTCTTAAGTATGGGTGGAGTAGAGGTCCTCCCATTTCTGATCCTGACAAGTTCTCACATCAAAATGGGAAATGTTTCTCAGTAGGGAATTTGTTCCATTTAAGAATTCCCTGATGGGGAAATTTTTAACATTCACAAGTCTGAGAGATTTTAAGGTTCACAAACCTCAGTGGGTCTGGTTACAAACCCAGCATCCATAAGGACTTATGTTTTTGCCATGGAAAATAATTTGTCCAAGTTAACTATGGGCTTTTACAATGGTATTTTCTCTACTCCAGTCATAGGGGGAGGTACAAATAAAGACAATGCAATAAAATATATAGCCAATGGTCAAAACCTAGTAGATGAAAATGACATAGTGTAACAGAAGATTTTAGATTAGTTTAATATGTGAACTTAAAAAACAAAATTAAATCTTAAAGCAAACAACCAGCAAATACAATATATGTAACAGGATACAGGTACTGAATTCAAGAGGCCTTTTCTTCTATTCCAATAACTGCATTACAGAGACTTCTTCACTATTTGAAGGGGAACAAACTGAGACAGTTATCAATGGAGTCTGAAAAGCTAAAAATTCACCTTCAGACTCTTTAAGGTTCCTTCCCCTATCCAGGACCATCATCTATTTAGACTCCTTTGGTCACACTTCTGGGGTTCCCCATACCTGCACTGGGCATAGTTTGGATGAACCTCATATTGAAGGTGTTGCAGAGACTGGGCAGGCCAAAATGGCAAGGGGTTGTAGGGAGATGAATCTCCCCCTGAATATCAGGATTTCTTAAGCTAATTGCAAGGACAAGTGCACCCAGGAATGGTAGTACAAAAAGACACCCCAAAACTTTGAGCTATGCAAGCTCTGTAATGCTATCCCAGAATGGGAGCTATTTGAGATAGACAGGAACTGGGCCGTGCTTGCAATTCTACTTATTAAATTGGTTGCAAATCTACTTTCTTTAATAGGTGACACTAACCTAGTATGTTCTGGCTAGTAGTAAAGACTTTACAAGAATGGTAGATGGAGACATGCCCCAATCAGCCTTTGAATTGAGGGTGGCTAAAAGGCTTTAGCCCAAGGCTAAATTAGTGAGGGAAAACAAAAGCTTTCTATTTTAGGCACAATGAAGGTAAAAACTCCTCAGAGCCCCTTAATTGAGCTGATCTGGGAGAGCAAAAATGGTTTAAGTGGCTACCACACTTAAGACCCACATGGAGGCTTAGGAAAGGCCTTAAAGAGAGAACAAACTTCTAGGAGTAAGATAAGGCTAAACTTTCTCAATTTAGTCCAGTGATTAATACCTTGTAACAATAACAACAACAACAACAAAACCAGAGCTGAAATTATTAACTTCTTCCAACACCCCAGGATTCTGGACTGCTGTCAGAGGTTGATAACTTGGAGATCATCTAAGATAAAGATCTGAGTGCCCTCTGTCAAGAGGTCAAAACTCAGAGTCTGTCTGAGAATGTGCCCAAGTGCCCTCTCCTTTCCCTTCTTTAGGCCTTTCATAGTAATACATGTCTATTGCTGGAAAAGATATGCTGTTGCTAAATGTTCCATGAATCTTGAATGGTGCTTGAATCATAATCTTACCCCAAGTGCCTATCTACATTTCTTGGAAATATTCTCTCACCCTAATTCCTGGAATCCTTATCCTGTACCAGGTGTCATATCTACCATCCTTGTTGCACTTTTCCGACTGTCTCAGCACTTTCCCAAGGACCCATCTCAATGGAATGTTTTTCATTCTTTATGATCTATACCTTTAAAAAGTGTTAGAAGCATGCAATAAACTGTATTTATCTGCCATCAGCAAGGCAAAATCCTTCCAATTCCAATATTTTGTAGTCTCTCATATTTTTCTTCATCCTTACCTGGGGAACTCTAGTCCCAGTCCTGCCCCCCCACTTCCCCCATGGGGGTTTTCTACAGGCTGCAAGATGGTAGTTTGTTGGGGGATCAGAATTGCTTCCCCCAGGTTAAAGAAGTCAGGAGGGTTAGAGGCTAAGTGTTGCTAAAAAATTAAAAACACACCAAACTGACCAAGCCACAGTGATCAATGGCTACCCAGCTGCTTTCAGTTTAAGAGGAGAAAATGGGATTTAGATTCCTTATCTATATTGACCCTTAAAAGCCACTGGATGCTGTATTTAGGGCTGGAAGAGACCTTACAGTTAATAAAGTCTAAATCTCTCATTTTTCCACATAGAAAGGTAAGCCTGAGGAGTAAAGTGATTCATCCAGAGAAGAAGGAGCTGAAGTGGAATTTGAACCCAGATCTTCCTGACTCCAAGCCTAGCTCCTTATCCCTGTGAATCTTTAAAATTCTCAGACCCTACTTCAGAAGATTTGGTTAAGACCATTCCCCATTTTAAACAATGAAGGTACTTGATCAGGAATGTGAAAACTCTACTCCACCCATACTTAAGCATACTTTAGGGGAAGATAAAGTTGTAAACTCTTTTCTGAACAATGAAAAGTACTTAACCCATACTTAAAGTAAAGCTAAAAAGCCTTTGCTAAGTCTATTTTTAGATCTAATACAAAAAGGTGCTAAGTACCTATAAAGGTCAGGCAACTTGCAAACTTGCAAGGGGCAAAGAGGTGTGAACTTACTCAGAAGTTTTAGCCTACCCAGAGAAGTTGAGAACTAAAGAGGGTGTGAATTAAGAATGGTCAGTCCTTTGGAAAACGTCTACTGTGATTGGTAGATGTGAGAACTTAGGGGAGGTGACATAGGAGAAAATTCTCTTTAAAAGGAGAATCAGAAGGAGTTCAGGAGGAATTCAGCCTTGGAAGCTGAAGTGGAGCTCAGGAACTAAACTGGTGGATCTCTCTGAACACTAGAATCTTGCTTGGGACAAAATCTTGTGGTGAGTGGATTAAAGACTGACTGATCTCTCTCTTAAGGCTTAAAAGCCTAGGCTGGCCTAGCCCTTTTCTCATTGTTTCCTCTTACTCTCTCTCTCTCTCTCCCTTTCATTAATTCCTTAATTTGTATTAATTAAAATCTCCATAAAATCCAGCTGACTTGGGTATATTTCATATTTGGGAATTTTTCCCTGGCGACCACTTTATATTTGATTTAACTCAAGACAATGTCTTGAAACCATATTTCCATGGTCACAGTTTTAGGCAATCACTCTTTTAAATGTTACATCCCTAAGAATTGAGAAAAGTTGGTTTTGAATCCTAGCTCTCAAATGTAGAAAATGCGTGTCCTCAGACCATTCACTCAAACTCCCTGAGTTGGAAATTCCTCATCCATCAAATGGGGGAAATGATATTTTCTACAGAATTCATAGAATATTAAGCCTGATATGAGGGAAATTATTTACAAACATCATATAAATAAGATGCCTTAATATTTGGAGTAAGAAGAGATGGGTTCAAATCCTAACCATGCTATTTACTGCCTGCAGAGTTCCCATAAAGAGCAAAAATTTTCTCCATAAGCACTCTGAGAAGCCGTTACTTAAACATCATAAATGAGGATGTCTCACTTCATCCTAAAACAAACAGTTCCACTGTCAGACACTTCTGGTTATGAGGAAGTTTTTCCTCATTTTGAGGCAGAATCTGCCTCTCTCTAATTTACACCCATTTTGTGACTCTTTCTAAGTCTTGCTTGGTTTTAAAATCTTTCCCTTCCCAAATATCTGACATGTATACTATTCTGTGTTCACCTAATTTACTTATAGTTTCCTTCTTTATGTTCAGGTCATTCACCTACTCCGAGTTTATTTTGGTGTTGGGTGTGAGGTGTTGATCCAAGCTTAATCTCTCCCACACTGTCTTCCAATCTTCCCAGCAATTTTTATCAAATAGTGGATTTTTGTCCCAAAAGCTATGGTCTTTAGATTTGTCATAGATGATTTTGCTGAGGTCCCTAACTCCAAGTCTATTCCACTGATCCTCGTTTCTGTCTCTTAACTAGTACCAAATTGTTTTGATGACCACTACTTTATAGTATATTTGAGATCTGGGATTGCAAGGCCACCTTCCTTCACATTTTTTTCATTATTTTCCTGAATATTCTTGATCTTTTGTTCTTCCAAATGAACTTTGTTATGTTTTTTTCTAATTCAGTAAAAAAGTTTTTTGGAAGTCTGATGGGTATGGCACTAAATAAATAGATACGTTTGAGTAGGATGGTCATTTTATTACATTAGCTCTTCCTACCCATGAGCAGTTAATGTTTTTCCAATTGCTCAGATCTAGTTTTAGTTGTGTGGAAAGTGTTTTGTATTTGTGTTCATATAGTTCCTGTGTTTGTCTTGGGAGATAGATTCCTAAGTATTTTATAATGTCTAAGATGATTTTGAATGGGATTTCTCTTTCTAATTCCTGCTGCTGTGCTGTGTTGAAGATCTATAGAAATGCTGATGACTTATGTGAGTTTATTTTGTATCCTGCTACTTTGCTAAAGTTGTTGGTTATTTCCACTAGCTCTTTAGTTGATTCTCTAGGATTTTTTAAGTAGACCACCATATCATCCGCAAAGAGTGATAGCTTGGTCTCCTCATTGCCAATTTTAATACCTTCAATTTCTTTTTCTTCTCTAATTGCTTCTGCAAGTCTTTCTAGTACAATGTTAAATAATAGAGGTGATAATGGGCATCCTTGTTTCACTCCTGATCTTATTGGGAATGCATCTAGTTCCCCATTGCAGATGATGTTTGCTAATGGTTTTAGATAGATACTGTTTATTATTTTTAGGAAAGACCTTTCTATTCCCATGCTTTCTAGTGTTTTTAATAGGTATGGGTGTTGTATTTTATCAGAGGCTTTTTCTGCATCTGAGATTGATGATGATTGAGATAATCATGTGATTTTTGTTGTTTTGCATGTTGATATGGTCAATTATGTGGATGGTTTTCCTAATATTGAACCATCCTTGCATTCCTGGTATAAATCCTACTTGATCATAGTGAATGACGCTCATGATCACTTGCTGGAGTCTTTTTGCTAGTATCCTGTTTAAGATTTTTGCATCTATGTTCATTAGGGAGATTGGTCTGTAGTTTTCTTTCTCCATTTTTGACCTGCCTGGCTTTGGAATCAGTACCATATTTGTATCATAAAAGGAATTCAGTAGAACTCCCTCTTTTTTGCTTATTATGTTGAATAGTTTGAATAGTATTAGGATTAGCTGTTCTTTGAATGCTTGATAGAATTCACTTGTGAATCCATCAGGCCCTGAGGATTTTTTCTTAGGCAGTTCTTTGATGGCCTGTTGGATTTCTTTTTCTGATATGAGATTATTTAAGAATTCTATTTATTCTTCTGTTAGTCTAGGCAATTTATAGTTTTGTAAATATTTGTCCATGTCATGTAGATTGGCATATTTATTGCCATATAATTGGGCAAAGTAGTTTTTAATAATTTCCTTAATTTCCTCTTCATTGGAAGTGAGGTCCCCCTTTTCATCTATGATACTGTTAATTTGCTTTTCTTCTTTCCTTTTTTTAATTAGACTGACAAGTACATTGTCTATTTTGTTTGTTTTTTCAAAGTACCAGCTTCTAGTCATATTTATTAGTTCAATAATTCTATCAGTTTTGATTTTATTAATTTATCCCTTAATTTTTAGGATCTCTAATTTGGTTTTCTTCTGGGGGGAGTTAATTTGTTCTCTTTCAAGTTTTTTGACTTGCATGTCCAATTCATTGATCTCTGCCCTCCCTATTTTGTTAATATATGCACTCAAGGATAAGAATTTTCCTCTGAGTACTGCTTTGGCTACATCCCATAAGGTTTGAAAGGATGTCTCACTATTGTCATTTTCTTCAATGAATTTATTAATTGTTTCTATGATTTGTTATCTAACCAATTTTGGAGTATCATATTGTTTAGTTTCCCATTAATTTTTGGTTTGGCTCTCCATGTACTCTTACTAATCATTATTTTTATTGCCTTATGGTCTGAAAATGTTGCATTTATTATTTTTACTTTTCTGCATTTGTATGCCATGTTTTTATGACCTAGTATGTGGTCAATCTTTGTGAATGTGCCATGTGCTGCTGAAAAGAAGGTGTATTCCTTTTGTCCCTATTTATTTTTCTTCATATATCTATTAACACTAATTTTTCTAAGATTTCATTCACATCTTTTACCTCTTTCTTATTTATTTATTTATTTGATTTATCTAAATTTGATAGTGGTTGGTTCAGGTCTCCCACTATTATAGTTTTACTATCTATTTCCTCCTTCAATTCTCCTAGTTTCTCCATTAGAAATTTGGGTACTATGCCATTTGGTGCATACATGTTGATTAGTGATATTTCCTCATTGTCTATAGCCCCTTTAAAAATATATATTTACCTTCCCTATCTCTTTTAATCAGGTCTATTTTTGCTTTAGCTTTGTCAGATATCATGATTGCAACTCCTGCCTTCTTTCTGTCAGTTGAGGCCCAATAGGTCTTGCTCCAACCTTTAATTCTGACCTTGTGAGTATCTACCCACCTCATGCGTGTTTCTTTTTTTTTCCTTTTAAATATTATTTTATTTGGTCATTTTCAAACATTATTCATTGGGGGGAAAAAGATCATTTTCTTTTCCTCCCCACCTCCCACCACCCCTCCCATAACTGACGCGCAATTACACTGGGTATCACATGTATCCTTGATTGGAACTCATTTCCATGTTGTTGGTACTTGCATTAGGTTGTTCATTTAGAGTCTTTCCTCAATCATATCCCCTCAACCCCTATAGTCATGCAATTGCTTTTCCTCAGTGTTTTTACTCCCACAATTTGTCCTCTGCTTGTGGATAGTGTTTTTTCTCCATGATCCCTGCAGATTGCTTAGGGACATTGCATTGCCCCTAAAGGAGAAGTCCATTATGTTCAATTGAACCACAGTGTATCAGTCTCTGTGTACAATGTTGTCCTGGTTTTGCTCCTTTCACTCTGCATCACTTCCTGCAGGTTATTCCAGTCTCCATGGAATTCCTCTACTTTATTATTCCTTTTAGCACAATAGTATTCCATCACAAACATATACCACAATTTGTTCAGCCATTCCCCAATTGAAGGGCATCCCCTCATTATCCAATTTTTGGCCACCACAAAGAGCACAGCTATGAATATTCTTGTATAAGTCTTTTTCCTTATTATCTCTTTGGGGTACAAACCCAGCAGTGCTATGGCTGGATCAAAGGGCAGACAGTCTTTGGCAATAGTTCCAAATTGCCCTCCAGAATGGTTGGATCAATTCACATATGTGTGTTTCTTGAAGACAACATCTGGTAGGGTTTTGGATTCTAATCCACTCTGCTATTCATCTATGTTTTATGGGGTGAGTTCATCCCATTCACGTTCAAAGTTATGATTGTCACTTGGGAATTCCCTGGCATTTTGATATCCTCCCCTAATTCTGACCTTTCTTCCTTTGCTATAACCTTTTAAACCAGTGGCTTATTTTAAATCAGTTCCCCTAGTCCCCTTCCTTGATATGTTTCCCTTTCTGGCCCCTACCTTTTTTGTTCCCTTCTTTTTTTTAAGGGTTTGTTAATTTCCCTCCCCCTTCTCCTTCCCTCCCTTTTTGTACTCCCTCCTCCTTCCCCCTGCATGATTTTATCTTCTCCCTTACCCTGTTGAATAAGATAGAATTCAAGATCCAAATGGATCTAGATGCTCTTCCCTCTCAGAGTTAATTTCACTGAGAATAAGGTTTAAGTAATACCAATTAGCACTCTCTTCCTCTCCTTCTTATAAGAGAATTTTCTTCACCTCCCTTTCCCATGTGTATCTTTGTGTGACAAAGATTATTCTATTTAATTTATTTCTATTTCTTCAAGTATATCTTAGTACCATCATCAATTCCTCCCTCCCTTTTTCTTCCTTTTTTCTCCAGATCATCTTAATGCCCCAATCTTTCCCTATGAGTTATTCTTCTAATTACACTAATAATGCATACAATTTTTGACAGTTACACATAACATTTTACCCATATATTAATATATATATAATTTGATCTAAATGTAGTCCTTATAGAAGAGAGTTTGAATAAAGAAAAAAAAACATTTTTCTCCTTTTCCCTTTCTTTCATTTTTACCTTTTCATGTTTCTCTTGCTCTTTGTGTTTGGATATCAAACTTTCCACTTTCTGGTCTTTTCTTTACAAATACTTGGAAAACTTTTATTTTGTTGAATGCCCATACTTCCCCCTGGAAGTATATAGTCAGTTTTGATGTATAGGTGATTATTGGTTGAAGACCCAGTTCTCTTGCCTTTCTGAATACCGTGTTCCAGGCCTTGAGGTCTTTTAGCATGGAAGCTGCCAGGTCTTGTGTGATCCTGATTGGTGCTCCTTTGTATCTGAATTGTCTCTTTCTGACTTCTTGTAAGACTTTCTCCTTAGCTTGGAAGCTCTTGAATTTGACAATTACATTCCTGGGAGTTGTCTTTTGGGGATTTAGTATAGAGGGTGTTCTATGAATCCTTTCAATTTCTATTTTGCCCCCTTGTTCAAGAGCTCCAGGGCAATTTTCTTCACTGATTTCTTGTAGTATGGTGTCAAGTTTTTTTGTTTATCTCTAGTTTTTCGGGTAGACCAATGATTCTCAAATTGTCTCTCCTTCCTCTGTTTTCCTGGTCTGTCACCTTGTCAATGAGATATTTTATGTTTTCTTCTAATTTGTCCATCTTTTGACTTTGCTTTATTAATTCTTGCTGTTTTGCAAAATCAATCTCTTCCAGTTACCTAATTCTGGTCTTTAAAGACTGATTTTCCTTTTCAGTTTGGTCTGCCCTGCTTTTTGAGGCTTCTAGCTGTTTCTCCAATCGGAAGTTCTTGTCTATCAGACTGTTAACCTCTCTCTAAATTTTTTCCCATTTTTCTTGCCAGAAGGTTTCCATATTTTGGATAAGCTCCCAACTTGAGTTCTTCCAGAGCTTGTGGACAATTTCCATTTTTGGGGGGAAGGTTTTGATTTTGTTTGAATTTCATCCTCCTTTTCCTCTGTAGCCTGGGTTTTCCCTCCATGAAAGTTTTCAAGAGTCACTTTCTTCTTGTTCTTCTTGGAGGGTTGGTCTTGGGCACAATGAGCCATCCCTTTGGTGGTTTTCCCTTTCCTTTTTAGTCAGAAATCTGAGTGAGATGGGCAGGATTTCTGTGGAGTTACAAAGCAGGGATTTTGCCTCAGGCAAGCTCTGGAGTCTCTGCAGGCTCCCCAGTTTTCTAGAGCACCCCATAGTCTGAGCTCTCCAGTGTGCAGAAATCTACCTCAGGGGTAGATCCCTGGCAGTCCTAGTCAGTTCCCAAGGACCCAGGTGTGCCCCCCACTCACTCCAGGGACATCCCCCGCTCACTCGCTGTCTCTAGTGGGCGCGCTGGTCCCAACTCTGGTTCCGTAGGTGAGGTGGGGGAGGGTAGCTCAGTTCACGGTTGGGTGAGAGCTTTTTCTCCTTCTTATAGTGTGGAAATTCTAAGTCCCCATGTACCTTCAGTGTTGTGCCCTAATGTAGAGTCCCTCCATTCTTCTGAAGATGGTTTTTATGTTCTTTTTAAGGTACTGTATTTTGTTGGGTGCTGGGGAGAGGAAGCGATTCGCATCTAGATTGCAGCCATGTTTAGGCGGAAGTCCTTTAACTAAAATTTTTAAAAAATAAAAGTGAAAAATGTTTGCTTTGATCTGCATACAGATTCTATCAGTTCTTTCTCTGGAAGAAGATGACATTTTTTTATGAGTCCTTTGGGATTCTTTTGGATTCTTGTATTGCTAAGAGTCGCTGAGTTATTTACAGTTGTTTAAGACAAAGTATTGCTATCCTTGTGTAAAATAGTCTCCAGGTTCTGCTTACTTCATTCTGCTTCAGTTTCCATAAGTCTTTCCAGGTTTTTCTCAGGTCCCCCAACTCAATATTTCTAGTAGCATAATACTATTCCATTATAATCATATATTATAACTTAATGAGATAACTCCAAATAAAGGGTATCCCTTCACTTTCCAATTCTTTGCCCTCACAAAAAGAGTGGCTTTAAATATTTTTTTGTACATATAGTTCTCCCCCCCCCCCTTTAAATCTCTTTGAGATACAAACTTAGCAATGGTATTGCTGAATTAAAGGCATGGGTATGGAAAAGAAGGCTGAGCACAAGTCTACTACTGTAAGGTATGTAGCTGTGCAAGGAATAGAAGAAATAATTGTATGTATTTTGGAAACTACGGAATTGATCTTTATAATGTGGTTGTTTACAGCTCTCAGATCTGTACAACTCTATAGAGGTTCTTGCCATCAGGCCCCCTTTTTGGTTTTTTAAGGGGAAGGGTGGGTGTGTTGTATTCAGATTTACAAGGGATTATTATTCCCTGGTCAATTAATGAGTTTATTGCTGAGGTAATACCCTCAATTGTCTCTTTTGAGAGGGGATACTGAGGAATGGAAGGAGATGGGCTAGATTTAGTTTTTATCTGTACAGGAACAGCTGAATTAAGTAAGCCTACATCGGAAGAAAATGTGGCCCAAAGAGACTCTGGTATATCTGCAGGTATTACAAAGGTGGGGTGCTCTTTTCCCTCCTGACTCTCTGAGAGAATTACAGGGAGTAAATTTAAAGATTCCTCAGGTACTTCCAATGATAAGGAACCATTTGGGGAGCAAGTTATTGTGGCTCTGAGTTTGCATAGAAGGTCCCTCCCCAGAAAATTTAAAGGGGAGTCAGGCATTAGAAGGAAGGAATGTTGTACCTCTAGGGGTCCTACAGACATCATTCTGGGGAAAAGTTTTTTAACTATTGGGGTATTCCTGACACTCCCATTACACTCTCTGAGCCAACAGAATAACAGTATAAATCAGTTGTACTCTTTAATACAGTTCCAGTATCCAGGAAGCTCCAGTGTCTAAAAGACAATCATAATAGGTGTTACCCACCTTTAAGGTAACATGGGGCTCATTAGTATAGTGGGGGCAGTGGATAGGGACAACGGGTAGTAGGACATCAGGGTCTGGAAAGTCAAAAGTCATATCCTCTGATTCCTGTGCCCCAGCCCCCCCCCCACCTTCATTGTATTTGGGAACTTCCTTGGGCACCCCCCCCCAGGGGCATAAGCACCTTGAGTATTTTTTGGATGAGCACCACTTAAGTTAAATTGTTGTGGAGTCATTTGGTTTGAGTTATCATTTTCCCAATATCTTTTCCTATAATTATCATTCCTAAAGTTGTACTTTCCATTATCATTATTATAGTTATTTCTATAATTATTGCTTCTGTAGTTGTTATTAAACTGCATATTCCTTCTGAGTGCCTTGAATAAAGTTCTACACTTCACCATTCTGTGGCCCTTCTTCTCACACAATTGGCAGATCGATAATTAGATTCCTGGAGAGAGGCAAGTGCCATTGGTTGAGTATCATGCCCACTTTCCAGTTTAGCAATCTTATCTTTTAAAATTCTCAGTTCCTTCTTTATTTCTTTCATGAGATCATTATTTCCTTCTTCCTTTTCTTTGTTTCCCTTTGAAACATATAGAGCTGTTTTCCACAACACTTCAAGGTTCATCTCTGGCCATCTTGGGCAATGCATTCTAAGATAATCTCTAATTACTTTGCAAGAGTTATTACCAAAGTGCCTTCTAACTTGTCTTATGCAATTTTCTTTAGATAGGTCAAAATCCAGGTATCTACCCCCAAACTCAATTATTCTGTCCATGAATCTGGAGGGTGTCTCTTCCTTATTTTTTTTAATTCTTTCAAATTCTGTCCACTTATCTGTACTGTTTGCACACTCTCTCATTGCTGTTAAGATGGCCTCTCTACAATGGTATAGTTGTAGATAATCCTCAGAGTTGTTATAGTCCCATTCGGGATCCTGAGATGGCCAGTGTGCTGCATTGCACCCCCAGGTTTTACTGACATGAGCAATTATTTTATTTTTCTCACGTTCAGTTAAAAAAGCCTGTAGCAAGTTTTCAAAGTCCTTGTAAGACGGATTATACTGAAAAATATGTCTGTCATCTGTTTTGTTACTAGAAAGGGATCCTGTTCATAAGTGGGAATATTTCGTGTAAATTCATTTATTTCTTGGGGATTAAATGGTATATTGTGCCTTAAAGTTACCACAACCCTGTTCCTATTTCAGGTACTTTTCTTAGAGGAAACAGGCCTCTAATTGAATTTGGTACCTGTGGGTCAGTTTGACTAAGATAAGTTTCTTTAGAAGGATGAGACTTCCTTTGGGGTGGAATTGGTTTTTGTATAGGAGAAGGAACATGAGAAACTGGGATTTCAGGAGAAGGGTCTTGGCGATTAAGTTCAGCCAAGATTTGCAGACAATGAGAGATCCAGTCTGTTAGCTGAGCCATAGGGAAGGTGTTTTCCATCTCTATTTCAGGGAAAGAAATTTCCTCATTTAGAGGTTCAGAAACAATTCTGTCAGGTTCAGACCTGTTTTTGGTGGGGTGGATGTTTGCCAATTGATCCTGTAAGAAACATTTTAATTCATCCATTTAGACTTGCATGTTCTGCATTTTAGCCTCAATTTTTTTTTATATTTTCCTGTTTTATCTTTGGATTTTTGCATAATGTTTTGTATTTTAGCTTCAGAATTTTGCGTGTTTTACTGAATTTCAACTTCAAATAATTTTTTCATGTTAGCATCTCTAAACATGGTGCTTAGGACTTATGGGTAAGCATGGCAGCAATCTAAATGCAGGAATCTTCCCCTCCTCAGATCCACCGATATAGATGACCTAAAAAGATCCAAAAAACCCATCTTTATAAGAATGAAGGGACTCTACAGTAGGGCTCAGCATTGAAGGTACATGGGATTTGGGCATTTCTGCACGACAAGGGAGTGAAAAAGCTCCCAACCAAACTCAAGCTGATCTACCCCTACCCCCCCCCCAACACATATGGAGCCAGAGTTAGAGCCAGCATGTGCTAGAATCAACGAATGAGCAAAGGGCACCTCTAGAATGAGCAACTGGCAGCTCTAGGTCTTGGGATCTGACTAAGACCACCAAGGACCTACCCTTGAGAGTAGTTACACTAGAAACACAGGTGGGCAAGAGGGGGAGTGCAAACCCTTTGTACCTCTGGGAAGGCAGCACAGCTGCAGAGATTTGAGATTAATTTCTTTACCCCAGATTCTGGGGAAAATTCAGGAGAGCTTTGAGCTATTCCAAGCTCAAGATCCAAACTTCAATTAAGGCTGCAAATACAAGCCATCAATTAATAAACGTCACCTACTTCTCAAAGTATATTCTAACAATTTGAGAATGTTCAATTACTAATCTAATAGGTTGTTTGGGGAAATGGACACTTTAATTTTCCAATTTGTATTATGTGCTGATTATGGGAATTATCACGAAGGAAGAAGGCCCAGAAAGGGAAAATATCTACAAGTCACAAAGGACACAGTGAGTGGCTTCGTGTACCAAGCAAGGCTGTCACTGCCATTATTTTTTCACTCAAGAATCAGCAGCCTAGATAGTCAGGAAAATTCCATCCAAAGTGAGCCTTGGGCTGCCTTCTCTAAGTATCCTAGGACTTTCTCTCTCCTTAGAGCACTTGCCACTGAATCCCAGAAGCCTTCTTTTTCCTTAAAGGACAAGTCTCATCCATTACAGCTCAGAGAAATTCTGCTTGTCAGCAGTCCAAAAACAAATCTCCATACCCTCAAACAAGCTTTTCTGACCATTTGCCCTCTCTAAGGATTCCTTAAAGCCTATGAGTAGCAATTATTGTTACATATTTTGGGCAATAATTAATTTGTCACAATTTAGTCATAAAACCTGAACAGGAATGTTGAATTCATTAGCCCTATGGTAAGTACAAATCAAGGCTATATCATATCCTGACCTTAGGCCATCCAAAGGAACTAAGACAAGAACAGTCAGGAATCTCTCGAAGGAATTTTCAGAGAAATTCCAGAATTATTTGTGATTTTACAAAACTACATACATCAGTTCTAGAAATGATCCCCAAGTTAAAGATCCAATTATGAGAGCAAAACATCTATCTGTTCTCTTTCACCTTCTCTCTCTGTCTCTCTCTTTTTCCTTCAAAACCCTCTGCTTAAAAGGCAGAACACAACTTCCATTCTTCCTTCACAAACCTGCATACTCAAGCTTTATGGACTTTAGATCAAAAGTCCCTCTTTCTTCCCAACATACCTTCTCTACTTTCCCTGACTTGCTTTCATAAGTCAAACAAACATTCTATTGATATCACTTCAATTGCTAATCGGTAACCCATAAGAATTCTGATTCAAAGGATCATTGAAATACTGTATCTTTAGCATAGTATTCATCAGTTATGAGTTTCAGTTCATAGTACAAATTGGTAAACTGAGGTAACCACTGAGTATTGAACAAAATCTATGGTAGAGTCAAGTTTACAATGAGCTTTTGTTTACATCCAAACAATATTTAAAATACATGTTTCAACAGCAACTCACATAACATTTCAAAAAATTTCATAAAGCATTTAGTGTTACAGGATCTATTTTAAATTTATAGATTTGAAACCTTTTAAGGACTGTAAACCTTAAAGCAAGCCTTTTGACAAGCAGGCTGATTATCTATTTTCAAGACAAAGAAGTTAAATGTAATAATAAAGTTAGTCCAACTTTGATACACTGGGATGAAAATCATTGAGATGAAAACCATTAGATAATTTTAAATAAAACCCCATTTTTGGTAAGTTTAAACACTGCTAAAACCTATTTTACAAAACTGATCCATGGCTTTTCTATACAAACTGAAATTTCACTGTCTTGACAAAATTAAAATTAGGATGTTATTTTTAAACCCATATAAATACATGATCACAATTTTGAAATAAAATACCAATAAATACCTCTAATAGACAGATTTTAAGCATTACTTCCTTCTGGCTAGCAGACAGGGAAAGGAGATTTATCAGATCTTTTTATCTCTCCCTGTTTACCTCAAAACAGAAGATAATTAATAGGTTGTTCTACAAGTTGAAAAATCCTTAGTTTTAAAAGTGCAAGACATTTAAAAATCCCCCAAATAGGGCTTTCTCACCAGTTTTTCTGTTCAGAATCAACCCCCTTCCTCTCTGCAGTAGAGGAGAATGTAGATCTGATCAGTGAACTGATAACTTCCCGGTTTCCTTCCCCCCCATCTCCACCTGGGTTTCTCTTTGGACCCTTGCCTTAAAATCCAAGTGAAGAGTGGAGTTTGGAGAACTGTGATACTAGTGAGAGAATAAAGCTAAAAGGTAAGGAGCTTCTGTCCATAAAATATGTCCAATTGCCACCTGGTGTTAGAATTTAGGGGAACAAAAAGCCAATTTCCTCATCATTTTCTTTTGATGTTGCTCAGCTATTTAACATGAGAGAAACAAACAAAAACAAACAAACAAAAAATCCAACTGAATTTTCTCTCAGGCTGCTTAGACTTGATCCCTTCCCAACAGGAGAGGCCTGCAAGCATATTTCTCCCTTTGTCTTAATTGGGTGGGCTGGGTGGGCTAGTCCCTATCTGGCTTGACCTCAGGCTGAAAAAAAAATTGCCATGGGTAAGCCATGCCTCTTGCTTACCAAGGATGTAATTTGGCCAGGCAACATTACAAAAAAAAAATTTGTTGCTTTTTCTTTAATGCCAATTTTTTCCAATTTTTAAGTATACACCCCAAAGGGGAATCTCGGCGTTCTCTCTGCCTCTATCCCATTTAGTTGCAGGATGGCCAATTCCACACCGGAGGGTCAACAACTGTGCATCCACAGAGGTTGCCCGACCAAGAGCACTCAGTTCAAGACTGAGGCGAGCACTCAGTGTAAGACTGAGGGCAAGACTTCCCACACACCAGAACATCTTCTAGTTTCAGAAGGGGAAGCTGACAGATAGACCCCAAACTCCAGCGGCCAGACTGATCTGGGGCTGATGGGAGAGAGAGCACGAAAGAGTTCCCACAAAGATATCACCCAAAATATGGGGGTTTCAGGAGTCAAAGAAAAGGCTCCTTCCTACATGAGAAGCTGTGTCCTTGTGGATGATCTGGGGTACAGGAGTAGCTTTCAGAAGAGCCAAAAACATTGGGTGTCAAAATGTTATGGGCAGGAAGGATCCCTTTGGGGTTCAGGAAGGATACCTTTTGCAAGAATGCAAGACTCCAAAACTTAGCTTAAAAACAAAAAGAGAAATTTATTAATTTAGAAAGTAATGTTGAGAATGGCCAGGAGGATAGCAAGGTGGGACAGCAAGATGGGGAGCAGTTCCTGGGAGGACAGCATGAATGAAAAGGCTGTTCCTCCATGGGACAGCATGGATGGAAAGGCTGTCCCCCAGATGACATCAGTTCTTGGGGTTTATATACTCTTTAGATGCTATGTCCTGGTGTGGATGTGACCTAGAGTATTAGTCCCTCAGGCATTTGGTGGGGTGAGGTGGTCATCTGACTGGGGTCTGCCTGGAGGCATAAAGAGTCATTTCTTTGTCCATCTTAAATCTAGAGGACAAAAGAAGGTAAACATCTCAGGACCCTAGGTGGGATCATTGGGTGTTTCTAGGTTAAGAGTCACAAGGATGCAAAGGCAAGGGGGTTTCCCTGGTAATAGTTTGCCTGGGTTTCTGGGGTACAGTGTCCATGTGAAAAGCAGCCACTCCCCTGCCTGGGTCCCAGGTTCTGTGTCAAGGGATCCCCTAACTCTACTCCACAGCCTGGAAGAACCCCTAGGATCCATTCAAGGGGTTCCCCCCACCTTCCTCTGCACTGCACTAGGCTGAAAGGAGGAACTCTAGGACCTTTTCTGCTGTGGAAAATAAAAGAGCAGGAGTTCCTATTGGGTCCTAAAACCCACCCAATTCCCTATGGACAAAAAGTCCCCTTCACCTCTATTCAAGCTAAAAGAAAAAAAATGGGATGAATTGGTGAGTGGGGGACAGGGAAGGCCACCAGGGAAGGAGTTTTTCTCACCAATCCAATGTGATCTGATCTGGGAAAAGCAGCAGCCTGTTCTCTCTCTCCAAAGAGGTCCTTTTGCATATGAAGGCAGACTAGCTAACTGAAGCAGCTTCTATTTTACTTAAGCTTTACCTAAGACTCAAAACTTCTCTCAGAAGAAAATTAAGGGTTAGTCTAAGACCCATGTGGTTGCCAACTGTAATAATTTAAAAATAATAATATTTCTGCTACCCAGATATATATATTATGTATAATATATATATGTGTGTA
Source organism: Monodelphis domestica (assembly GCF_027887165.1). Taxonomy (NCBI): domain Eukaryota; kingdom Metazoa; phylum Chordata; class Mammalia; order Didelphimorphia; family Didelphidae; genus Monodelphis; species Monodelphis domestica. The sequence continues at coordinate 100,856,025 of NC_077231.1, forward strand.
TGTATGTGTATATATATATATATATATATATATGTATAGTAGTAGTAGTCTCTCAGTAACCGAGGATGACGATTGTCTTTGTGCGCTTTCATCTGTGATATAGATGAGTGTACACAAAAACACTTGTGCATGAATGAGATTTAAGTGGAAAAGTCGATGCACAGAGACAGTCCCACTCTCTCGGCGTTGGAAGCCTGGGTCCAGTGGCACAAAAAATCGTTACACCTGGAGACTTCCTCAGCTGCATTGGATGGCCATGTTGTCCTTTGTGCTCCAACACGCCCTGAGCACTCCACAGTGCCTTGCTGCATCGCCCTCTCAGCCGTTGAACCTTCTTATTGGTTTCTTCCATCTGTTCAGCCGAAGCAGTCTTCCCATGCTGGGTGAGCAAAGCCCTGGTTCACCAGGGGTCAATGACCCGATGGCTACCCTCACAAGGTTTAGCTGTCCTGTCAGAGCCATTGCCCGGAGTGTGGCCGCTGCCACATGTTAGCAACTACTGGGAGCCACAAGTGAGAGCTGGGTGTCAGGTGAGGGTCAGAGGCCGGAGAGCTGCCCTAGGAGGGCACAACAAGCCCTCCATGCCAGAGATACTACCCCTCCCTGAACACCCCATACATATAAATATACATATTTATAAAGTTTATTAGGAAGAGTAGACAATCATTCCTAAGTAAACTGACCGTGTAGAGCCTAGCCTGCCAGTCTCTTCCTCATTCCCCCTCACCTCCTGCACTCTCTTCTCCTCATTGTTCCCTCATAGTCTTCTCATCCGTCTCCCCCTCACCTGCCCCAAACCTTAACTTTTATTGACATACAGAACATACACCAACACAACCCTGGCACAACTATGGTATGTCAGGAATGTTTGATAGACAGGTAAAGTTACTGAGGAGGGGGAAGGGAGGAGCTTCCTTGACACACTACTCAAACTGCTTGCTCAGAGAGCCAAGATTCTAAACAGGCCTCCAAATGACAAGTAGGCCTCAAACTGGTAGTTTTAATCTGAAAATCTTTAGGCTCTCACCCTTTCTGGCACAGCCAACTGAAATAAAGTTAATATACTGAGGTGTATTTGAACCCTCAGTGCCCCTCAGTGAAGTAAGGCTGATGGCCTCACTCACTGGGACCAGTATGCTATAAGGCCTCTAAGACAGTGTTGTTGAACAGGTAAAAGGGTTTTATTTATAAATAAACATAGGATTAAAGAACAGGGGTTCCCTCTCTCTAAGAAATCTCACTAGCCTCCCCTTTCTCAATTTCCCTGACGGGAAATTCTTCGTTTTCTTGATGCTCCCTAAACCCTGGTCTATCTCTGGCTAAGATTCCCCAAACCTCACTATCTATACCTGAACCTAATTAATCCTCCAGGTTGGATTAAAATATGAAACACTCTTTAACTGGCCAAGGACTGAACTCCTGATGACTCAGTCCAACCCAACTGGGCCAGGCACTGAGACTGGCATCATGCCTTCAGACCAACTTTTTTTTTTAAACCCTCACCTTCCATCTTGGAGTCAATACTGTGTATTGGTTCCAAGGCAGAAGAGTGGTAAGGGCTAGGCCAGGGGGTCAAGTGACTTGCCCAGGGTCACACCGCTGGGAAGTGTCTGAGGCCACATTTGAACCCAGGACCTCCCGTCTCTAGGCCTGGCTCTCAATCCACTGAGCCACCCAGATGCCCCCTTCACTGTAGTTTTTATCCAGGCAGGAACAACAGAGATCAGATAACTATTTCAGTTATCTGTTATATCAGTTATATATCAGTTATATTTCAGTTATCTCAGCTCCAGGGACAGGAAGCAAAAGCCTCCAACAGCAGTTGATGACTCCTCAAATCCTCCCTCTGAGTCCCAGAACTGTTCTCATTAGGTTCCTAGCATGTGGCCAGATCTCCTTGTGCAAAACCCGTTCTCTTACTGATATTTCAAACCATTTCTCTCTCTTTTCTTTCTACATTATCTGACTCTGACCTCAGCCTTGGTAGCCACTCCTCCCCTGAGGTTTCCCAGACTGGAGGGAGAAAGTCTGGCACAGTCACTATCCAAGAGAGGATACAAGGCATGACTTAAAAAGAAAAAAAATTTTTTTTCCCAATTTCTAAGATTACACCCCAAAGGGGAATCTTGGGGGAACACTCTGTCTCTGTCCCATTTAGATGCAAAATGGCCAATTCCACACCCAGGGTCAACAATTGTGCATCCACAGAGGTTGCCTCATCTATAGCACTCAGTAAAGATTAAAATATTAAAGGTTGGACTAATTTTATGAGATATGTGGTCACCAAAATTAATTACTCAAGTCAGGTGACTTTTATGGTAGTTTATTTACAGAATAGAAAGAATGAAAGTAAGGGGAAGAGAGAGAGAGAGAGAGAGAGGATAGACTCCAAATCCATTCCAATGAGTGAATTCCAGGGACTCCAGTTCCATGAACAGAGCCCAGCAGTGGGAGAGACAGGGAGTGCTCCAAGCTGTAGCTCTGTTTGGAGGATCAGGCCGGAGTGCTCTGTGCTGCATGGCAGCTTGATCTGGTGCCCACTACAATGGAGAGAGTATTTTAGCCTTGAGACCAGGGTTTGAGGCCTGAGGGTGTCAGACCAGATGTGGGAGAGAGAGGAGGGGAATCTCAATTTATCCACATTTCTCAGGCCTTGGTCTCCTTCAAAATGTGCTAATGAGTGGACCCTTGCATAATCCCCATATTGTGAGCCAGTGTGGATGTTTCCCTCCCATCCTCCATCTGTGTTTTCAGCCAGATGTGAGAAAGAACTTCTTAAAAACGACAAGTTTCCAAGTGTGGGGAGGGCTGTCTTGGGAAGGACTGAGCTCGCTGTTAGGGGACCAATCCAGGAAAAGACTGACTGATTACAATGTAGATTGATGCCCAAAGACAGATTGGGTGAGATGGGCTGAATTCCCATCTGCCAGGAGATCCTGTAATTATGGAACTTGAAGACCAGGGTCTTTGGTGCTTCCTCTGGTATTCTTTTCCTAAATACCTAAATCTGTGACTCTCCTCTTCTGCCTCTCTGTCCTCAAGAAGGAAGGTCCAGTGGCACCTGAGGCCACCTGGGAAAGTTGGGAGTGAGTGGTTGGAGTAGATTGATCCAAAGTTAGCTTGAGAAACTCCCCAAGTGGCATTTAAGTAGGGAAGTGTTGCTGCTCAAGGCTGAATTTGGAATGGTAACATGGCAGGTGAATGTTATCCAGGAGAGAAACAGGAAGTTCTGAATTAGCAGAGGCTGGGATGGAGTGCAATTTTATTTAGAAGAATGTCAGCTCAGCCTGCAAGGAATACCAGCCAAAATCCAGTGAGGGGTTTGGATGATGAAAAGATGGAGGAAATCTGGAGTGCCCATCAACTCAGTCCTGGGAGAGCCCTAGAGAGTAGCAAAAGCTCAGATTCTCAAAGGTCATTGGAACCAAACAACCTTCATTCCCATTCCTGGGGGAATCCTCAATAGAGCAAGAGAAGAAGGCAGCATGAAAGATGAGAAAAAAGGAGTTCCAAAGGAGATTCAGAGTGAAAGAGATCACTGGTTTGTAGTTCTGGAACTCCAAAGGATCTCATAGTAAATCTCTGGTTCTACAATTGTGGAAACTGAGGTCCAGAGAAATGGAGTGGATTCTCTAAGGTCACATAGACACATGATCAATGTCAAGATTCTCACCCAGGTCTCCTGACTCCAGAGGCACCATTCTTTTAAAGGTGCCATATTGCTCTCCTAGGAGACTGGGAGAATGAGGAAGGAAACAAAGAGAATCCCCTAAACTTGGGCTCTCAGCCTATATCCTAGACAAGGGGCCCCTGGTACACTCACATTGGTCATGATTAAGGAGGAGAAATAATCCTATGATACTCCTAGATTCAATGGACCTCTGAAGAGTTAAGTCAACTCCATCTGAGAGTTGGTAACTCAGAGTTTTGTTTCACCATTAATATGAATGGCCCAGCTCTGAGCTTCAGTTGAGTGGCTTCCTTCCCCAACCTAGGCTTTCCCTCTTTGCCTATTTTCCCTATCTCTTTGCTTATCCAGAAACCTGGAGGATGCCTATCTAAGGGATGGAAGTAAGGAAGGGTGAAAAGAGATGAAGACAGGTGAGAAACAAGGGGTGGAAGACATGACCCAGAAGGAGAGAAGAGAGTCTGGGAGAGGCAAGAAGATAAGAAACAGAGAGTGGATGAGATGAAATGGGAGTTCAGTAAGGCTAGAGAGACCTAGAGACCCTAGAGAGATGCCCATGGCCATTGGAGAGAATCACTGATCCCCTACTCCAAATGAAGACCAAGTTGATCCAGTTCCTTCACCCCACCCATTTCATCCTGCAATAATCACCACAAACTCAGTAACCATTATCTTGGCTAAATTACTATCATCTCTAAATCTCTTTCCCTATTTATTGAACCATGGGATAAGGTACAGAGAGCCCTGGACTTGGCGTCACAGAACCTGGGTACAAATCCTGGCTCAGATCCTCAGTGCTCAAGTGACCTCTCAAGCCCTCATTTTCTCCATTTATTTAGAAACTAGTTTCTTACATCTCTTCTGCTATAAACATTCTCAGATTTTGATTTCCCCTTCATTTTGACTCTTCAGAATTCTGGGGACTGACTCTCACCCAGAGCAGTGTATAGTTTTCTCTCTACCTGCTCCCCACCCCTTTCTCCCATTATCAGATTCTTGATCTTTCTAAAACTCATTCTCCATTGAGTCCCCCAATCTTTCTCCCACCACCCCCAACTCTTTCCCAAAGAGCATTCTTTTGTGTATGGATGTGCAGGGGAGAGGACTAAAAATGGGATGGATTAGATGGCGCCAGAGGTTGGCCAAAAGGGTGTTGCCACCTTGATTGGCTGCCCTCCAAGAAAGACTTTAAAAATTCTGTCAGCCCTGCCCCAAAGATACGCCCCCTCCTGGTCTCTGGCTCCAGTATGGCAAACAGGATGAGAGGGCAGGGCTAACTTGGGTGAAAAGGCAGAACTGGGCTGAACCTCAGAGCTGGACCATCTATTTAAAGTGTAGTACAAATCCCTGAGTTACCATCTCTCATTTGGACGTGGACTTTATCCTTCAGAGTCCCATCACATCCAGAAACAACAAAGGAGCACTTCTCATCCTCAGTCATGAGTCAGGTGAGTTTCCCAGGACCTTATTGTGTAACATATAGGCAGATGTCCCAGGTTTGAGGAATGTTCTGCAGTTGGGGCTTGAAAAGAAGGCAGGAGACTTGAGGGTTTTTTTGAGAGGGGATGGGGGTTCTGTACTCTCCCTCACTCTGTGGCCTTGGCCACCTTCTTCTTCTCTAACCCCTCAGTTCTCCCTCCTTTGCCCTTGCAAGGACTGTTCCCTTCCATTGCCCCCCACCTTCAGCTAAAGGGTATCCCTAGCTCCAGGTCCCAAAGGCTTTGACAAATGGCCAAGTCCAGAGAGATCCTGAGGAGAGAGGGCCACGGGGGAAGTGAGACTTTTCATGGAATGGGATTATGGTGTCCCCTGGCTATGAGGGGATATATCAGCATAAAGGAAGGATATGGGGGACTCTCCTTTCCTTGTGTTGAGAAGGAAGAAGTAGGGGTCAGGTGGAGGGGTTGGGGGACCCCAGATGAATCTTCTACCACAAGATTAGACTTCCTGCAGTGAATGAATGCTTACACAGTTCACTTTAACCCTGCCTGATGCTACAGGAAGAGTCCAGGATAAGCCAGCTCCAATGGAAAAGAAGGAAACTATTAATGGCAGTTGGGATGGGGCACTGGATAATTGGTTCCTTACATAACCCCAAATTTTATCCCCCTCCCCTTGAAAAATAAGATAGAATTAACCCCATAAATAAGCTTCTGGACTCTCCTCCAGAAAACAAGCTTATTCCCAGCATACCACCCCATCCTCCCAGTCATTACTTCTTTACTGATTGAATACAAGAAGGATCCAAGGATCTGTACACGTCTGGTTCCCTTCCCCTAGCCCAAAGGTTAGTGGAGAAGAGGAGAAAAAACTAAGCTCCTTTATTTCAGTGTTTCTGCCAATAGCACCATTGTTTCCACATTTTTTCTGAATCTTCCCCTTCCTTTCCAACACCCTTCTCCTTGGTATGGTTGGCTCTTGCTCTAGATGTGGAACAAGACTTAGCTCTAGAGAATGGGGGGAATTTCTTCCTGAAAACTTTCCTAGGGAGGATTTCATTCCATACTTAATGAAATGAGGGCACATCCTGGAACCTGAAGAAGGCAGGGCAGTATCAGGTGGCATGGAAGAGGCATTGTAAGGTTCACTGAATTACCAGGGAGTATCCCCATTGAGCTATACCCTATCTCCTACCCTTCAGGTAGAACTACAGACCTTCCTTGCCTCTCCATCCTTGCCCAAGTGTTAGCACATGTATGATGCCACCCTAAAAGTGTACTAGTATAAGCAGTAGGACAGAGAAAACATCAGCCTGGGACCCAGGAAAAAGTTGGATTCCAGTTCTGACACCACCGCACACCTGTGTGACCTGGGACAGATTACTTCTGGCTTCTTTGAAAGTCAGTTTCCATATCAGTAAAATGAAGAGTGACCTCAACCAGTCATAGGCTAGTTCCTCATTTAACAGATAGGGAAACTGAGCCCAAAGACATGAAATGGCTTCCTCAAGGTCAGAGGACTGGGACTGACTGCCACTTTAGCAATAACTAGCCTGGGGATGAGATAGTTTCAAGTAATCTTCCTTGGAGTTGAGTTCTCCCCAAATGGAAGTTGTGGGTCCCTTTAGGTCCCGGACAACCCTAACTTTGCTCTTATTCTCTTCAGAAAATGGACATCACAGACTTGAACATTCAACCCAAAACAGAAATAAAAGTAACGGGTGAAATACTGCCTGGAGCCAGTCAGTAAGTGAGAAAACATAGGGATGGGGTTGAGGATCCAGTCCTTAAGCTCTATCAATCACCTGTGACAGAGCTAGGCAGGCAGCAGGTGTGGCTTGCTCAGTCTAGTGGCAGACTAGGGTCTGCAGTTGAAGTCTAGGGACAAACATCAGGGTGATGGATGCCTTGACACTACCCAGAATGAATCAGTTCATGCCCAAACCTTGCAGGGTCTTGGGCTCTTCCTCCTCGGTCCCTATCCTCACTCACTGAGAAGACAAGACATCACACAGTGATTACAAAGCTGATTTGAAGGGTAATTTGAGTTGTGTTGCCCATGGACAAAATTTGTCTGACTCCCAGCGCCATCAGCTTCCTTCTTTTTGCTGTGGTTAGCAGTACCCAGCTGCAAGGCATTCTTGGAAGTAGATCCTAATGTGAGAGGAGGGGCAACACAAACCAGACCTACCCCTTCATTCCATAGACTAGGAGGGACCTGGAGATTAGAAAGACCAGATTGTTGCCCTAATGAAGCTAACAGTCAAATTGGCCCATTGAGATAGATATCTATAAAACAGGTAGACACTAATAATTTCCAAGATGTTGTTGACTTGTTTCAGTCATGCCCAACACTTCATGACCCCATTTGGGCTTTTCTTGGACAAGGCACTGGAACAGTTGCCATTTCCTTCTTCAGCTCATTCTCCTAAACACAGGAGAAAATTGAAGCATATGGGGCTAAGTGACTTGCCCAGGTTCACACAGCTAGCAAGGGTCTGAAGTCAGATTTGAATGTAGGAAGATGAGTCTCCCAGACTCCACGTGCAGCAGTCTATTTACTGTACCACATGGTTTCCCTGTGTAATAATAATAATAATTAATAAATCTTTAATGCAGCAGGTATATTCCAAAGGTTTATGAAGTTTGTTCCTCATAACCCTGTGAGGGACCATATACCTCAGAATGTCTGAGTTTGGAGAGACCCTGGAAGTCAACTAATAGAACCTGTTTCTTTGTAGAAAAGGAAGGCAAACTAAGTGTGACTTCTCTAAGGTCACAGGGTAAGAGAGTTGATAGCATAGCTGATTTACCTCTAAACTAAGCTTTTCCCTGGGTCCTCTCTTCCTCACTAAGGAGTAAGGAGATGGTGGATACCAAGACAGCAGTTCACACAAAGATGCAAGAGTTCAGAAGAGGGAAAGGTCAGCAGGAGCTGGGTAATCAGGGGAGATTCCCTGGAAACAGAGGAACTAAAAGCCCAAAAGAGGGAACTCTTTTACCCAGAGAATATTTCTTTTCCTACCACACTCCACCCTATCTGTAATGCAATTCAACAAACATTGCATACCTGCTTCTGTGTTACCTTCTGTCTTAGATACCTTCTGTGTCAGAGAAGTGACATCTGACCAGGGATGTGTTCATAAATGTTTAACAATGAGCTTTGGATGGAACTTTTAGAAGTCCATGACACTTCCAGTTTTAATGAACATTGTTTTCATTTCTCCATCACTTTCTTAAGTCTAAAGAATCAATAGCCTGCTTTGTAGCCCTTGCTGATTTCCAAAGAATAACCATGGATGAGATATGAATCCAGTACACACCTGTTTTTACTTGACCCTTTATCAGAAGTACCAGACCTGTTTTGTCTTAGTCCCAGATGGCAGAATTAGGACTGGGCATAAAGGAACACTGCCTAACTGGAGCTGTCCAATAGCTGAAATGGACAGATTGGATAGGTAGTGAACTCTGTCCCTGAATGTAGTAAGGCATGTATGATGGTAACTTACTGGGCAGAATTTGTGAGGGAGGGGAACTGAAGAAGAGAAACTCTGGTGCTTCAGGTCAGCATTAGGTGAGAATCCCTTTGGGGTATTGGGTAATCAGAGATTCTCTAAGTGGGAGGTTTCCAAGTTTCCAGGCACACATGTATGAAGGGGATATATTCTCACTTCCCAGCTTTGCAATCACCTTAGCTGAGGACCACGAGAACTTTGGACTTCACTTCAACCCACGCTTCAAGATAGGTAATGACAACAAGATCATCGCCTGTAATTCCAAATACGATGATGTTTGGGGTGAAGAACAAAAGGAGGCCAACTTCCCCTTTGAACCAGGGACTCTCACTGAGGTAAGACCCCCTAATCAGAGCATGGACGGTAAGAACAAGAAAGCAACCAAGAGATGATCTCATTCCCTACTTGAATTTGATAGAGCAGTTTAAGAATTAAACATTGATTGGGGCAATATGAAAAGCTAGAGGACAATGGACTGAATGGGTGTCCATGAGTCTATGGCAATAATCCCAGCTCCCTTGAGCAGTGGAGTAGGGTTAAAAAAAAGGGAGTTGTGAAGGGTCCTGGTCCAAAGAGATATAAGAGAAGTCTGTGGGGTAAATCTGACAGATAATAGGATCCTTCATTTAGAGCTGGAGGCATCCCCAGAGATAATCTATTTTGATTCCCTTATTTCACAAAGTTAAAATGGGGTCTCAGAAGAAGAAATGATTTGTCTATAGTCACCTAGTGTCTTGGAGGTGGAATTTGAACAAAGCCTTCCTATCTCCAAGCCCAAGTCCTTGTGTTCAGCTCCTTCTGCTCTCTCCCATTCAGGTTTGGTTCACATTTGATAAGAATTCCTTTTTTGTGAAGCTCCCTGATGACTCCCCTATCAAATTTCCAAATCGCCTCAACTTAGACATTATCAAGGTCGTGAAAATTAAGGGTGACTTCAAGTTAAAATCAATAAGATTTGACTGAGCCCTGCAATCAAGCCAACTTCAGACTTTGGCATCACTTATAACTAATAAAGATAATGATGATAACAGCTAATGTTTTCTGTGTTATCCTGGTCTAGGGTCTGGAGGACTGGGTTTGTAAATGGGAGGCTATATAATCTTGGACAAGTTCCTTCATATCTAAAGTTCTTTGGTAACTTTAGAACTACACTTGGCATCCATGGAACAATTTCAAATGGAGAAAGACATCACATCTCTATTGTCACTCATTTCTGCATTTCCTAATAACCCTCACTATTTTATTTTAAAAACTGAAAAATATCACAGTTGATTCAATATTGTTTGCCTTCTCAATGAGGGAGGGCAGGTTGAGAGGGAGGAAGAGAATTTGGAACTTATAAAAATTTTAATGATATTATAAACAAATTTTGAGAAATGAAAACATTAAAAATGAACACAAACAAGGAGATACTATTCTGAAGAGTCCCTGTGTTTCACCAGACCATCATATGCCATAACAAAAAATGGGTGACCAGGATTTAGGAGTCATAGGTACGGTGTGCTTAGTGATGATGGTGAACAGATTTCCCATAGTAGAGATTCCAGCAGAACCTATAGATGTTATTAAATGGAGAACCTAGCTGTTGTAAAAATAGAGAATATACACTTGTTGAAGAACTGCACCTATTTAAGGATCAGCCTAATGAGGCTTAAAGAGATTTGGAGACCAGATGAGAGTAGAGTAGAGAGACATTCCCTGACTCTAGAATCAGATGTGTTGGGTTTGAATTTGGCTTCTGATATTCACGGCCTATATGACTTTGGATGAACACATAGACCTCAGTTTTCTTTTCTATATAATGAGGACATTGTTCACAATGCCCTTTCAAGTTTCTTCAGCCATCATGCCAATTATCTCCTAATCTTCTAAAGTCTAATCTATTCTTTTAGTTTCTCATACATTGCTTTGTGCCCAAGTCCCAACACTTGGCACAATGCCCTTCATCCACATTGATGCTTAAAAGTCCTGGATACTAAATTTTGAGCTAAAAGGAACCTTAAAAATCAGGGAGTTTAACTCTCATTTGTCAGTAAGAAAAGGGAATCCCAGAAGAATAAAGTGAAAAGATTCACCCAGGGAACAAAGGCCACAAGTGGAACTTGAATCCAGATCTTCCTGACTCCAAGCAAAGCCCCTCATCCCCTTTGAGTCAGAAAAGTTGGTTTTGAATCCTAGCTCCCAAACATAGAACCTGTGTGACCACAGATCATTCCCTCAGACTACCAGAGCTGAAATTTCCTCATCCATCAAATGGAGGAAGTGATATTGTCTACAAAACTCATAGATAAGTAAGACTGATATGAAGGAAATGATTTATAAACATCAGAGAAAACAGATGTCTTAACTTGTAGAGTAAGAAGAGATAGGTTCAGATCTTAACCATACTATTTACTACCTGCAGAACTCCCCAAAACTGACAAAATCTTCCCTATAACCACTTTGAGAAGCCATCACTTAAACATCATAAATGATGGATGTCTCTCTACATCCTAAAACAAGCAGTTCCATTGCCAGACTGTTCTAATTTTGAGGACATTCTTCCTTACATTAAGGAAGAATTTGCCTCCCTCAAACTTTCACCCATTGGTTCTCCCTGGGAGCACAAGAAGAATAAGCCTATTCCCTTTCCCACATGACAACCCCTAAAACACATGTGTAGCCCAGGTTCTGGGCTCATGTTCTCAACTCCCATCCTGACCAGCAGGCTGAACCCACCAGGGATGACTCCTGCTTCTCCCCTCAGTGTTCTCAAGCTAACCCTGAGAGGTTGAAGGTTTGAGCCCCCATCAGGGGTGCTGCCCACGGTAATTGACTGCTTTTTCCCTTTTTCAGCTGGACTGAGTCAAGCAGGGCTCCAGATTCAGCTACTGCAGCTAGCAATGAGGGTCAATGTAGGGACCTTAGATGACTCTTCTCTCCTTGCCCAGCTCATCAGATTATACCAAAGTCCATTCTGGGGCCCCTGGTCATTTGCCTTCAATGTGGAAAGAAGAAAGACAAAAGAAAAAAAGGCTTCTGTGCTTGAGTGGGAAGATGAGGCAGCTGTGGCCACTGCTACTGACCTTCCACTCAGGATGCTCCCAGCATTCCTTGCTAGCAGGCAGGCAAGAGGGGCAGAGATCAGCTGTCACACCTTTTCTATGTCTATGGGTGATTCAGCACCCAGTGAGAAGGTGTCTTACCCCAGAGAGTCAGCCCACAGGAAACTGTCAGAGGCTACCTGAGGAAAGTGCTACAAAAGAGAAGACAGGGCCGGCTGAAGTGGGAATGCCCAGAGAGATTTGCCAAACTTTAATCTTTAATCTTAAGCCTTAACCCTTTGATATCAAGGTGGTTGGATGGTGATAAGAGGTGATTCCCTCCTGTCACTAGTTACAGGCTTGCCTACCACATCTGATCTACCCAAGACAAAAGGGATGGAGTGTGGTGGGATAGAGGAGGGATCAGTGCCCAAATATCTCTTAAACAGTCCCTCTAGGTCAGGCCCAGGATCAGAGAGAGAAAGAGGGATGAAGCCCCCAGCCCAGGGGGGAAAGAGCCTCCAGGTGACTAGAGAACATTCCAAGCCAACCTGTGTCAGGCAGTAACTGTGTGCCTTAAAGCTGACCTTGCTGCCTCTGAGTCTCCTTTCTCCTGTCAGCTGATGACCAAAGGCCCTGAAATTCATTCAATACATATTTAATCAGTTTCCATGAACAGAGCCCAGCAGTGGGAGCGAGAGGGAGTGCTCCAAGCTGTAGCTCTGTTGGGGGGGATCAAGCCGGAATGCTCTGTGCTGCATGGCAGCTTGATCTGGTGCCCACTACAATGGAGAGAGTATTTTAGCCTTGAGACCAGGGTTTGAGGCCTGAGGGGGTCAGACCAGATGTGGGAGAGAGAGGAGGGGAATCTCAATTTATCCACATTTCTCAGGCCTTGGTCTCCTTCAAAATGTGCTAATGAGTGGACCCTTGCATAATCCCCATATTGTGAGCCAGTGTGGATGTTTCCTTCCCATCCTCCATCTGTGTTTTCAGCCAGATGTGAGAAAGAACTTCTTAAAAACGACAAGTTTCCAAGTGTGGGGAGGGCTGTCTTGGGAAGTACTGAGCTCACTGTTAGGGGACCAATCCAGGAAAAGACTGACTGATTACAATGTAGATTGATGCCCAAAGACAGATTGAGTGAGATGGGCTGAATTCCCATCTGCCAGGAGATCCTGTAATTATGGAACTTGAAGACCAGGGTCTTTGGTGCTTCCTTTAGTATTCTTTTCCTAAATACCTAAATCTATGACTCTCCTCTTCTACCTCTCTGTCCTCAAGAAGGAAGGTCCAGTGGCACCTGAGGCCACCCGGGGAAGTTGGGAGTGAGTGGTTGGAGCAGATTGATCCAAAGTTAGCTTGAGAAACTCCCCAAGTGGCATTTAAGTAGGGAAGTGTTGTTGCTCAAGGCTGAATTTGGAATGGTAACATGGCAGGTGAATGTTATCCAGGAGAGAAACAGGAAGTTCTGAATTAGCAGAGGCTGGGATGGAGTGTAATTTTATTTAGAAGAATGTCAGCTCAGCCTGCAAGGAGTAGCAGCCAAAATCCAGTGAGGGGTTTGGATGATGAAAGGATGGAGGAAATCTGGAGTGCCCATCAACTCAGTCCTGGGAGAGCCCTAGAGAGTAGCAAAAGCTCAGATTCTCAAAGGTCATTGGAACCAAACAACCTTCATTCCCATTCCTGGGGGAATCCTCAATAGAGCAAGAGAAGAAGGCAGCATGAAAGATGAGAAAAAAGGAGTTCCAAAGGAGATTCAGAGTGAAAGAGATCACTGGTTTGTAGTTCTGGAACTCCAAAGGATCTCAGAGTAAATCTCTGGTTCTACAATTGTGGAAACTGAGGTCCAGGGAAATGGAGTGGATTCTCTAAGGTCACATAGACACATGATCAATGTCAAGATTCTCACCCAGGTCTCCTGACTCCAGAGGCACCATTCTTTTAAAGGTGCCATATTGCTCTCCTGGGAGACTGGGAGAATGAGGAAGGAAACAAAGAGAATCCCCTAAACTTGGGCTCTCGGCCTATATCCTAGACAAGGGGCCCCTGGTACACTCACATTGGTCATGATTAAGGAGGAGAAATAATCCTATGATATTCCTAGATTCAATGGACCTCTGAAGAGTTAAGTCAACTCCATCTGAGAGTTGGTAACTCAGAGTTTTGTTTCACCATTAATATGAATGGCCCAGCTCTGAGCTTCAGTTGAGTGGCTTCCTACCCCAACCTAGGCTTTCCCTCTTAGCCTATTTTCCCTATCTCTTTGCTTATCCAGAAACCTGGAGGATGCCTATCTAAGGGATGGAAGTAAGGAAGGGTGAAAAGAGATGAAGACAGGTGAGAAACAAGGGGTGGAAGACATGACCCAGAAGGAGAGAAGAGAGTCTGGGAGAGGCAAGAAGATAAGAAACAGAGAGTGGATGAGATGAAATGGGAGTTCAGTAAGGCTAGAAAGACCTAGAGACCCTAGAGAGATGCCCATGGCCATTGGAGAGAATCACTGATCCCCTACTCCAAATGAAGACCAAGTTGATCCAGTTCCCTCACCCCACCCATTTCATCTTGCAATAATCACCACAAACTCAGTAACCATTATCTTGGCTAAATTACTATCATCTCTAAATCTCTTTCCCTATTTATTGAACCATGGGATAAGGTACAGAGAGCCCTGGACTTGGCGTCACAGAACCTGGGTACAAACTTACTAATCAAATGGCTATAGGCCTGGAGTTTCCCCATTTTTTAAGAAAGAAGATGGTTTCTTACATCTCTGCTGGCTATGAACATTATCTGATGAGGATTTCTCACTTCAGATGGACTCTTTGGAGGTTAGGGGAGTGATTCTCACCCAGACCAGAATGAGGTTTTCCCTCCACCTGTCCCTCACCACTTTCTGCCAGCATAAGATTCTAGATCATTCTAAAATTTTGTTTTCCATTGGCTCCCCCAATCTCTCTACTATCACCTTCAAACCCATTGTCCAAAAGACAGTTTTGGGGGGTTTGGATGTACAGGGGAAAGGCCTAGAAATGAGATGGATTTGATGGCGCCAGACTATGGCCAAAGGATTGTCTCCATCTTGATTGGCTGTCCTCCAAGAAAGACATTAAAAATTTTGTCAGCCCTGCCTCTAACATACCCCCACCCCTCCTGGTTTCTGGCTCCAACATGGCAAACACTATATGAAAGGGCTGGGCTATCTGGGGTGACAAGGCAGAACTGGACTGAAACTCAGAGCTGGACCATCTATTTAAAGGGTGAAACAAATCCCTGAATTTCCATCTCTCAGTTGGGAGTTGGACTT